>NC_041380.1:378964476-378992691 GCF_002162155.2 Triticum dicoccoides | reverse complement strand
GAGTTTTCCCTTTGAAGTTATCTTATCGGATTGAGTCTTTAAGGATTTGAGAACACTTGATGCATGTATTGCGTGGGATACCCGTGGTGACAATAGGGTATTCTATTGATCCACTTGATGTATGTTTTGGTGATCAACTTGCGGGTTCCGTGACCTTGGGAACCTATGCATAGGGGTTGGCACACATTTTTGTCTTGACTCTCCGATAGAAACTTTGGGGCACTCTTTGAAGTACTTTGTGTTGGTTTGAATAGATGAATCTGAGATTGTGTGATGCATATCGTATAATCATACCCACGGATACTTGAGGTGACATTAGGGTTTTGGTTGATTTGTGTCTTAAGGTGTTATTCTAGTACGAACTCTATGATAGATTGAAGGGAAAGAATAGCTTCGTGTTATTTTACTACGGACTCTTGAATAGATTGATCAGAAAGGATAACTTTGAGGTGGTTTCGTACCCTACCATAATCTTTTTGTTTGTTCTCCTCTATTAGTGACTTTGGAGTGATTCTTTGTTGCCTGTTGAGGAATAGTTATGTGATCCAATTATGTTATTATTATTGAGGGAATTTGCACTAGTGAAAGTATGAACCCTATGCCTTGTTTCAACGCATTGCAATACCGTTTGTACTCACTTTTATCATTGGTTACCTTGCTGTTTTTATATTTTCAGATTACAAAAACATTTATCTACCATCCATATACCACTTGTATCACCATCTCTTCGCCGGACTAGTGCACCTATACAATTTACCATTGTATTGGGTGTGTTGGGGACACAAGAGACTTTTTGTTATTTGGTTGCAGGGTTGCTTGAGAGAGATCATCTTCATCATACGCCTCCTACGGATTGATAAACCTTAGGTCATCCACTTGAGGGAAATTTGCTACTGTCCTACAAACCTCTGCACTTGGAGGCCCAACAACGTCTACAAGAAGAAGGTTGTGTAGTAGACATCACACCCCCGAGCTCAAAATCATCGATTCACCCATAAACATGGGACCCCTTACACCCCTCTTCAACCTCCCTACTCCACCTCTATCACATAGAATTGTAGACGTGAGTAGAAAAACACATGCTTAGAGGGTGATTTTGAGATACTTACCGGTAATTTACGGACCAGTTCCTCGACCACTCGAGACAATGCTTTCCCGGATCCAGCTCCACCTGCTAGATGGTCGTGGCGCACAGATGGCGCTGTCTCCTTGGCTCTTCCTCTTGTTTCTCTTGCTGGTCGCTGGTACTCCGACACCTCTCTCATCCCCTCCGCTTGCTAGTTGCCGTAAATCATATGCCAAAAAAATATTATAGGCAACTTTCTGTCATTATTAGGCAAGTTAGTGTAGAAATCATTGACTAGAAGAAAGCATGCTTTTTTTACTAGAACTCAATGCCAAAAAGGTTATAGATTGACTAAAAGAAAGCATGTCTTTTGCTGCTAACTTTATTGGTCTAAAGTACAGTCCGCAGCCTCTTACTTTTATTTGCTTAATGATATACTAATGGCTAACAGAAGTGCCAACAGGGGAATTGTAAGCAGCTCCAACTGGGGGAGGAGAATCGATGAATTGATCAAACAGATGGAACTGTCAGTGCACATATCAAAGCAATATCCTGTTGTTAACTACATCTTGTGTGCGGCATCAATGACCACTGAAAGACAGAGAATCTTTCATTCAGATGCAGTGTTGCTTTCCCCTAAGAGAGTTTACTTTTATGTGTACTAAAAATAGCATAACAGTAATGCTATGTGCTAATCCTTTGTAAAATCAATGTGATTTTGGCGGCATTATTCAGCAAGCACTGATGTGCTTCTACTTGTACACATATCTTGTAGTATTAGAAGTTTAGAACTGACGGAGTTGTAATTGTATAAACCATCCAAGCAGGCCTTTTTCATTATTGAACTAATGTGTTCCTATACAAGTTTCAGTCCAGCTGTATGGATACCATATTTAATAGAAATGTTTAACTAGGCAGATAGACATATCAGGCAAAGGCAACCAACTAACAAAATCATTAGGCAAGCAAATAGTTAGGCTGATATGGATACCATAATCAACAAAAATGTTTATGTTGGGTTTTAGAGTGCTAGCTCGTATACTCCAGCACGTGAAACGGTTTTCTTTCACAAGCTCACGTGAATTCCGTCCGTCGAGAGCTAGTTATGTTCAGATCGAATCGATGGCTTGATCGAAGGTTACCTATGAAGAGGCTGCAGCTACTGTTCATCAATCAACCAGCTTGCCTGCTTGCTTGTTTGCTTGCACGTATTGTTGCTGATGTTGCTTCGGTGAATTGATCTAGCAGTCAAAAACCAACAGTTTAACCATCCAAGCAGACGACATTTCAGTATTTTACTTGCTAGTTCAGACTTATCAGGCAACCAACTAACAAAATCATTTGGCAAGCTTTGGGCAGATACAAAAAACATTAGGCAAGTTACAGATAGGTAACTACTACCTCCGTTCGGGTTTATTAGGCCTCTCAGCATCACAAGCATGTCTCCTTTTATAAGGCCCCGTTTTGGAAAGGTGCATGCATGCAACCATTTCATTGGTTGCATTAAAAGTCATCGTTGTTGGTGTCATGGCTAGAAAATTAATACACTTCATGCGTGCTTTTTCATTGGTTGCATGCATGTGAGAGAGTGCATTGGGAGTGGAATGGAAGAATTAATGTGAGCAAATTACTATGTGTCTTGGTCTAAGAGAAGTTGTCTTTAGGCCTAATAAACCTGGACGGAGGGAGTAGGCTAGTTCTATCTCCATGAGCACATTGGCGTGCACCACAATTTCCAAGTCCTGTGTAATCAAAATTTCCATCAAGTTTTTGTAGCACCTCAATGAGATGGCAAAATTGACGAACATTTGAGGCAACTACAAATAAATAGCTAAGCAAGTTTTGTAGAACAAAAAAAGACATGTTCTGTGGGAAAGAATCTGGCAAGCACTCATACTACAAACTCTAGCACGCACCACATCTCCGTGCAAGTCGCGCTCACGCCCAGTGCAACTCAACACGCGCGCTTTGGCAAATCCAAAAACTGGTTCAGAATGGCTCACCCTGTGGACGAAGAGCAGGAGGGGAATCTAGTGAGGTACTACGCCGCATCCACCTCGCCGTGCTTCTCGCCGTCGTCCACATGACCCCTGCAGTCTGTTAGGTTTAATCTTGATTCATGTATCTGCATATTTAGTTTGCTTTTGTTATGCATGTTGCATAGGTTAGAGAGTAGCTAGTCCGGTGAAGTTTCAGCGGAGGCATGCGGAGACTGCGAGATGCCGGGCTGCCGATGACGGCGTGAAGGCGCGGTGCCGTGTGATACGGCGCAAGGCTTGATGCCGGGGTGGTATAGCCGTGGGAAGCGGCGAGACGCGTGCAGGATGAAGCCAAACCGGCTGGCTGGATAGATCAAGTTGGAGCCAGGAGAATTGGTCAGGTTGCATGCAGTCGGTTAGTTGAACGGCTTGGCCGTGTAGTCTGGACGTGGGCGTGCATGTAGTGCATGTAGCTAGGGATTAGTTAGTGGTGCGTGCGTGGGTTAGTGGCCGGTGTGGCCGCGGCTGTGTGTGCGCGTGAGTCTCTATATAAGAGATGTAAAGCTTGTTGTTTGAGTTGAGGCCGAGAGGGCTGAGCAGAGAAACCATGTAGCCATTGTGGTTCACCAAGGGAGTGTCTCTGGCAAAGCCGTTCCTCTTCCTTGGTATATGCGTGTGTGTGTGTGTTCTTGTGTTCTTGAGAGAAGAAGAGAGGAACCTCAGGAGAGTTGTGCGAGGCAGCTCGAGGTAGAAGAAGAAGTGGCGCTGCGAGGTGAGGCGGCGCCAACAATTGGCATCAGAGCCTTGTTGATCCGTGGCGGCGACGACGGTGCCGGCGGCTATGGTGGTCGGCGTGGCGCTGGGCGCGAGGTGATGGCTGGCAGCGGCGCGATGCCGCGGGCGGCCGGTTGCGGTGCGATGCCGCGAGATGAAGGTGGTGCGATGATCGGCGTCGCGAGGACGTCATCCACGACAAGATGGTCCGTGGTGACCGGCGCTGCGACGGCGTCGGTTGTGGCGCGACGGACTTCATGCGAGATGGAGGCCGACGGCGCAAGAAGGAGGATGGTGGCCATGCGGTGCCGCTATGTGAAGATGGCGGTGCGAAGCTGCCACAAGAAGAGTCGGCGTGATGCCGACGACGGTGGTGTGATGCCATCGTCATCATGGAAAGTTGGTGTGAAGCCAACAAAAGTTACGGTGCGATGCCGCTTGGCGAAGACGGCGTGGTGATCGGCGCTGCGACAGCGTCGTCCACGTCAAGAGGTGGCCGCTGCGTGCGGCAAGAGTACATGGTGATGGACGCGGGCGCTGCGATGGCGTCGGTCCAGGCAAGGTGTGCAGCGCCGCGATTGTGTCGTCAAGTGGCAGCGGGTGAACCGCGTGAAGATTGGAGAATCAAGATTAGGAGGGAAAATGTTAGGTTTAATCTTGATTCATGTATCTGCATATTTAGTTTGCTTTTGTTATGCATGTTGCATAGGTTAGAGAGTAGCTAGTCCGGTGAAGTTTCAGCGGAGGCATGCGGAGACTGCGAGATGCCGGGCTGCCGATGACGGCGTGAAGGCGCGGTGCCGTGTGATACGGCGCAAGGCTTGATGCCGGGGTGGTATAGCCGTGGGAAGCGGCGAGACGCGTGCAGGATGAAGCCAAACCGGCTGGCTGGATAGATCAAGTTGGAGCCAGGAGAATTGGTCAGGTTGCATGCAGTCGGTTAGTTGAACGGCTTGGCCGTGTAGTCTGGACGTGGGCGTGCATGTAGTGCATGTAGCTAGGGATTAGTTAGTGGTGCGTGCGTGGGTTAGTGGCCGGTGTGGCCGTGGCTGTGTGTGCGCGTGAGTCTCTATATAAGAGATGTAAAGCTTGTTGTTTGAGTTGAGGCCGAGAGGGCTGAGCAGAGAAACCATGTAGCCATTGTGGTTCACCAAGGGAGTGTCTCTGGCAAAGCCGTTCCTCTTCCTTGGTATATGCGTGTGTGTGTGTTCTTGTGTTCTTGAGAGAAGAAGAGAGGAACCTCAGGAGAGTTGTGCGAGGCAGCTCGAGGTAGAAGAAGAAGGTCGGCGCTGCGAGAGGAGCGGCGCCAACACAGTCATGGCTTTGGACGGAGAGTTTGAGGCAAGGCTTCGAGAGAATCCTCCCTGTACTTCGCGGCCAGGGAGTTGAACTGTAGGGGATCTCCGAGGGGCGCGTGAGCAGAGGGGGCCGTCTCCGGTTGGAATCTGCGGGAGCAGCTGCTGCCTTCTTTTGTTGTCGTTGTTGGACGCGAAGGGCCTGGATCCAACAGGAATCGAACTCCCAGTCACGGGATGCCAAGACCTGGCGAGGGATCGACGCTGCAGGGTGCAGGATGATGCCGAGAGGGAGAAGCAGGGTGCGGGGTCGCGTCGCCGCCGGTCCGGGGCTGGGGAACGCGTCTGCTCTGGCGGGGTGCTTCGCTGCCGGTTTGGCGGAGAAGAAGGCCGAGGAAGGAGGAGCTCCGGCGTAGGATTTGGCTCGATGGAGACGGGCCAACGCGAGGGCCGGGTCAATGGAGGTGAATGCAGCAGATCTGGCCGGCCGTGGAGGAAGGTGTGCGCAGGGGGAGGGAGAAGGTGAGTTCGTGGCAGAGGAGTGGGTCGTGGCCTCGTGGGGAACGGCCACAGGTTGCACGGGGGAGAGAGACCGGGTAAGTGTTTCGGCCCGACCGCCCAGCACCTGAGGCCGCGATTTCGATCGAACGACGCGGAAGGGTGTGTGCTCGAGAACTCTAAAAAGTGCAGCTGCACTTTTTAGAATTTAGTTTTTTTAGGATTGACAAGCATTCTACTCGACTAATCCTTTGTAGCAACTGGGCCCATGACCCGGTCACTCGCGTTTCGACGGGCTTTCCTGGGCCCACGGCCCTCGCTCTCCTAGCTTCTTGCTTGAAACGAGATCACAGCCGTCCTTCACTTTTGCTGTGTCGCGCGCCATGGCATGCGAGCCGTCGTCGCCGCCGCCGCTCCCGAAGAAGCAGAAATCGCCAGCGGCCGCTCCGACCACCATATGCGCCCTCGGCGACGACCTGCTGCGGGAGATATTCCTCCGCCTGCCGTCCCTCCCCACCCTCGTCCGCGCCGCCCTCACCAGCCGGGCCTCTCTCGGCGCCGTCCGCTCATCCCCCGCCTTCCGCCGCCGCTTCCGTGAGCTCCACTCGGCCCCGCTCCTCGGCGTGTTCCTCGACGTCTTAGAGTCCGACACGCCCGCTTTCCGCCCGCTCCGCCTGCACTCCGACCCGGACCTTGCCGCAGCCGTCCGCGGCGGCGATTTCCTCCTCACCCGCCTCCCCGACGAGATCGACGGCGTCGCCCCCGAGTGGGTAATCCAGGGCTGCCACGACGGGCGCGTCGTCCTCGTCAGCTACAGCACCGGGCACATGGCCGTCTACGACCCCCTCGCACGAGCCCTGGATCTCTTCCCCAGGCCGCCCGGCGAGATCTGCGAAGACATGTACGTCGAGTACCACGTCCTCCCCTCCGACGAAGACCGCGGCCCGTTCCGCGTCATCTGCGTCTGCCACGAAGCTTGCGGGGCGCAAGCCGCCGTCCTCTCATCAGAGACCGGGGAGTGGCAGATCTTCCCGTTTCTGGAGGCCGCAGCCATGCAGCCTGCCTTGCAGCCTGGGGACGACAACGAGAAGTGCTCTGGCAACGGGACGCTGGTGAATGGGTGTATCTATTGGACAGACGGGAGCCGAGCCCTTGCCCGCGTGCTGAACACCTCGACAGTGCAGTTCTCCCGAATCGACCTGCCTCCGCACATCGAAGGGCAAGGAGCGTTCACGGCTGGCGAGACCAAGGACGGGAGGCTCTGCATCATCAGCACTGTCAAGCTCACACTTGTTGTTTGGTTCCGGAGAACCGACGATGATGGTGTCGAGAGATGGACACAGCACAAGACATTTCCGTTAGAGCAGGACATCCATGCGCACGATCACTGTTTCGACAATGATCATATCGCGCTGAAGGTTCTGGCGATCGTCAATGGCTTTGTGTACTTGTCTACTTACTGTGAGCCGGATCGCGATTTCCCTGGTTTGTTCCTGTCCTTCTGCCTAGAAACAGCAAAGCTGAATAAGCTCTGCACCATCATTTACCCTGAAAGTTTGTATCCCTACATCATGGCGTGGCCTCCTTCTCTGCTGCTCAACGAGGTGAGTCCTTGAATCAAGGTCCTTGACAGGTTGTCTTCTGCAGAAATACAACATTTCCTACTTTTATTGCACCCTTATATCTCATGGAGAGCTGACATGGTAGTATATTTATGAAAACTAGAAACAAATTTGAGCTTACTTCCATGCATCGGAAAGTATTCAATAGGGATCAGCAACATTTATAAATTGTTTGTTTCTAGTGAGCTTCGAAAGACTATCATTATTTACCTTCCTCTCATAATATGTATTCATGTACTATTAAATGGTTTATCGTATAAATATTAAGCGGCATGCTGACCCTGATTATATATCAAACATAAAATTGACATGAATGAAATTAATTAATTTGCTAGAGTTTGTGTTCCATTACTTTTATAAGTACGCGTAGTTAGAAATTCATCCTCTCTATGATTGGCAGTTGGGATATCGGGACTGATAAGTACATTGTACATGCGGGCATAACAATCTCTAGAAGCGATCCAGATTTTGACTTGTGATGATAAAGCAAAAAAGCATGCAGGGTGGTAACTTATAACTAGTGCTGTCATATGGATTGCCAGAAGAAAGTTAAATTCCATGTTAATCTTGTTTTTAGAATTCTGCAAAACCAGCTTATCCGGGGTAGCTGATTGCATGATTTTTTTATTTTTATTTATTTTTGCAGCCACCAGAAACTACTGAAGCGACATGTGCTCAGTGCGCTGCATCATTCATACGCACACAGAAAAAGGAACATCTGTACAAGTTCTTTGATGCCACATAGCTTGATGAAACTACTGAAGCAACATGTACTCGTTGCTGCGCTGCACCATTCATATGCTCCCTGAGGCGTAGAAGAAGAAAGTCTGTTCCAAGTTCTTTCATGCATCATAGCTTGACTGGGCTAGAAGTGGAATTGCAAGTTATGGCTACAACATGCTAGACTTGGGCCAGAAGTGGAATTAATTATCTTCTATTAGAAGTATCAATATACTTTAAAAAAAACATCCAAAGATCTGAGATGAAGTTATGCCATGCCGCTGCTCAATTTTTCACTGGAGTAGTAGATATCTGTTGCGTTTCATAAGGATAAATAAGGATAATACTCCCTCCCTTTCAAAATAAGCGTCGTTGATTTGGTATAAAGTTGGACTAACTTTGTACTTCCTCCGTAGAAAAATATAACAGCGTTTAGACCACTAATCTAAATGCTTTTATATTTCTTTATAAAGGGAGTACTAGATCAGCTACACTTATTTTGAGACGGAGGGAGTATTAATTATCTCTTAGAAGTGCTCCCTTCATCCGAAAATACTTGTCATCACAATGGCTAAAAAGAGATGTATCTAAATCTAAAATACATCTAGATACGTCTCCTTGTATCCATTTTGATGACAAGTATTTCCGGACGGAAGGAGTAGTATTTTTTAAAAACCCGCAAAGATCTTGGATGCAGTAATGAACAATCCGCGCGATAACTGGAGTTGCATCAACTGGCAGCCTGTTTGGTAAACATTTGGGCAAGGAATGGGAGTTTGCCCAAGGTTGTTTATGAAGGGATTAGGTATGGGAAGTAGATTTTTACTCCCATTCCCTTGTTTGGCATATGATGGGAATTGACGTGGGATAAAACTCTGCTCACGAATTAACAGGGTATCCCCTGAGAAGAAATCGGTGGGAATTGGTTTTCTCAACTCCCAGTCCCCTTTCACTTAAACTCCCATTCCCTCTAATTAAACAGTGGATTTTTAATCTCCTTAGCCCTCAACTCCCATTCCCCGTCTCTAATTCCCCTGAACCAAACACGCTGTGGGTGCGCACTTTTTGCTGGAGGAATATATATTTGTAGCGTTTTAGGACTTTGGTGATCATGTAAAACGAAAAGAGTCAAGAGTTTTCTCTGTGTACCATTGAAGCGTATGAAAGCAAAAGCGGAGGCACCAGACACATCTCTTTCCTTCACAGCCAACCAAACCGCCTTTCATCTTGTTACGTACTACATGCTTTACCAGCTTCTCCACTTTGTCACAATTTCGTTAGACTAAACTTGAAGGAAATCATATTCCAATATGCTCTATATATCTGTGTTGATCAGAAATAAATTGCTCCGCCTTTGCTTCTTTTCCTGCCTTGTCGGTTTAACCACGTCGGTCTTTGTAAGGCCCGAGAAGTCACTGGTGCTTAATTACAGTTAATTATCTACTCCCTCCGTTCCTAAATATTTGTCTTTCTAGAGATTTCAACAAGTGACTACATACGGAGCAAAATGAGCGGATCTACACTCTAAAATATGTCTACATACATCTATATGTTGTGTCCATTTGAAATACCTAGAAAGACAAGTATTTTGGAACGGAGGGAGTAGCAAGTTAACAGTAAGTACTTTGTGCATGTCCTGTCATGTAGCCGGCCAGGAGGAGCATATAAAGAGGGAGGAGTGTGAGTGGGGGGAAAGGCCCAAAGGCACGTCACGCAGCACACATATAGGAGAGCAAGAGTGCTCAAACAGAAAGAGAAAAATAGGAGGGGAAGAGGGAGAGCGGTTCATCGTCGACTGGTAAAAGTGAAGATGAAGGAGGCCGCGGCGGATCTGGGGCACCTGCTGGTGTTCGCCTTCCTCTTCTGCGTGGGCGCCTTCATGGTGGCGCCGGTGATCACCGACGTGACCATGGCGGCGCTCTGCCCCGGCCAAGACCAGTGCTCCCTCGCCATCTACCTCACCGGCCTGCAGCAAGCCGTACGTGCCCCCATCCCATGCGTGCACCTCTCCGCGTCCGTTTCTTGGTTCTTCGTGTACGCGTGCACGCAGCTTTTTGAGCCAGGCTTCGGCCGAGTCCAGGTGATCCAGCCGCGTGCTTGCCAGGCGCCGGGCTGCTGCTTGGCCGGTACCTCCCTTTTTCTAGGAAAAATATCGGATCAATGTGGTGTGGCCGTATCCTGCATGTTTGCTATACTCGTTAGCTTCTTCTTCCTGTGATCGCTTGAGCAGTACGTGAGGCCGGTGAGACTGTAGGAAGGAGCGCGGCCAGGGCCACACGGGGATGGCATGAAGGGGCAGGGAGAGGAGAGTGGAAGCGGAAGCCCCACTGCGCACGCTTCCTGCCTTTGCTTCTGGCAAGCCTCCACCATCAGATGAAGCTAGCCTCCACCACAGTCCCATCTCCCGTGTGTGTGGAATAGTCGCTTCTGCCCACCGTCTGGAACTCAGGAAACCTCCCCGGTTCCTGGGAAAACCGGCCTAGAATTTCCGTGAGCCATTGAATGTAACAACAAGTTTGCTCTCGTCATATGCGCACCGTCCATCCGTCGACCCGGCGAACGGTGACGGGTCCCTCGCCGTCGCGTCGGGCGGTCGCCCTGACTTTGAGCTAGCAGCAGTCGTCTTGGGTGCGATCGATCGGTGTGGCCGGTGCGTCACACGGCGATACGACTACGCACCCGCGAGATCTCGCTTTTGTCCGCGGCCAACCGTCGTAAATGTCGCGCGCTCGCACCGACCACGCCCTCCTTTTCTTGAGGGAACCCGACGATACACTTTTGTTAGTAGATCTTGCATCTCTTCCCATGTAGTGGTAGTAGTAGTATGGTCAAAAGCTAGGAGCATTGCTTCCCAAGTAGTAGTGGTACTAGTATGATTGAGAGTTGAGACACAAGAAAAGTCGTTGGTACTGACTAGTGACTACTACCAGTGTCATCTCATAAATAAATAGACAGGGAAACTAACCCCAAGCAGACCTCATTCTTTAGCCCTTTTTCTCATTTTTCGTCTTCGTGAAGGCTTTGCCCCGAAAGCGGAGGGAGAAAACGAGACACGGGGCTGCAGGTCGCACAACTTGCGAATGTGGTGCGTGTGACGGCACTGAAAATGTGAGTGGCTACTGTGGCCCGCACTCCGCAGTTGCCAGCACCAGACAACTTGCTAGACTGTGTCGTGCTATGTGGTAATAGTGTCCATCAGCGACGCGTGCCCCTTATCCTTTTTTTATGACGTTAACTTGCACCGATGACGGGTCGCTCTAGCAGCAGCAGAATATGTGAGTGAGCGCCACGGGACAAGCAGAAGCCAGCGTGCTAAAGGCAGTGGTACAAGCGACACTGTGAGGGTGAGCCCGTGACAATTCATTCTCACCTGATGCAGATCACCGGGCTGGGGGCGCTCGTGGTGACGCCGGTCATCGGCAACCTCTCCGATAGATACGGCCGCAAGGCGCTGCTCGCTCTCCCGGCGACCTTGTCCATCGTTCCACTGGGTAAACTCACGAGTTAATCTTTCACGTCAGCCACAGCCACAGGTTGCAGGTGGAATTACTACTGATCACCTTTTGGTTTCCTTTCGTGTCGGCTAGCCATCATGGCTTTTAACCAGACGAGGCCGTACTTCTACGCCTTCTACGTCGCCAAGACGCTGACGGCGATGGTCTCCGAGGGCGCCATGATGTGCCTCTCCCTCGCCTACGTGGTAACCAGCTCCATCCCCTCTCTCGCCAACTTTCAAGTTTTTCCAATATTTCCATGGATGGCTGGAGCTCAGCTGGATGCAATGCACGGGTTGCTCTTTCTCTGTGTGGCGTGCAGGCCGACAAGGTGCCGGAGGGGCGGCGAGCGGCGGCCTTCGGGGTGTTCTCCGGCGTCTGCACCGCCGGCTTCGTAGGCGGCACCATCGCGGCCCGCTTCCTCTCCGTGTCCTCTACATTCCAGGTATGTTAAGTGCGCGCCTCGTGCGTTTGCATCCGGCACATAGGTTGTTTCTTCATCTGTTGTGCTCTGCAGGTGGCGACGTTGGCGTCGGTTGCTGCGGCGGTATACCTGAGGGCCTTCGTCCAGGAGACGGACCGCGGAGCCTCGCTGCTGCGTGACGAGGAGGCCTCGCGCCTGCTCTTCCCTCCCTCCTCTAGCCCCGAGGAGGCGTCGCCGAGGCTCCCGCCTCTCCGGAAGGTGCCGTCGCTGTCGGAGATGGCCACCCTTCTTACCAGCAGGTGACATGCATGCCTTTCTCAGCTTGAAAGATTGCAAAATTAGCCTGCTCATTGGCTCAACGGAGAGAGTAGAAACTGTACTAACCTTTGACAGCTCAAGTAAGCGAACAGGGTTTCTCTTTCTGTTAAACAGGCTATTAGACTCCCAGTTCATCAGTTCTGTCATCACCAACTCCTTCCGCTTGGTGTATAACGGATTAGCAATGAATTGAGTTTCTTTAGCTTTCATCCAACATGATGATGTGCATTATCTTGCTGTGGAAGCCACAGACCTATCAGTGAAAAATACACTGATATATACTCCCTCCGTTCCAAATTACTCGTCGCAGAAATGGATGTATCTAGAACTAAAATACATCTAGATACATTCATTTCTACGACGAGTAATTCGGAACGGAGGGAGTACTCTTCTATGAAAAAAAAGGATAGCTTAGTTCCTCCTATCAATATTCTTAGAAAAGAAAATGTACCAAGATATTAACCTCGGATTACCTGCTGAATGCCTGCAAACCACTTGCAGCTCAACTTTCACGAGAGCAGCGGTCGTCACATTTTTCCACGGCCTTGGCGAAACAGGCCTGCAAACTGCATTACTGGTACTCCATTTTATCCACCAACATACTTTTCAGCATACACGTAAACTGCAATGTTGTAAATTCTACACGAACGTTCCTCTTTGAAGAACTCGATAAGCTGAGAGCATGAACAATCTATCTCTTGCATGTTTTCAACTACACTTCATGGATATCAACAAATTAGCTTCTAACTGTTTTGTCTTTTGTGATACAATTACAAATGCAGTATTTCCTGAAGGCCCAATTCCACTATACCAAGAACCAGTACGCTAATTTGTTGCTTATTATTGGCATTACAGGAAGTTTCTCACAGGTATGAGTTCATTTAGCAATATTTACCTACGTCTTCAATTTATGATCGATTATGTACTTGATTTCACTTGGTGCGGCAAAAGCAGTTTACGATTTATGATCTATGCAGCTGACCGTGATGCCTCTCTTAGCGCCGAGGCTGGGTGAGCAGAAGCTACTTGTCGTGGCACTTACAGGGAGCTGCGTGCATGTAAGGGCATTGTTATGGCATAGTCCTGTTATTTTTTCTTATATAATTCTCCTGCAAGAACAACTTGCCAATGTGATTTGATCTAGCATGTATCTTGCAGGGATTCCTATACAGCATTGCATGGTCATTCTGGGTATGCAACTGATCAAATGGTGGTATTGTGAATGATGGCTATTTTTTGGTATTAGTCGTGCTAAATTTCTATGTTTTGTTGAAGGTTCCTTATCTTGCTGCAAGCTGTGTGATTCTAAGCATTTTGGTCGGCCCTTGTGTGAGTAATATCTATCAGCGATTGCCTCTTTTGCTTTTATTTTCTGTTCATGTAACCATGTCAATAGTTTATCTTTATTGACTATATTCTTTAACAGATAAGGAGCATTGTATCAAAAAAAGTAGGGCCTTCTGAGCAGGTACTAATCTAAATGTATTAATTTAATCCATGACTAAATGAAGCTGCTTATTTCCACTAAGATATTAGATACCTTTTGTGAATCAGTTTCTCTTTTCCAATGTTTATTTTAGGGAATGGTTCAAGGCTGTATTACAGGAATCAGCTCAACTGCAAGTGTCATATCTCCTCTAGTTTTTACTCCGCTCACAGGTAAGCATCTGTCATTATCTTTGCTTAGCACATCTAAACTCACAACAGATTATGTCTTGTATGTCCTTCTTACTTCTTTCATCCCTATGCCACTGCCCACGAGCTTAGCCAAAGATGTCATTAGCTATAACGTTTTTTCCCATTGGTTTGACAGCATGGTTCCTATCAGAGACGGCACCTTTCAACTTCAAAGGTTTCAGCCTGGCTTGTGCTGGATTTGCTACGGTAGGCTCCCTAATTGAACATTGCTATGAATATGGTTAAAATATTGTGCTCTGGAATTTAAACCTTACTGCACACTTTTTGTTTAGTATATATTTCTTGATTTTTATATATGAACTTCTAAGTAGTTGATATTGACTTCTATTTTCTATTGTACATTCTTGCAGTTGGTGGCACTCACAATGAGCATTAATATGAGGCCAGCAGAGGTTCAGCCAGATACCAGATAGAAGAACTACTGAATACATGTCGATGTACAGATGGTAGATGCCTATAATGCTAATACTCTTACTCAGTATCAATAGCCGTGGTCAATTAAGGTAGCTGTTCCATCCTCTGCAGTAGACAAATAGGGACAGCAAATAGTGGTGTAAACTATCAAAAGTAGAAGCAGATCCACAGGTTGTGTTTCTAAATTGTATTCGGTAACTGACACTACAAGTACAAGGTCAATTAAAGGTAGCTGTTCCATTCCGTGCAGTTGACAATAGGGCAGCAAATAGTGGTGTAAAGTATCAAAAGTAGAAGCAGATCCACAGGTTTCAGTTTGTAAATTGTACCACTCAATAACTGACACTACAAGTACAAGGTTGATTCGACATAGGTAATTAGTTGCGAGTGTAAGGCTGGAGTAAACCAAGTATGCATCGTTAGCACAATCGTTGTGCAAAAAACAGACCTTTTGCACGGAATGCATATTGATGGTACTAAATGTTTAACATTGATTTTTCTGTCACACGTTATGTCCTAACAAACATAACATTCAAATTAGAGGAATAAAGTTATGTGGGTCACTGACCTGTTAGTGCAGGATTTCTTGTCTTTTTTCTTCTCCACAACTCCATTAACATCCAATTCTGTAAACCCAAGGTGATCACAGTGAAATATTAAGTAAGTTCGAAAGAAACAAACAACTTCAAATTATACATCTAGCAATTATTCCAAATTGGACCAAATAACACAGATGAACTTATATCAATATCAATTTTCAACATCCTCTTCATCAGACCATTATAGCTTAACACGCAACAGATATGAATCAAACAAATGCTTAGCAAGCAAAGTGGAAACAAACCAAACAAGGTTACTCGTGCAAGCGCGCGACATTGAAGAACACAGGTGCAATTTTCTAAAAAAAACAAATCTAATTGCGAAGTATTTGCTTCTTTCTGTTAAAAAAGTAGTGCCGCCAAAGCTGCTCGGTTGCACATTTTCAGAAGATACTCGTACGCTATGTCCACATTTCGAATTTCTCAACAAAATACCCTTTTCGGAAACACACAAATCTGTAACATAGATGAGAATCACAAGTTACATAGGCACACTAATACTATTATCATCCATGAAAATGGAGTAATTATTATCGTATATACACAATTTTGCAATATCCCCCAAGGACAATTGATCATTGGCCTCTATTCTCCAGAGCCATCCGAGGTTTTTTCATCCTCATCACTCTCATCAGACAAGTTATCTCTGTTTGCAGCTCGCAGTACAAGACTAAGCAATTCTGTGTTGTCTTCAAGATCCTCAGATGAATCTTCTCCAGCTGCTGGTTGCCTACGTCGTGATGCCAGCACATGCCAGACCAATTCCTCCGGCAAGGCAAATTGCCAGAGCTTTGCTTTCCTCTTTCGGGGCTTCAACTGGAACATACATGTGATGATAAGATAAAAGCAAAAGGTTCCAACTTAAAATCTACACCAACAAATTAAATTTCTTCCCAAGACGAATGAGAATGAAAAGGTAAATTGTTGTCTGGCATATTTCAAAGCCTGTGAACTTTGATATAGTGACATGCTTCAAAATCAAAGAATAGTAATGGCATATTTCAAAACTAGAAAGTTTGTGGTGGCATATATCAAATTTACCCTAGAATTTACATCTCAAAGGCTAAAGAAGGGTGCTGAATTTTCAAGAGGAATGAATATATAGTCTTCTAAATTCTTTCTACAGATTAAACAAAATGTTTCTTTCTTGGTAAAGAACTAATTATCAGTCAGCTCTTGAATTTGTTTATTATAAATTATGAAGTTAATGTTACATGTAGGATAGAAAACAATAGGCCACTAGAAGTTGAGACGATAAGAGCCGTATAAAATGCCAGGAGATTTACCTCCTCAACATTAACAACTCGTGCTCGTTCAACGGCGGAGGGAGTCCATAGCTTCACATCATTATCAATTCCACTGCTTGCAATTGTCATAGCATGAGGATGGGGCTCAATACAATTGACTATGCATTCATCACCCTCCATTGCCCGTAAAAATTTCCCATCTCTCTTCCTCCAAATAAACAACCGACCACAGTCTGACCCACTGGCAACATATTCATGATTTGGCCCAATAAAAGTCACACCCTTCACAGTCTCACAATTGCGATGCCCAACATAAACCTGAGGCGCAGGTCGATCAACATCTTCACCAGATGCAAACACTGTTGAGTTGGACCCTTCACCGCCTCCAATTTTGACGGATGATTTTGGGTCGGGTCCCAGCCCTCCATTTTTAGGGAAGAGGTAAATATTCTCATCATTGTAAGATACAAGCAACTCACTCTGGTGAGAGAATGCTAACCCTGTTATTCCAACATTCTTATTGCCAATAAGATGTGGTGGACAATAACAGTCAGATGGCTGAGCGAAATCAGATGATCCACCCGACTTGCATTTACGGATGTCGTAGACACGAGCATAAGAATTGTTTCCCGCAACTGCAAGAAGATTTGGATTCCGTGGATCAATTGTGATTGCATTAAGATGGACATGAGAGGAGTGTCCTGATTTAGCCACAAACTTTCTGCAAATGAATAACTCTGTGGCTGTATCTGTCCTCAAATCAAACTGCACAGAAGTGAAAATGGTTAACTATAAGCAGTCAGATACAAAGATAAAATGTTGCATGTGCACACATGTGAGTGAGAAAGGGCATGTTTTGGGGATTGGGACCTTACATGTTGGACATGACCATCTTCGCCACAACTATAGAAAATATAAGGGCTTCCAGGCTCTAAAGCCAACTTGTGAGCCCTTCCATCATGGTCACCAAGCAATGAAGTAAGCACATCCCGGCCATCCTGGATCTTGGCAACTCTCACCTGATTGAATTAACAGATTGTAACCTCTGAACTTACTATCACCATCTGAACATCATGTGAAGTACTCCCTCCGTTCCTAAATATAAGTCTTTTTAGAGATTTCAATGGACTACAACATACGGATGTATATAGACATATTTTAGAGTGTAGATTCACTCATTTTGTTCCGTATGTAGTCCCTTGTTGGAATCTGTAAAAAGACTTACATTTAGGAACAGAGGGAGTATATGAAAGAGAAATTAACACATCTACCTCGCCATCAGCAGCGCAGGTGACAATGGTGCGATCATTCGTGTAAGGCATGAACCGTGCTTGGAACACATTATCGCCATGGCCCGAATGGAACTGCATTTTAACTGCACCAGTGTCCCAATCCCACAGCATTACCCTCTGATCATCTGACCCAGATATGAGGGTGTCACCAGCGGCATTGAAGCCCACCGTGTTCACGCATCCTGTGTGCTTGTTGAGCTTCCTATGAATCTGGAGGCGCATTACAAGCTCCTGTATGACAGCACTTACATCAGCAAGTAACCGCATAAAATAAATGCACACATTACACATTCAGTCTATTTGCTAGTACTTTATAAGGAAGAAGCTAATGAGCGGCTCAGGATTCAGATCAAGCTATTCAATCAGATCCTTTTGATTGCCAAATCACGAGGTCAAGATACCGCTCTGCATTTAGAAGATTCTGTCACATAGTATTAAAATACCATTATTAACTCATTCCCCGATCATCACAACCCATGTCATATAGCCCAATGTAAGGAGCAATCAATGGCCAAAATAATGCTCCTACATGACTGTGATCCCCAAGCACCAATTCGAGAAGCCAATTTGCGTGTGCTAACATCAGCAGTGGTCCAATCTCACCCAACACTAAATCTCAGTTAAAACGGCAAGAAGACCACGGCCCGAACACTGCGCAGCACGATCCGCAGCTGGCCGATGGCACATGGCTGGCTAGTGCCTATGCTGATCCGCACCCCTGATGGATCGATCGAAGCACGATTGGGGGGAGGGAAGCGGAGAGTGGATGGGGGAGGGAGGGGAACCTCGGAGGCGGCGGCGCGGCGAGCGAAGCGGCGGGGGAGGAGGTCGCCGACCTCGCGGAAGCAGAGCTCGGCGGCGCCGTGGCGCGCGGTGGGGTGCTTCCATGGGTGGCGCATGGCGCGGTGCTCCGAGCGACGAGGCAGAGTGCTGCGATTGGGCTTCGTGGTGAACGCGAGCGGGCGAGCAAGAGAGAAGAGAGGGGGAGAGACACACAGCGAACAGATTGGTGGATGCTACCAGAGGTTAACCGCTGTACACAGGCACACGTGTCGCGGAGAGCGGATCCTTTGCGCCGCAGGCACACGTGTCAGATACTGCGTGGGCCACGCGCCGTCGAATGCACTATATGTGTTGTATCCAATGTCTTATTGTTCATATGTATTATTTGTAAATTTAATAAGGAAAACACTTTAAAACATCCGTATGATTTCTTGGCATATTCGGTCGCGTCCAGCGTCGTCCGATCCTCGGAATCGTGTGGCGCGTAGCAAATCGTGTGGCGTCGTCAAAGACTGCGTAGCCATGGTAGTACTGATGTTAGCCGCTCGCGTGAAGCTTCACATGATGAAAGCTGAATTACGTAGGAGTACATCATACTATCGTTGCTGGTTCAATGCACCTGATACTGCCACTTGTCCTTCCCTTCCGAGCACATCACACTCGTCTTCTCCCATGCAACACGTGCAAAACACTCCCCTATAGCAATGCTTGGAGTAGCGTCTTTGACAACGCCAACGCCGTGGCGTCGAAGCATTTGTCATTGCAACATCATTGGAGAAGACAACCCATCGTCATGGCACACGCTATGGTCCTCGAAGCAGTCGTGTCGTCGTCGCAACATTGTCGTGGCCGTGAAGCACGCCGCCGGAACATCATTGAAGCAACCGGGCCTCCATCGCAGCGTCGAAGCAGCCAAGCCGCCATGTCAGCGTTGCCATGGTCATGAAGCATGACGTGGCAGCATCATCGAAGCAGCCGAGCCTCCGTCGCAGCATCACCATGGTCATCGAAGCACGGCGTCGTAACATCATTGAAACAGTCGGACCTCTGTCGCAGTGTCGCTGCGATCGTCGAAGCACGTCGTCGCCACAGCTGTCGAAGCACGAGTTTGCAGCATCATCGAAGCAGCCATCCATTGCACCATCGATGTCACCATTGAAGCACACCACGACCAATTGAAGCACGCCGATTATCGTGGCCGTCGAACCATGGTGTCACAACATCATTGAAGTAGTCGAGCCGCCGTCAGACCAACACTGATCGTAGCCTTGCACTGATGTCCGCTGCAAGCACCTGGTACGTGGCCATGGCCTGATGCAAGGACGGTGCTTCCAACGACTGACGATGCGGGTTATGTTGCATTGCGGCATGGGAGGCCAAGTGAGGTTGCTGCGAGCCTGCAATAGCAGCTAGTTGCGTGGGATGCGCGGCACAATGAACATGAGATGGCTTCTTGACGAGCCCTGAAGGTGGTCGGATTGGTATAGTGAGCTGTGAGCATGACGTTGTGAGGATGAAGATACGAACGCGTGCGTGCAACCGTGAGGTGTGAAAACAGAAGGACGACTTGGGATTTTCATCTTTAAGTATCTAACGGTCCTGAGCAGGCCAATCGGGCGGCTGGCGAGGCGGCTGATCCCCGCATTGAATCAGTCGGCTTACGGCTAGCACTGGCCATTTAATAGAGTGCTTACTATAAATATACTTATATGTTATTACCAATTATGTTTTGCAACTGCAGCTCTCAGGACATGTGGTACCCCGAGCAAATGCAAGCTAAACGTAGTTGGTGACATAGAGCATTGTATACGACAAGACGGACATATCACCTGCCTACTCGACGTCGCCAGAAGATGCACACCTCATTGTAAATGGGTGGAAAGATCTCTTTGACATTTACGCTATAGAGACAAGATCATCGCCAGGCTCCACCATGGACATGCAGGACTGGTCCTCTTCCTACATACCATCATCAGTAGGGGGTGAGGAGTAGGTGTCTGAAAGTCTTTCAAGTACATTATATTTTTTTAAATAAAGACACCCAAAGGGTATCTTAAATCAAGAAAAACAAAAATTAAGTCATACAAGTCTTCTTCTTCCTTGATTGCATGCCATCGTTCGAAGATTAAAAATTGCACTAACCAACAATAAAGAAAAGTAACACCTGCAAACGCTCTCTCCATACCAGGCTTTGAAGACGCAATAGTCACTCGTCACTTGAGACAAAATCTATAAATCGTTGAAGCAACAGAGCTGGAGCATCACCTCATGCAGAACATGCTTGCTATCCATCATCACTAGATCAGAGGTTGAAGAAAGCTGACCATGCCATAGAACAATACGGAAGAAGATGTCAAAGTCATCACACCAATAATTAGTCAATAGCTCTCCTTGAAAGACACACCATCTACCAAGATCAGAAGGGAACCAATAGATTTAGGGACACAAACTCTCACAGGCCTTCATTGACGTTGGGTCGAACATCGTCGAGGCAGGGAGAGACCGAAGAGACCTTATTTCAGCACTCCATCACGGCCTCCACCTGATGTCGCCAGGGAAGCAAAAACCTAAGAAACAGAAAACAAGATGGATGGGTCCCCACTCCTCTTGTCACCGGTGAGGCCACTGGTCGAGAAATATAAGGGAGATCGAGGTAGCGCCAAGTAGGAAAGTTGTGGTGGCGACATCTAGAGTTGGGTCCCCTTAATTTGCTCCTCGGTAAGAGGCTTGGATCGTTTTAAAATGTTGACCACTTAAGTACACTGTTAAGTGGCCTTGTTTGGAATTGTTGTGAAGTACCATGTTTGCAATGGTTAGGCCAACTCCAACGCACGACCCCAAACGGACGTTCATTTTTTCGCTTTTTGTCCATTGGGGTGCAATGCGGCTGCGTCCGCCCAGATTTGTAGATGCTTCGGTCGTGTGACGCCACCGATTCGACCGTACACTAATCATACACGCAAATGTGCATGATCAAGATCAGGGACTCACGGGAAGATATCACAACACAACTCTACAAATAAAATAAGTCATACAAGCATCATATTACAAGCCAGGGGCCTCGAGGGCTCGAATATAAGAGCTCGATCATAGACGAGACAGCGGAAGCAACAATATCTGAGTACAGACATAAGTTAAACAAGTTTGCCTTAAGAAGGCTAGCACAAACTAGGATACAGATCGAAAGAGGCGCGGGCCTCCTGCCTGGGATCCTCCTAATCTACTCCTGGTCGTCGTCAGCGGGCTGCACGTAGTAGTAGGCACCTCCTGAGTAGTAGTAGTCATCGTTGACGGTGGCGTCTGGCTCCTAGGCTCCAACGTCTGGTCGCAGCAATCGGGTATAGGAAGGGGGAAAAGGGGGAGTAAAGCAACCGTGAGTACTCATCCAAAGTACTCGCAAGCAAGGAGCTACACTACATATGTATGCATTGGTATCAAATGGAATAAGCGTATCATATGTGGATTGGACTGCAGAATGCCGGAATAAGAGGGAGATAGCTAGTCCTTTCGAAGACTACGCTTCTGGTAACCTCCATCTTGCAGCAGAAGAAGAGAGTAGATGGTAAGTTCACCAAGTAACATCACATAGCATAATCCTAACCGATGATCCTCTCCTCGTCGCCCTGTTAGAGAGCGACCATCGGGTTGTATCTGGCACTTGGAAGGGTGTGTTTTATTAAGTAACCGGTTCTAGTTGTCATAAGGTCAAGGTACAACTCCAAGTCGTCATGTTACTGAAGATCACGGCTATTCGAATAGATTAACTTCCCTGCAGGGGTGCACCACATAACCCAACACGCTCGATCCCATTTGGCCAGACACACTTTCCTGGGTCATGCCCGGCCTCGGAAGATCAACATGTCGCAGCCCTACCTAGGCACAACAAAGAGGTTAGCACACCGGTCTAAATCCTATGGCGCAGGGGTCTGGGCCCATCGCCCATTGCACACCTGTATGTTGCGAGGGCGGCCGGAAGCAGAACTAGCCCCCTTAATACAAGAGCAGGCTTACGTTCTAATCTGGCGCGTGCCGCTCAGTCGCTGATGTCACAAAGGCTTCGGCTGATACCATGACGTCGAGTGCCCATAACTGTCCCCGCGTAGATGGTTAGTGCGTATAGGCCAGTGGCCAGACTCAGATCAAATACCAAGATCTCGTTAAACGTGTTAAGTATCCGCGAACACCGACCAGGGCCAGGCCCACCTCTCTCCTAGATGGTCTCAACCTGCCCTGTCGCTCCGCCACAAAGTAACAGTCGGGGGCCGTCGGGAACCCAGGCCCACCTCTACCGGGATGGAGCCACCTGCCCCTTCAGCCCCCAACTCCGAATAGTACCACAGGTAATGTAACAGTGTAAAGTATATAGTATATGCCCGTGATCACCTCCCGAAGTGATCACGGCCCAGTAGTATAGCATGGCAGACAGACAAGAGTGTAGGGCCACTGATGGAACACTAGCATCCTATACTAAGTATTTAGGATTGCAGGTAAAGGTATCAACAGTAGTAGAAAGGACAGGCTATGCATCAGGATAGGATAACGGAAAGCAGTAACATGCTACACTACTCTAATGCAAGCAGTAGAGAGAAGAATAGGCATATCTGGTGATCAAAGGGGGGCTTTCCTGGTTGCTCTGGCAAGAGAGAGGAGTCGTCAACACCGTAGTCGAACTGGGGGTCGCCGGCAGTCTCTGGGTCTATCGAAAAGAAGTAACGGAGGGGGAACACAATGAATAATAGAGCAATCAAAGCATCACAAAGCGTCACATGGCAATACACGGTCTAGAGGTGACCTAACGCAGTAATAGGTGATACTGGTGAAGTGGGAAAAACATCCGGAAAAGTATTCCCGGTGTTTGACATTTTCGGACAAATGAAACGGAGGGGAATTGTTGCATGTTTGCTATGCTAGGGAAGTGTGGCGGACGAACGGACTGCGTATCCGGATTCGCCTCGTTGTTCTGAGCAACTTTCATGTACAAGGTATTTTCAACCGAGCTACGAATTATTTTATATTAATTTTCAAAGTTTTGAATGATTTTTTAATTTTTGGATTTAATTTAATTCGAAAAATAATAAATACTTAATTGCCATGGATACATAGAGAAGTGTACCCAGGGATGTCCTAGTGAGGCAGACAGTGGGCCTGGTCAACTGCTGACTCAGCATTGACTGTTGACTTGGTCAAATAGTGAACAGTGTTTGTGGGACCCGCAAGTCATTGACTGGGTTATCACAGTCAGCAGTTTGACTGGTCAAAGGGGCCAGTGGGACCCATGTGTTATAGGTACACATGTTAACAGGTTTTTTTTAATAGTTTTAGTTAAATTTGTTAACTAGCAGGCCCAAAGGTCGGTGAGTGCTTAAGGTTACTAGTATAACGCCCGTGCGTTGCCACGGGCTCTTCAAAATTTATAATCAGTATCTTTCATTTATCATCCCCTCATATTGGGTGATTATGGGGTGCTCTAATTAGAAACACAACAATCAAATATTAGGAAATTTCACCGAACGAACAACAACGAATAATACGATATCTATCAAACGAATAAAATAAGGTCATATTTTTGGTCCGTCATGCACTTCTGTTGAAAAGTGCCTATCCCTTTTAGAATCAACCCACTGTTTGCTCGCACGCAAAAAAAATACATCTCTAAAGTGGGGAACCGATCGGTGCCAAAAAGAACTCAAACTCCTATCCAATCTCGACTTCGTGCTCTTCCACTTCCATTGATAAAGATGGGACGTCAAGGGTTTCATCATGATGACCTCGAGCAGCCGCCGACATCCCTCCCCACATCTACCCCTACCCCCTGCTGCCGCTTGCACTGTCCTTGCTCCTCGAGGGAGCTAGGGACACAATGTTCTCTAGGATGGGCATGACCAGATCCACGAGGAGGCCACATTCTTCCATGGGAACCCAACCAAGCACACCACCCTCCGCAACCATCCAATCCCAGCCTAACAAAGTCAAGACCCGCCATCGATCCACAAATCAGGCTCGCCGCATCCAGGTTCACTACAAGTCTGCGACGAGTCTGTAGTCGACATCTTGACTTTGGCTATCCCCACGAAAGAATCATCGGATCCTGCTTACTTTTACCATCACTTCGTCTCTTCCCAAGGCAGCGACACCACCCAGCCAATCACCACCACCGCTTGCGGCTTGCCTACATAAAATCATGAGAAATCCCCACGGCGGTGCTGTAAGATCACCTTGGCGACCTCGACAGTGACCGACTGGTCTAAGATCTAAGCTAGCCGCTCTTTGTAGAAACCAATAGAAGTACGCATGTGACTCAGATTTGTTCTTTGGTGTGCATGCGTTTCTTGCTGCCCACCAGCTCTTGTCTACAACTCGCCTATCTCTGTACCAGCTCTTGGTCTACAACTCGCCTATCTCCATGCTCGAGACGACCAAGCTCGATGCGCAAGCCGCATACGTCTGCTAGAGCTATATCCAGGCCCTATGATTTTTGGATCACTGGCACTATGGGTGCCAGGACCGGAGTCGCCCTCATCCACCAAGTGGATCAAGGAGGCCCACCACCTAGACTCTAGATCGCAACATTTTATGTTTTCCTATAAAAAGTAAAGAACCTTCTCTAATAAACGTAAATATAACCTTTTGGTTTTATAGTCTCAACTTTCCTACACTCCAATACCAGAAGGATTTCTTGGTTTTATTTAATGACCTTCTTGAATGTCATTCACTTGGAAAGGTAGTAATACAATCTGTGATATTAAGGCAAATTATTAGTCATATTAAAGTGCAAAAGGCCCTATAGGAGTCAAAGCATGACTTTTATGGTTATACTGTAATTTGCAAGATCTGAGATTTATGCAAGTGTACAATTAGAGAAGAGCCAATTAAATAGATTTTTCACATTCAGAATAGTACGATTAGCAGTAGCACTTCAATTTTTTCATGTTTGATCAGCTTGCTAGGTGGTTATCACTAAGCATGTTGGAACGATGAGCATAACCTAACTTAGTTCAGTACGTGTTGCTGCAAATTAGTTCAGTATGTACGAAGCTGTTGCTAATTTCAATGCCTGGATGTTGCAAGTTTCTAATGAAAAAGTACTTCAGGTCAAAGGTCAGGGAATATACACTTTTGTTATCATGGTTGTTTCCTTATAGTGAACAACTTTGATCACTACTTTAGCAACTACTATCTATAAGAAGACATTAGCTAAGTAGATACAGGCAAAGAAAGCATGTAGGCAAAACCAGAATTAAAAACATCCTTCTCAATGGAGCTCGTGCAGTTCGGAAGACCCTAATCATCGATGAGGGACCCCTCCGATGGTAGCATGGCGTGACAATTGCCGTCAATGACGACACCCAAAGTACCTTGCACAATCCATCGATCCAGTTCGGAACAATCAAGCACATACCTTGCAAAGTGATGTGGATCTGAAGCAGAGGTGGGAAGGTAAAGGCTTAGGTGAGGTGGAATGAGACGTTGATATAGAAGTGCACGCATGAGAATAAGGCGGTGCCCAGGATGGATCTCCATCGGAGGAGGCCGGATCCGCTGGGGAGGAGGTCGCTGTAGTACCTGCCATCTGTGCAATGGATCACGGGGCTGGCAGGCAGGGGGAGGGGATAGGAGGGAGCGGGTGGGCTAGAGCGCAGATGGCGGGTGCCCCCGACGACGGCTGGGAAGGATGGTGGAGGAGGTGGATGAGGATGGCGGCGGCGGCATCTGCGGTTGCGCCTCGTCCGCAGCCGTGCTGGTGGTGGTCGATGCGAGAGCCGGATGGCGTCGGCCAGAATCAGGCAGGGGCGACAAAGATCTAGAGGAGAGAGAGAATGGAGGCGATGAGCGATGGGAGGAAGGGCCATCGGCGATTGGGGTGGCCTCAGATCCGCCCTCCGTGGCCGCCTATTTCATGGGACGAACACCCGTGCTCACCGTCGGGCTCGCCTTCGGCCGCTGCCTCGCCCACATTCACGACGTAGAGCCCCTTCCTCCGATCCCATTTGCCAGGGAGGCAGCGCCATCCTTCATCGCAGAGAACGAGTCCACACTGAGATCCCAACCAGATCGTGATTGCGCCTCCCCAAACCGCAGCGGCACATCCCACTCCATCAACGACCAACCTATATGAGGCGGAGGGTCAGTGTAGGACGCGAGCGCCGTCACCATGGACGTGGGGGACGCCGTAGGTGGGAAGGAGGCGGCGACGGCGTCTGTGTCAGGAAGATCGCACGACGGCAGCGGCGTTTACTCGAGGGGATCGAGAGGAGCTGCGTTTGGTGCCGGGTGGGTTCTTTGGTGCGTGCGTGGGGCTGGAGATTGTGATAGGTGATCAGGTGAGGGCGTGCCATACCTGGATCGATAGCCTTACCATACCTGGTGGTAATTTAAATTTATTACCATATTCGATATTTCCCGAGTTATGGCCTTACCATACCTGGATTGATAGCCTTTGGGGTAATTTAAATTTATTACCATATAATTACCATATTCAAAATTTCCTGAGTTATGACCTTACCATACCTGGATTGATTTATTACTATATGTGGATTAATTATGATTTATTACTATATGATTTATTACTATACGTGGATAGTCTTACCATACCTGGTGGTAATTTAAATTTATTACCATATTCGATATTTCCCGAGTTATGGCCTTACCATACCTGGATTGATAGCCTTTGGGGTAATTTAAATTTATTACCATATAATTACCATATTCAAAATTTCCTGAGTTATGACCTTACCATACCTGGATTGATTATTACTATATGTGGATTAATTATGATTTATTACTATATGATTTATTACTATACGTGGATAGTCTTACCATACCTGGTGGTAATTTAAATTTATTACCATATTCGATATTTCCCGAGTTATGGCCTTACCATACCTGGATTGATAGCCTTTGGGGTAATTTAAATTTATTACCATATAATTACCATATTCAAAATTTCCTGAGTTATGACCTTACCATACCTGGATTGATTTATTACTATACGTGGATTAATTATAATTGATTACCATAAATACGTTGGGTATTGCCGGTCAGACGAGAAAAGAGAAAAACCGGTGGGAGGGGCTGATGGGAGGTGGGACGAAGAAAAACCGGTTGAAAATAAACCGGTTGAAATAAACCGGTTGAAAGTGGGGGGACTATTCAACCAATTCGTCCATTAGGAGTAGAGATGATTTAGCACTAAACAAGTTTAGGCCCAAACTAATACGCAGCATGGGCCCACGCGTCGGTGCCACACCTGGTGGTTCGAACGCCAGCGATGCGAACAGAGAGCGGAGGTGCTCGCCTGCCGGCCATCTCCGGCGACGGCTGGATCTATGGGTGGGTTCGGCAGACGCAACGCGACGAGGCGCTCCGGAGGATGGCCGTGGGGTTGTCGGAGGTAGGCTGCAGAGGCGCCGGCGTCGAGTGGAGCAGCGTCGGGGCTCGACCTCGCAGCGCGTGCGGCGTGGATGGCAGGGTGCGGCCGTCAGCGTGCGGCGTAGCCGAGCGCGGGGGTGGCGGGCCCATTCACGAGGAGGGGCGAGCAAAGGCGGGAGCGCCGTCACGCGCGCAGTCGACGCGGGCGGCGGGCGATGCACAGGGGCGGCAGAGGCGAGGGCTGCCGCGGTAAGGCACTAGGTGGGGGAAGGAGGACCGGGGTCCTCACCATCCGTTGGAGGGAAGGGGGCGTCGAGGCGCGGTGAAGCCTTTGGGAAGGAGGACGGGGATGCGTCGTCGGCGAGGAGGAGACGAGGAGGACGAGGCGAAGGGAGGTGGCGAGGTCCGGTGAGAAGGAGGCCGTGGCACGGGCGCGAGGGAGGGGGGTCGTCACCGGCGGGCGGCTCGTCCACCGCATGAGGGTCGCCGGGCAGTGCGGGGCTCGAGCACGGCGCCCTGCGGAGCCAGGGCGGCGGCGGGGCGCAGGGCGAGGCGCGGGCACCAGGGACGATGGGGTCGGGGCGGTTGAGGCCGGGGAAGCGATCCGACGAAGTCCGGCGGCG
>NC_041380.1:378957539-378964080 GCF_002162155.2 Triticum dicoccoides | reverse complement strand
ATCCAGATCAGTTCGGGGGGAGCGAGGAGATCATGCGGGTGGGGGGAGGAGTGGACCGAGAGGGGGTTACGGTTACTGGTGGGGGGCTAGTAGGCCAGGGGGTGCGGGGGTGGGCCGGCAGGTCACTCGGCCACACGGCCAACTGGGCCAAGGCCCAGTCGGGGGGGCGTTGTTTTCTTTTTTTCCTTTTATTTTTTTTAATTTTGCTTTATTGTTTTATCTTTATGATCATTTAATTTTGTTTTACAAAATATATACAAAAGCACCTAAATTAGTGTGACTGGTTTTACCACCGCCACAAAAAGTTCACACCTAATTAAAATAGTTTAATATTTTATACATTATAAAAGGCATTTATTTATTTGTTTAAGCTACTGTTTCATTTATTTTAGAGCCTTTAAACACTTTATCAAAGTTTGGTTTCTCCACCACAATTGACAATGATTTACCTGACACCATTGGAACATTTTAGTTTTAAAGTTTTGAAAATTTTGATGTTTGCCTTTTATTCAATTTTGAATTTGAATTGGTTTTTGAACTAACATGGGATTATCAACAGTAACTGCGGTGACGTGGCATCATTAACGAGGGATTACTGTAGCCTAATTATCAGGGCGTCACAATTCTCCTCTACTACAAGAAATCTCGTCCCGAGATTTAAGAGGTGAAGTAAGGGGGAAGTTCTGGTTACGAAAATCTATCGAGTCTTCTCGGTCTTGGTTGCTCTTCCCGAAGTAGTTGATCCCTTTTGGTGATGTCTTCATTTCTCTGCTCCAGGTCATCATGATGAAGTGGCCATCCTTCCTCCGGAGTCTTCATCATACTAATGAAATAATAAGGGGGTATACTAGAAGAATGGACCTCTACAGGGTAGACTATCTGGTAGACAACAACGAGGAAGGTGGCGGAAAGTAACTCTCGAATTGAAATTTAAGACAATATCGAGAGCAAAGTAAGAAGGTACAAAATAGAAGTTTCAAGCGCGTAGGCGATCGTTCGTTGTCTAAAACAAAGTGTGAAAGGGGTTCAAAGCAATGGGAATAAGTATTGTGTCTGATACCAGATTTGATGATCTCATCGGAAGGTGGCTCGTGAATTACACACGAGGCCACGCGCGAGGAATAACTTTGGGAACAGGGGGTGTACATGAGAGCCAGGTTTTGATCCTGTGGACCTGTGGGTTATGGGCCCACCATGTGGGTTAAAAGTAGGAAGGGCGTTGACATCTGGCACGGTGATGATAGCAAGGCATGTCAGAGAATAACTGGTCAGTTATGTTGACTGCATCGTTGGTACCAAGGGCGAGGGATGAAGAGAACCATTTTCCTGCTCGTTGAACGAGGCGGACCATTAGGTAAAGTTCTCGTCCATCGATGGCTACCAGAATGTCATCAACAATAGTAACACGGTCTTACTGACAGAGTTGTACACCAAGGTGTTTACATAAGCAGTGAATTATTACTGCTTAGATCATATAGATCACAAGAAAGGTTAAACCAAACAACGGAAAGGAAAATATGGTTATCAGATTAAACAGAACAATGGAAAGGAAAATGTGTTTAAACACATATTTCAAGAGTATATCCTTCCCAAGGACAAGCAGAGCACGATATCCATGATAGGATATAATGTAGAAAACCCTTTAGGTAAGGGGAGAGAATTTTCAGGACATTACCCATACAACGATATTTGGATAATTGAACAGGAAACATTTAACATTGGGCTTCAAATGTTCTTGTTGAAAATTGGAGTACCATAGACATGTTTCGAGATAGCATTGACATGGTCAACGGGCGAAGATTGGACTTTGGAAATAAAAAGGATCCATCAGGAACAACTTATAGAATAAGTCTTACAATTTCCTCACGGAAGAATGACTAACCTTGCCAAAAAGGAAACTATAACTATAACAATAGGTCCTCCGGCCATGTGTGCTAGGCATGACATCATCTTATCAGGTCTTATATAGACCAATGCTATAACTCTTGGGAAAATGTTCCAACCATCATATCTGACCAAGATTCAGATCTGATCAGTGTTAGGATACCTCAGACTCAGGATGCCTGAGAAGAAAAGGTGCAAAACAAATTAACGAGACGACATTGTAAGATTCTTGGGAAATTTACTACGGAAGCGAGTTTCAAAATAAGATCTCATCATTAAACCAATGAAGGGATAAGGTGGTAGCTGATGAACTCAGCGACAATTCATCGAGACTTCCAAAAGATGGGTTTCCACAATTATGTGAACAAGGAGATAACATTAGTCAGATCAATGATATAATGATGTATGCTCGAGGAAAACATACACAGTTAAACATTGGTTGAAAGGTGCACCCAAAATATGGGCTTAAGTAGCATGATCACTGTTAGAATGGTGGTTCGATAACCAATGGTCTAAGAATGAAATATCGACCATTAACGTCGAAGCAATAGGGTTGCTAGAAGTTTTGAAGTCGCACATCATAGTTCGATTGTCGGTTTTCCGGTTAGAAATAACACGGAGACGAAGGAATGAACGGATATGGCAAAAGGTATCACATGTATCAAGAATTCTTAAGAGGTGGTGAAATTCTCACGACATTCTTGACATAAAAGATGGTGATACTTCAAGGTAGAGCATAATACGAGCTGGATTGCAAGTTGCATCCATAGCATGTATAAGTTTGTGTTGGGGGAAGGTAAGAATGTTATCGATGATAACACAATCATCGAGGGGCAAGGATGGTATTTCCCATCGTGAATTTGATTGATATCTTGGAAGAGCTCAAAATGTTGATGATGATCACGACAATTTTTCAAGAGATTTCATGAAGATGTACTCGATCGGCGATGACATTAAGTCAAAGGAATGATGAAGCGAAAGGTTATCGGAACCACGAGTATGACACAAACTTTAAATCAAGCTTGTTGTTCAAGGCAAAATGATATGACGAGGAAGATCGACATAAGCTTAGCCCATCACCGAAAAATGTGCCCCGGGAAGAAGAACCAGGTAGCCCAGTTAAAATTTGGCAAGATAATGGTGTAGCCGATCAGGCTAGGAATGATTCGAAGGATTATTAAACTCGTAAGAAACGATAATTACTTAAAGTTATTGAATCAAATGCGAAACTGATTCACTTATTGGTGTTCTCGATTGACAAACAACCCAGAACCCTTGAAGTGACAAAGACATGGTAAGGTAGTACTCCATCAAAAGTTCATAAGATGTAGTGCAATGGCATGATATCCTCGAGATACCCGGGGTAATTCTCGACGACAGATCAAAGTAGAGGTTGGACTAGGGCATTGCTTTGCAGAAGACAAGTGCTTAAACTTGCATGAGAAATGGTATTTAAAGGAGAACATGGTCGGAACCACGATTGTAAAAGGCCAGATCCTAGATATAAGAAATTATACCAAGGGAGTAATTAATTTAAGAGAAGCATTAATGATAGTATCTACATCGTGTCCATGGGCATGAACACAAGGCTCAAGGTCGACTCCCACTTCTTCAATGCATAACCTTTCATTCACTCCTCATTTTCGATGGAGATGTGGTGTTGAAATTTTATCTGATAAATCACCAGGAGAATATGACCCATGAAAACTCTCGGGTTTGCACAGATTAGGGAAGGCATTGGTCCAACCCATCGGGTATCTTAGGAACATATACTACAAAGTTCACAAGTAAATAACTCAAGCTCGAAAGCAGAGCGTCGTTGGCCATATCAGAGAATAGAATTTACCAATGGCATTATGTATTAGGGAAAGAACTTCTCGAGGTTTTTGTATATAAAGGACATTGTTGGATTGATAATTCAACAAAGGATCTGACGGTCCACAACGTAGCTGATGTGAGCATCGGCACACAATCAGAAGAAGAAACAATGCAAAGGCAATGGGGTATAGGAACAACTGACTATTCAAAGCTCAAATGTAAAGGAATTATGATTTCCAATTCAAGGGATCAGAAGCAAACACTCTGATTAAGGATGAATATGTTGAGTAGGCTTAGGGGTTCAATCGCTGGCAATTTGATTGGTCTAGATCCAGCTCATATCCAAATGACGTGTGAACCGAAAGGATAATCTTAGGATCCGACTGATGATTGTGAACATTCACAACTTATTGAATCAATGGACTGAAAAATGATAGTGACAAGGGATGCCAATAGGATTACTATACTTATGGGATTAACCATAATGCAAGCAAGCAAGAATTTCAAAAGCAATAAGCTGCTAAGGATTTTCGGAAGATCGAATATTATTTTGAAGAACTTAGTGAAACACATGAACAACTAGGGATGGGCGGATACTCGGTAAGTGTGAGAAATTATCCGTAGGGGTGTATATGTGGATAATGAACTGCAAGGCAGTAGGTACAAAGTATTCTCGGAACAATAGAGATAATTTCCGAGGTATTTTGTAATAACAAGATCAACTGGGAATGAAGTTATGGACGACAAGTGTATGTAGCTTTCCATAGGGATTATCGGTGGTATGGAATTGCAACGACGAAGGGCACAAGGGTCTTGGGAAAGCATCAGTGAGTGTCTTCAAAATCTTCTGATGCAACAGGCGATCATCTGGCCTGAAGGGGCTCTCCGGGAGGAAGTATTTTCGAGAACCTAAAGTTAGATTTTAGTAAACTCATTAAACCCGAATAGAAGAGAGTTCAGAATCCTAGAGTAAAGGTCGAGGAATAAAAGATCCTAATACCACCCAATGGCGACGTGGGCCCAGGGGCCGCACAGCCAAGTTAGTAAAACAATTTTCATCGACTAGACTCAACTTCGGCCAAGGAGTGTGGAAGGGGGAATTCCTGCAGGCAGTCGGCTCTGATACCAACTTGTGACGCCCCCGATTTGACCGTACACTAATCATACACGCAAATGTGTACGATCAAGATCAGGAACTCACGGGAAGATATCAAAACACAACTCTACAAATAAAATAAGTCATACAAGCATCATATTACAAGCCAGGGGCCTCGAGGGCTCGAATACAAGAGCTCGATCATAGACGAGACAGCGGAAGCAACAATATCTGAGTACAGACATAAGTTAAACAAGTTTGCCTTAAGAAGGCTAGCACAAACTAGGATACAGATCGAAAGAGGCGCGGGCCTCCTGCCTGGGATCCTCCTAATCTACTCCTGGTCGTCATCAGCGGGCTGCACGTAGTAGTAGGCACCTCCTGAGTAGTAGTAGTCGTCGTCGACGGTGGCGTCTGGCTCCTAGGCTCCAACGTCTGGTCTCAGCAATCGGGTATAGGAAGGGGGAAAAGGGGGAGTAAAGCAACCGTGAGTACTCATCCAAAGTACTCGCAAGCAAGGAGCTACACTACATATGTATGCATTGGTATCAAATGGAATAAGCGTATCATATATGGATTGGACTGCAGAATGCCGGAATAAGAGGGAGATAGCTAGTCCTTTCGAAGACTACGCTTCTGGTAACCTCCATCTTGCAGCAGAAGAAGAGAGTAGATGGTAAGTTCACCAAGTAACATCACGTAGCATAATCTTAACCGATGATCCTCTCCTCGTCGCCCTGTTAGAGAGCGACCATCGGGTTGTATCTGGCACTTGGAAGGGTGTGTTTTATTAAGTAACCGGTTCTAGTTATCATAAGGTCAAGGTACAACTCCAAGTCGTCATGTTACTGAAGATCATGACTATTCGAATAGATTAACTTCCCTGCAGGGGTGCACCACATAACCCAACACGTTCGATCCCATTTGGCCAGACACACTTTCCTGGGTCATGCCCGGCCTCGGAAGATCAACATGTCGCAGCCCTACCTAGGCACAACAAAGAGGTCAGCACACCGGTCTAAATCCTATGGCGCAGGGGTCTGGGCCCATCGCCCATTGCACACCTGCACGTTGCGAGGGCGGCCGAAAGCAGAACTAGCCCCCTTAATACAAGAGCAGCCTTACGTTCCAATCCGGCGCGTGCCGCTCAGTCGCTGACGTCACGAAGGCTTCGGCTGATACCATGACGTCGAGTGCCCATAATTGTCCCCGCGTAGATGGTTAGTGCGTATAGGCCAGTGGCCAGACTCAGATCAAATACCAAGATCTCGTTAAACGTGTTAAGTATCCACGAACGCCGACCAGGGCCAGGCCCACCTCTCTCCTAGGTGGTCTCAACCTGCCCTGTCTCTCCGCCACAAAGTAACAGTCGGGGGCCGTCGGGAACCCAGGCCCACCTCTACCGGGATGGAGCCACCTGCCCCTTCAGCCCCCAACTCCGAACAGTACCATGGGTAATGTAACAGTGTAAAGTATATAGTATATGCCCGTGATCACCTCCCGAAGTGATCACGGCCCAGTAGTATAGCATGGCAGACAGACAAGAGTGTAGGGCCACTGATGGAACACTAGCATCCTATACTAAGTATTTAGGATTGCAGGTAAAGGTATCAACAGTAGTAGCAAGGACAGGCTATGCATCAGGATAGGATAACGGAAAGCAGTAACATGCTACACTACTCTAATGCAAGCAGTAGAGAGAAGAATAGGCGATATCTGGTGATCAAAGGGGGGGCTTGCCTG
>NC_041380.1:378955693-378957207 GCF_002162155.2 Triticum dicoccoides | reverse complement strand
CACAATAAATAATAGAGCAATCAAAGCATCACAAAGCGTAACATGGCAATACGCGGTCTAAAGGTGACCTAACACAGTAATAGGTGATACTGGTGAAGTGGGAAAAACATCCGGGAAAGTATTCCCGGTGTTTGACATTTTCGGACAGATGAAACGGAGGAGGATTGTTGCATGTTTGCTATGCTAGGGAAGTGTGGCGGACGAACGAACTGCGTATTCGGATTCGCCTCGTTGTTCTGAGCAACTTTCATATACAAGGTATTTTCAACCGAGCTACGGATTATTTTATATAATTTTCAAAGTTTTAAATGATTTTCTAATTTCTGGATTTAATTTAATTCGAAAAATAATAAATACTTAATTGCCATGGATACATAGAGAAGTGTACCCAGGGATGTCCTAGTAAGGCAGACAGTGGGCCTGGTCAACTGCTGACTCAGCATTGACCGTTGACTTGGTCAAATAGTGAACAGTGTTTGTGGGACCCGCATGTCATTGACTGGGTTATCACAGTCAGCGGTTTGACTGGTCAATGGGGCCAGTGGGTCCCATGTGTCATAGGTACACATGTTAACAGTTTTTTAATAGTTTTAGTTAAACTTGTTAACTAGAAGGCCCAGAGGTCAGTGAGTGCTTAAGGTTATGATTTAGCACTAAACAAGTTTAGGCCCAAACTAATACGCAGCATGGGCCCACCGCCCACGCATCGGTGCCACACCTGGTGGTTCGAACACCGGCGATGCAAACAGAGAGCGGAGGTGCTCGCTTGCCGGCCATCTCCGGTGACGGCTGGATCTATGGGTGGGTTCGGCAGACGCAACGCGACGAGGCGCTCCGGAGGATGGCCGTGGGGTCGTCGGAGGTGGGCTGCAGAGGCGCCGGCGTCGAGTGGAGCAGCGTCGGGGCTCGGCCTCACAGCGCGTGTGGCGAGGACGGCAGGGTGCGGCCGTCAGCGTGCGGCGTAGCCGAGCGCGGGGGTGGCGGGCGCGTTCACGAGAATGGGCGTGCAAAGGCGGGAGCGCCGTCACGCGCGCAGTCGACGCGGGCGGCGGGCGACGCACAGGGGCGGCAGAGGCGAGGGCCGCCGCGGTAAGGCACTAGGCGGGGGAAGGAGGACCGGGGTCCTCACCGTCCGTTGGAGGGAAGGGGGCGTCGAGGCGCGGTGAAGCCTTCGGGGAGGAGGACGGGGATGCGTCGTCGGCAAGGAGGAGACGAGGAGGACGAGGCGAAGGGCGGTGGCGAGGTCTGGTGAGAAGGAGGCCGTGGCATGGGCGCGAGGGAGGGGGGTCGTCACCGGCGGGCGGCTCGTCCACCGCAGCAGGGTCGCCGGCGGTGCGGGGCTCGAGCACGGTGCCCTGCGGAGCCAGGGCGGCGGCGGGGCGCAGGGCGAGGCGAGGGCACCAGGGACGATGGGGTCGGGGCGGTTGAGGCCGGGTAAGCGATCCGGCGAAGTCCGGCGGCGTCGTGGCGGCTCGGGTCGGGGGCGACGGGATCGAGCGACGGTTGCCCTCGAT
>NC_041380.1:378905786-378955222 GCF_002162155.2 Triticum dicoccoides | reverse complement strand
TTTTCCCTTTTTTATTTTTTTTAATTTTGCTTTATTGTTTTATCTTTATGCTCATTTAATTTTGTTTTACAAAATATATACAAAAGCACCTAAATCAGTGTGACTGGTTTTACCACTGCCACAAAAAGTTCACACCTAATTAAAATAGTTTAATATTTTATACATTATAAAAGACATTTATTTATTTGTTTAAGCTACTGTTTCATTTATTTTAGAGCATTTAAACACTTTATCAAAGTTTGGTTTCTCCACCACAATTAACAATGATTTACCTGACACCATTGGAACATTTTATTTTTAAAGTTTTGAAAATTTTGATGTTTGCCTTTTATTCGATTTTGAATTTGAATTGGTTTTTGAACTAACGTGGGATTATCAACAGTAACTCCGGTGACGTGGCATCATTAACGAGGGATTACTGTAGCCTATTTATCCAGGCGTCACAAGCCGTCCACCCAACCTGTGGCCGCATCTCGTCCGCTGTGCATGCAAATATGAAAAGATAGAAAGGATGCAGCTAAATGGCAGCGGCCATAGTTCACGCCTGCGGCCGTGTTCACGCTAGTTCATGCCGGCCGGCAATAAAGCCAGTGGCCTACAGAATGGTCACCCTCGAGTTTCACGCTCATAACAAAGTCAGCGGCCGGCACACTAGTCAGCCTTCAAAATGGACATGTTTTTTACGCTGACAACAAAGCCAGCTGCCGACACATGAGCCTGCCTTCAAAATGAACAAGTTTTGGGGCCGACAACAAAGCCAGCGGCCGACACGCCAGCTAGCTGATACGTCTCCAACGTATCTATAATTTTTGATTGTTCCATGCTATTATATTATCTGTTTTGGATGTTTTATATGCATTAATATGCTTTTATATTATTTTTGGGACTAACCTATTAACCTAGAGCCCAGTGCCAGTTTATGTTTTTTCCTTGTTTTTGAGCTTCGCAGAAAAGGAATATCAAACGGAGTCCAAACAGAATAAAACTTTTGCGATAATTTTTCTTGGACCAAAAGACACCCAGGAGACTTGGAGTGCAAGTCAGAAGAGCCACGAGGCGAGGGCAAAGGTGGAGGGCGCGCCCTAGGGGGGGGCTACCTTGCTACCCCCTTGGGACTCCTCTGACCTAGCCTTGGCCCTATATATTCACATATATTCCAGAAACACCAGAAGCATCCATGGAAACACTTTTCCACTGCCGCAACCTCCTGTTCCCATGAGATCCCATCTTGGAGCCTTTTCCGGCATCCTGCCGGAGGGGGATTCGGTCACGGAGGGCATCTACATCAACTCTATTGCCCTTCGATGAAGCGTGAGTAGTTTACCTCAGACCTAACCATAGCTAGTAGCTAGATGGCTTCTTCTCTCTCTTTGATTCTCAATACCATGTTCTCTTCGATGTTCTTGGAGATCTATCAGATGTAATCTTCTTTTGCGGTGTGTTTGTCGAGATCCGATGAATTGTAGATTTATGATCAGATTATCTATGAATACTATTTGGATCTTCTCTGAATTCTTATATGCATGATTTGATATCTTTGTAATTATCTTCGAACTATCGGTTTGGTTTGGCCAACTAGATTGGTTTTTCTTACAATGGGAGAAGTGCTTAACTTTGGGTTCAATTTTGCGGTGTCCTCACCCAGTGACAAAGTAGGGGTAGCGAGGCATGTATTGTATTGTTGCCATCGAGGATAAAAAGATGGGGTTTACATCGTATTGCTTGAGTTTATTCCTCTACATCATGTCATCTTACTTAAAGCGTTACTCTGTTCTTCATGAACTTAATACTCTAGATGCATGCAGGAGTTGGTCGATGTGTGGAGTAATAGTAGTAGATGCAGGCAGGAGCCGGTCTACTTGACACGGACGTGATGCCTATATTACATAATGATTGCCTTGGATATCATCATAACTTTGCACTTTTCTATCAATTGCTCAACAGTAATTTGTTCACCCACCGTATTATTTTCCTTCAAGAGAGAAGCCTATAGTGAAACCTATGGCCCCGGGGTCTATTTTACATCATATTAGTTTTCGATCTACTATTTTGCAATCTTTTATTTTTAGATCTATAAACCAAAAACCCAAAAATATTTTATTTTTCGTTTAGTTTTATTTATCTATCTCTATCAGATCTCAACTTTACAAGAGAACGTGAAGGGATTGACAACCCCTTTATCGCGTTGGGTGCAAGTGTTTGATTGTTTGTGCAGGTATTGGTGATTTGTGCGTTCTTCTACTGCTGGATTGATACCATGGTTCTTAACTGAGGAAAATACTTATCTCTACTGTGTTGCATCACCCTTTTCTCTTCAAGGGAAAAACCAATGCAAACTCAAGAAGTAGCACTAGCCTTTAACATGAATGGCCAACACGGCCGAGGTCTCACCTAGTTCAGGCTGTCACGGGCGAACATCTCCTTCTGCCGGTTCGCGAAACAAGCCTTCCTCTCCAGTGACATGTTGTTCTTGTCGACGCTCATGAACATGAGTGCCACCTCTTTTGCTTTGGTCTCGGAATTGGTGGCCTCGATCTCGAGCTTCTTGAGTTGAGCAGCCTCCTCGATGTCAAGCTTCCTCCTCTTCACGGCCTCTGATACGTCTCCAACGTATCTATAATTTTCGATTGCTCCATGCTATATTATCTACTGATTTGGACTATATTGGGCTTTATTTTCCACTTTTATATTATTTTTGGGACTAACCTATTAACCGGAGGCCCAGCCCAGAATTGCTATTTTTTGCCTATTTCAGTGTTTTGAAGAAACGGAATATCAAACGGAGTCCAAACGGAATGAAACCTTCGGGAACGTGATTTTCTCACCGAACATGATCCAGGAGACTTGGACCCTACGCCAAGGCATCAGAGAGGCGGTCACAAGGGTGAGGGGCGCCCCCCTGCCTCGTGGGCCCCTTGGAGCTCCACCGACATACTCCTTCCTCCTATATATACCTACGTACCCCCAAACAATCAGAACAGGAGCCAAAAACCTAATTCCACCGCTGCAACTTTCTGTATCCACGAGATCCCATCTTGGGGCCTGTTCCGGAGCTCCGCCGGAGAGGGCCGTCATCACGGAGGGCTTCTACATCATCATAGCCTCTCCGATGAAGTGTGAGTAGTTTACCTCAGACCTTCGGGTCCATAGTTAGTAGCTAGATGGCTTCTTCTCTCTTTTTGGATCTCAATACAAAGTTCTCCCCTCTCTTGTGGAGATCTATTCGATGTAATCTTCTTTTTGTGGTGTGTTTGTTGAGACCGATGAATTGTGGATTTATGATCAAGTCTATCTATGAATAATATTTGAATCTTCTCTGAATTCTTTTATGTATGATTGGTTATATTTGCAAGTCTCTTCGAATTATCCATTTGGTTTGGCCAACTAGATTGGTAGTTCTTGCCATGGGAGAAGTGCTTAGCTTTGGGTTCGATCTTGCGGTGTTCTTTCCCAGTGACAGAAGGGGCAGCAAGGCACGTATTGCATCGTTTCCATCGAGGATAACAAGATGGGGTTTATTTCATATTGCATGAATTTATCTCTCTACATCATGTCATCTTGCTTAAGGCGTTACTATATTTTTAACTTAATACTCTAGATGCATGCTGGATAGCGGTCAATGAGTGGAGTAATAGTAGTAGACGCAGAATCGTTTCGGTCTACTTGTCACGGACGTGATGCCTATATACATGATCATGCCTAGATATTCTCATAACTATGCTCAATTCTGTCAATTGCTCAACAGTAATTTGTTCACCCACCGTAGAATACTTATGCTCTTGAGAGGAGCCACTAGTGAAACCTATGGCCCCCAGGTCTATTCTCATCATATCAATCTCCATCACTTTAATCTTGTTTTGCTTTTTTACTTTGCCTTTACTTTTCACTTTGCATCTCTATACCAAAAATACCGAAAATATTATATCTATCAGATCTCACTCTCATAAGTGACCGTGAAGGGATTGACAACCCCTAATCGCGTTGGTTACGAGTAGCTATCGTTTTGTGCAGGTACGAGGGACTTGACCGTGGCCTCCTACTGGATTGATACCTTGGTTCTCAAAAACTGAGGGAAATACTTATGCTACTTTGCTGCATCATCCCTTCCTCTTCGGGGAAAACTAACACAAGCTCAAGAGGTAGCAAGAAGGATTTCTGGCGCCGTTGCCGGGGAGTCTACGCAAAAAGTCAACATACCAAGTACCCATCACAATCCCTATCTCTCGCATTACATTAGTTGCCATTTGCCTCTCGTTTTCCTCTCCCCCACTTCACCCTTGCCGTTTTATTCGTCCTCCCTCTCTTTCTCTATTCGCCTCTTTTGCCCGTTTCTTGTTTGCTCGTATGGTTGGAATAGTCATTTATTTATTACTAAACAGAGAACCTAAGATTTATGGATCCTCATCCGCTTGCTAATCTTTTTAAGAGATCCAGTTATGTTGAACCAATTGCTAGTGAGTTTTGTGCACTAGATTATCTTTATGAAGTTTCGCTTGAAATTCGTGAATCTAAAAATTGCGATGAAGTATGTTATGAAGTGATTCACGATAGATCTTTGAATAAAAAGCATGATGGCAATGATGTTATTATAAATTCTATTAATGACAATTGTGCTAATAATATGCAAAACCCTAAGCTTGGGGATGCTAGTTTTGTTATGTCCTCTACTTGTTGCAATAATCATGATTGGGGTGATTCTTCTTTTGATCTTAAAAATTTATTTAAACCCCATGATGAATATGAGATTGATTATAATGTTTGCAATAATATTGAAAGTGGGTTTGGAAGAATGTCAACTTTAGATCCCACATATTTAGAGAATGTTCGATCTTATGAAGTTTTTGATAAAAGTGCGTTTGGGAAGGTCATGACTTTAGTTAATGTTAATCCCACTATTTCGGAAAAGTGCCAACTTTGCATGCATGTGGATCATGTTGAGAATATTTTATGTGATAGATATATTGTTGAATTTGCTTATGATCCTACATGTAATTACTATGAGAGAGGAAAATATGGTTGTAGAAATTTTTATGTTACTAAATTACCTCTCGTTATGTTGAGATTGTTATTGTTTCTTTCCTCTTCCTTGCATATGCTAGTTTTTGCTTGCCTTGATAATTTGTTTGCCTATAAGATTCCTATGCATAGGAAGTATGTTAAACTTAGATGTGTTTGTCACATGCTTTATGATGCTCCTTTTGTGCTTCAATTCTTGTCTTTCATGTGAGCATCATTAAAATTATCAATGCCTAGCTATAAGGCTTTAAAGAAAAGCGCTTGTTGGGAGACAACCCAATATTTTTCCTTGCTGTTATTTAATTAATAAATTATTTAGCCTCTGTTTTGGTTGTGTTTTTTGTGTTTAATTAGTGTTTGTGCCAAGTAGAACCGTTGGGAAGACTTGGGGAAAGTCTTGTTGAACTTGCTGTAAAAAACAGAAACTTTAGCGCTCACGAGAACTGCTTTCATTTTTATTTGAAGAGTGCTATTTAGTTAATTCTTTTTTCGGATGATTAATAGATAAATTCCTCACGTCCAACAATTTATTTTAGAACTTTTTGAGTTCCAGATCTTGCGCTAGCTACAGATCACCACAGACTGTTCTGTTTTTGACAGATTCTGTTTTTTGTGTGTTGTTTGCTTATTTTGATGAATCTATGGCTAGTAAAATAGTTTATAATCCATAGAGAAGTTGGAATACAGTAGGTTTAACACCAATATAAATAAAGAATGAGTTCATTACAGTACCTTGAAGTGGTCTTTTGTCTTCTTTCACTAACGGAGCTCACGAGTTTTCTACTTTAAGTTTTGTGTTGTGAAGTTTTCATGTTTTGGGTGAATTCTTTTGATGGATTATGGAACAAGGAGTGGCAAGAGCCTAAGCTTGGGGATGCCCATGGCACCCCCAATATAATCCAAGGACACCAAAAAGTCAAAGCTTGGGGATGCCCCGGAAGGCATCCCCTCTTTCGTCCACTTCCATCGGTAATTTACTTGGAGCTATATTTTTATTCACCAACATGATATGTGTTTTGCTTGGAGCGTCTTGTATTATTTTTGTCTTTGTGTATTAGTATGCCACAATAATCCTTGCTGTACACACCTTTTGAGAGAGCCATACATGAATTAAAATTTGATAGAATACTCTATGTGCTTCACTTATATCTTTTTGAGCTAAGTAGTTTTGCTCTATGTGCTTCACTTATATCTTTTTGAGCTAAGTAGTTTTGCTCTATGTGCTTCACTTATATCTTTTTGAGCTATGTAGTTTTGCTCTATGTGCTTCACTTATATCTTTTGAGCATTATAATTTTTCTCTATGTGCTTCACTTAGATCTTTTAGAGCACGGTGGTGGATTTGTTTTAAAGAAACTATTGATCTCTCTTGCTTCACTTAAATTATTTTGAGAGTCTCTTAATAGCATGGTAATTTGCTTAATAATAATATGCTTGGTATTCAAGATTTGTGAAACTTTATTTTGAGTATGTTGAATACTAAGAAAAGATTGAAGCATGATAATTGTTTTGAGATATGTAGATGATAATATTAAAGTCATGCTAGTTGAGTAGTTGTGAATTTAAAGAATACTTGTGTTAAAGTTTGTGATTCCCATAGCATGCACGTATGGTGAACCGTTATGTGATGAAGTCGGAGCATGATTTATTTATTAATTGTCTTCCTTATGAGTGGCCGTCGGGGACGAGCGATGGTCTTTTCCTACCAATCTATCCCCCTAGGAGCATGCGCGTAATACTTTGCTTTGATAACTTCTAGATTTTTGCAATAAGTATATGAGTTCTTTATGACTAATGTTGAGTCCATGGATTATACACACTCTCACCCTTCCACCTTTGCTAGCCTCTCTAATACCACGCACCTTTCACCGGTATCATACATCCACCATATACCTTCCTCAAAACAGCCACCATACCTACCTATTATGGCATTTCCATAGCCATTCCGAGATATATTGCCATGCAACTTTCCACTGTTCCGTTTATTATGACACACTTCATCATTGTCATATTGCATATCCCGGTACACCACCGGAGGCACTCATATAGAGTCATATTTTGTTCTAAGTATCGAGTTGTAATTGTTGAGTTGTAAGAAAAATAAAAGTGTGATGATCATCATTTTTAGAGCATTGTCCCAAGTGAGGAAAGAATGATGGAGACTATGATTCCCCCATAAGTCGGGATGAGACCCCGGACGAAAAATAAAAAAATAAATAAAAGAGGCCAAAGAAGCCCAAAAAAAGAGGCCATAAAAAAGGAGAAAAGGCCCAAATAAAAAATGAGAGAAAAAGAGAGAAGGGACAATGTTACTATCCTTTTACCACACTTGTGCTTCAAAGTAGCACCATGATCTTCATAGTAGAGAGTCTCTCATGTTATCACTTTCATATACTAGTGGGAATTTTTCATTATAGAATTTGGCTTGTATATTCCAATGATGGGCTTCCTCAAATTGCCCTAGGTCTTCATGAGCAAGCAAGTTGGATGCACACCCACTTAGTTTCTTTGTGAGCTTTCATATACTTATAGCTCCAGTGCATTCGTTGCATGGCAATCCCTACTCACTCACATTGATATCTATTAATGGGCATCTCCATAGCCCGTTGATACGCCTAGTTGATGTGAGAATATCTTCTCCTTTTTGTCTTCTCCACAACCACCATTCTATTCCACATATAGTGCTATATCCATGGCTCACGCTCATGTATTGCGTGAAGATTGAAAAAGTTTTGAAAAAGTTAGAGTATGAAACAATTGCTTGGCTTGTCATCGGGGTTGTGCATGATTTAAATACTTTGTGTGGTGAAAATAGAGCATAGCCAGACTATATGATTTTGTAGGGATAACTTTCTTTGGCCATGTTATTTTGAGAAGACATAATTGCTTTGCTAGTATGCGTGAAGTATTATTATTTTTATGTCAATATAAACTTTTGTCTTGAATCTTTTGAATCTGAATATTCATATCACAATTAAGAAGATTTGCATTGAAATTATGCCAAGTAGCACTCCGCATCAAAAATTCTCTTTTTATCATTTACCTACTCGAGGACGAGCAGGAATTAAGCTTGGGGATGCCTGATACGTCTCCAACATATCTATAATTTTTGATTGCTCCATGCTATATTATCTACTGTTTTGGACTATATTGGGCTTTATTTTCCACTTTTATATTATTTTTGGGACTAACCTATTAACCGGAGGCCCAGCCCAAAATTGCAGTTTTTTTGCCTATTTTAGTGTTTTGAAGAAACGAAATATCAAACGGAGTCCAAACGGAATGAAACCTTCGGGAACGTGATTTTCTCACCGAACGTGATCCAGGAGACTTCAACCCTACGCCAAGGCATCAGAGAGGCGGTCACGAGGGTGGGGGCGCCCCCCTCCCTAGGGCGCGCCCCCGTGCCTCGTGGGCCCCTCGGAGCTCCACCGACATACTCCTTCCTCCTATATATACCTACGTACCCCCAAACAATCAGAAGAGGAGCCAAAAACCTAATTCCACCGCCACAACTTTCTGTATCCACGAGATCCCATCTTGGGGCCTGTTCCGGAGCTCCACCGGAGAGGGCCGTCATCACGGAGGGCTTCTACATCATCATAGCCTCTCCGATGAAGTGTGAGTAGTTTACCTCAGACCTTCGGGTCCATAGTTAGTAGCTAGATGGCTTCTTCTATCTTTTTGGATCTCAATACAAAGTTCTCTCCCTCTCTCATGGAGATCTATTCGATGTAATCTTCTTCTTTTTGCGGTATGTTTGTTGAGACCGATGAATTGTGGGTTTATGATCAAGTCTATCTATGAATAATATTTGAATCTTCTCTGAATTCTTTTATGTATGATTGGTTATCTTTGCAAGTCTCTTCGAATTATCCGTTTGGTTTGGCCAACTAGATTGGTAGTTCTTGCCAGGGGAGAAGTGCTTAGCTTTGGGTTCGATTTTGCGGTGTCCTTTCCCAGTGACAGAAGGGGCAGCAAGGCACGTATTACATCGTTGCCATCGAGGATAACAAGATGGGGTTTATTTCAGATTGCATGAATTTATCTCTCTACATCATGTCATCTTGCTTAAGCGTTACCCTATTTTTAACTTAATACTCTAGATGCATGCTGGATAGTGGTCGATGAGTGGAGTAATAGTAGTAGATGCAGAATCGTTTCGATCTACTTGTCACAGACGTGATGCCTATATACATGATCATGCCTAGATATTATCATAACTATGCTCAATTCTGTCAATTAGTCAACAGTAATTTGTTCACCCATCATAGAATACTTATGCTCTTGAGAGAAGCCACTAGTGAAACCTATGGCCCCCGGGTCTATTCTCATCATATCAATCTCCATCACTTTAATTTTGTTTTGCTTTTTTACTTTGCCTTTACTTTTCACTTTGCATATCTATACCAAAAATATTATATCTATCAGATCTCACTCTCGTAAGTGACCGTGAAGGGATTGACAACCCCTAATCGCGTTAGTTGCGAGTAGCTATCGTTTTGTGCAGGTACGAGGGACCTGAGCGTGGCCTCCTACTGGATTGATACCTTGGTTCTTAAAAACTGAGGGAAATACTTACGCTACTTTGCTGCATCATCCCTTACTCTTCGGGGAAAACCAACGCAAGCTCAGGAGGTAGCAGCCTCCTCCATGTCAAGCTTCTTCGTTTGGAGATTTAGGTATATCTTCATTTGCACCTTCTTCCCTTTGATCCTCCTCCTCCCTCACTTCATTTTTTCTCATCATTTCCTCCAAAGTTCCTTGCAAGGCTATGGAAGACGCATCACGCTTCTCGCCGGCCTTCGATCTTGTCTTGCCCCTCGGCCTCTTGAGCAAGTCTCCCTCACTAGCCACGACCGCCTTCCCTCCCTTCTTCTTACGAGCGGCATATTGGTCTTTGAACTTGGGACAACTTTGATGAGCGACCAACAATGCGTGAGAGTAAATGACATATTCTTGTGTTGGGTCTTGAAGGCTTCCAAAGATTGGAATGCCTACACAATCAAACATGGGGCCACAATTGTAACATGAAAGGACACACAATGCATGAAACATAAATGGCATGCCAACATGAAAGGATACAAGATGAGAAAAATGAGGGATTCATACCAAGTCACCAATGCCTAGGCCACTCACGGGACGGGCTTGAACGCTCTCAAGCGCGACACAATATTTGTTGCACTCTTGTTGGATGAACCCCCATCTCTTTTGGATTAAATTGATACCGCGGGTGCTCGCAAATTGGTAGGGGGCAAACTTCCTTCGCTCATGAAAATTCTTGTGAACTCTTATCCAAAAGACGGATCCTTTTTTGTCGCGATAATGAAGGGAAATGTGGGCGAGTGTGTCCCCGACGGGCGGGCCAGGGGAGGACAAGGACGCGCATCCCGTCCGCCCGCCCGCTGTCCGTTCAGCTGCACACGGCCCAAAGTTGGGCTAGGAATAGGTTGAAAGCAGACTGAAAATGAACAATGGCCCGTTTGCTCATTATGATACCATGGAAGCATAATGAGCCATTTGGGCTCAAAATGCTGCCATGGCACCATCATGGGCTACAAATGTTTTGCAGGGCAGCATTTCATTTCTACTAGTGGGCTACAAAATAGAGTACAAAATGCCGCACAACAGTCAAACGCAACTAGTTCAGTATGTTATTAGTGGCAACAGTCAAACGCAACTAGTTTAGTATGTTATTAGTGGCATCCAAGTTGCCTTGCACAATGTTGGACTTACTCATAGCGACCTTTTTGTACACGTGGCTGGTCTATCTATTATTAGCTGGGTTTTACATACACACCATTGTATTTGCCCCCGTGTGGCGGTAGGGAGGCCCCGGATCCCGTCGCCCCCGACTCCCCCTCTCGCCCTCCTCCTTCCTCGCCGCCGCCCGAGGGCGCAGCCAGGAAAAGCCTTGCCGTTGCCGGCGGCGGCGGGGACTAGGTGCCCTCCCGCTCGTGAGGAGTTGGCGCGGGCCGGCGCCCCCGGGTCGGAGCGTGGCGTGCGGCCGGACGTCACGACGGGGGCGGGCGGCGCTCCGACGATCCCATTACCCATGGTAGGCTGCTTCAAGATCTGGGGCGCCACGGTCGCCAGGGACGGTGACGGCGTGACCAGATCGGCGGCGGCGTGACCAGATCGGCAGCGGCGCAGTCAGATCTGGGCCCATGCGTGAGCTTGGTCTCTGGGTCACGGTCGGCGCGATGGCGAGTGCGACACGTCGGCAGCCGGACGGATCTACGGGACTCCATCTTTGTCTGGTCCTTAACAACCCGGGCAACTCCGGGGGAAACCCTAGATCTCCATGGTATTAAACGATGGCGGTGCTTTTGCGCCGTAGTCCCTCTTCAGGGCATCGTTTTGGAGTTTGCTACGGTCGAAGGAACCAGCGAGGCCGGCGGCATACTCCCGGTGGCGCAACTGCCGATGAAAGTCGCGCCGACTATGGTCATGTCGGACGATGGCGGCGTCTTTGATGTCGTTTCCTTGTCGAGGTATCGTTGTTGCAGTTGGCGTCATCAGGCTCGGGATGCTCTGGGGGAAACCCTAAATCTGGGTCTCCCGGATCGGACGATGATGGCGTTCTTAGTAGCGCTTTCCCTCATGGGGGCATCGTTTTGGAGCAAGTGATGGCTGGAGGTGACAAGAGGAGGAGCGACGCTTCATCACACACATTGATGGTGTCAGATTTCGATGGCATGGCGCTCTGGAGATTAGGCATTTGATGTGCGATGATGAACTCGCGCAGGAGGTCGACGATGTCTGGCGTCGTGGTGGCGTCGGCGGCAGCTAGACCGGGCAAGGTTCATGCAGCAGTACAGCTCTGAAGATGGATTGGTGACAAGTGGTAGCGGCGGCCTCATACCCGGCAGGCGTCCTGGTTGAGGAGCACGCCGGACTGGTGGGTGCCCATATCCGGCAGGCGTCCTGATTGGGACCTCAGGTCTTAGATGTTAGGTTTGGCTGCAAGGTCTGTTTGGTACTAGGCCCAGACTATTAGCATGCCTTCATCAATTGGTTACGAGTAGCGACACTTTTGTTGCCTAGATGGTGGCTTCAGTTTTACTGTTGTATAAATTTATAAGGTCTTGTGTAAATAATTAATAAAGTGGCTACATGCATCGTTCAGATGCAGAGACCGAAGGTCCTCCTCCATTTCTAAAATAAAAAACACCGTTGTATTTTAGTTATCTGACGGTGTTCCGCGAGCACGCCGCTAATAACAATTTACCAGCGGCACCGTACTAGTGGCGTGGATGTCGAACGTCGCTAGTAGCTAGTTTTGCACGTAGCAAACAAGGGGATCCTGCAATAGTGTTTAAAGGAGATCCTGTCAACCAATGAAGACGGCAGTCCAGTGGAAGGGGTGGGATGCACGAGGATTGTTATCATGTGGCTGGCGAGTTAGCAAGATTTTATTTGAGCACTGTCCTTGGGTTTGTGCAAAGCAAATATGACTGGCGTTAGAGCTGGTGAATGGAGAATTCAACAATCTTGTTGGCTTGATGATCACCTGTGTAAAGGTTTTGGTGGATGATATAACTATTGTTGCTAGCTAATAAAATCCATGTTGAAGTCTATAAACTTTTCTAAGGGGTTGTACCGAATCAAAACACCCATGTTCAACAAAAAAAAGAGAGGTTCATATTGCTGTTAAACATTCGGTACAACCCCCTAGAAAAGTCTTTTAGATGCCGCCAATACAGACCACAATCTACATCCGCTTCTGGCCTACCTCCCAAAGCTCCATGCCAACGTTGAAGCAAATGTCGTCGCAAGGGTGGAGCTCAAGGATACAAGTCCATCATAAGGATGCCGCCATCGCGCCGTCCTAACTTGAATAAACTGGTTTCTAAATCCATCCCCAAACAGAGGCTAGATCACCTCATCGGAAAAGGATATGAAGATTCTTTATTCAGCGCGCCATCACCAACGCCAAAGCGAAGACCATGAACAACCAAAAACCCTAAACTACTAATGCCTAAACGATCCACACGCGTAGATCTGGCAACCCCCCCCCCCCTCACCACCGATGACCGCAGTCATCGGCCGAGGGGAGCCGTCTGAGGACAGCGGCGGAGCGGAGCTCTCTGGCGGCGACCGCGAGATCACTTTTCTTTCTTCCTCACTATGGCGCAAAATAAAAAGATGATGATGGCTTTTCTAAATAGGGTCCGTCTAGGGCACACATAGTTATGTCACATCTAACTTTCTTTTCTTTAGAAAAACATCCAACGTTTCTATTCTTTTGAGGGGATCTAACATTTCTAAATCCTGTTCCACCTCTTGCAGTTGTTTGTTGTCACTTTGGGCTGGGCCTTTGACATGAATGTTAACAATAGCGGAAAATGCAAGAGCGCCCCCACCGCAAATCCTATTTGATGCGCGTTGCATCAAACTGCTGGCGCTTCGCACAGGAGAGAGCGACCGAGCGGCGGGATGAGCCGGCCTGTTTCCGTAGGAAGTGCACGTACAACCGCATTTGGTTTTGTTAACCTTCTAGTAGGTTTTTTGAACGGTTTTTGGTTTCTTTTACCGGTTTTCCTTTTGGTTTTATTTCTTCTTTGTTTCTTTTATTTTTCTGTTCCTTTTTATTTTTAAAGTTTCTTTTTATTTTTTTATATGTTCATATTTTTTTAAACAGAAATTTCAAAAACTATTCGTGTTTATATACAATGTTCAAATTTTATAAAAAGATCATGTTTTCAAATTTTGTTCTTAAATACAAAAAATGTTCATGATTTTCAAAAATTGTTTGGAATTTTTTGGTTCAAAATTTTCAGAACTTTTCACAAAAGTTTGGAATTTCAAAAAATGTTTCCGTTTCCGAAAACTGTTCACAAAATTTTTAAAACTGTTCATGTTTAATTTTTACGGTGTTTCAAAAAACATTCCAGTATTAAAAATTGTTAGCAAATATCAGAAAAATGTTGAGAATGTTTTTGTTCAAAATTATAACAACTTATCAGAAAATGTCCCTATTTTAGAAAATTGTTTCACAATTTTTAAGAAGGTTCACGTTTCCATTTTTTCAGGATTTTCAAATAATGTTCTTGTTTGAAAAATTGTTTGCAGAATTTCAAAAATCTTATTGTTTTCAAAAAAAAATCGGGGGTTTTAAAAAATGCCACCTTTCCAAATTTTGTTATAGAATTACAAAAATGTTCACATTACAAAAAATTGTTCATGATTTTCCAAAATGTTGCAGTGTTTTAAATATTTGTTCATGGTATAGGAAAGTAATTGCGTTCCACAAAACATCCAGGTTTAAAAAATGCATTTGAAATTTCTAGTATTTGTTTTTAGATGAAATTACTGCAGATAAGCCTAAGTTCAGAAGTGGATTATCGGCAGTAAATCTGGCTAGCTCAACCGGTAGCAGCGCCGTTGTCGCTAGGACCAGATCCGGGGTTCAACCCCCACAAGGACATCTTTTCTTAGCTACAGTTGGCGATCTGGCTGGCCCAGTTGTAGACCCCCAGTGCATACGGGCGACAACCTGATGCAGAGAGCGGAAGATAGGAGCTCCCAACCTCCGATAAAGCTCGGTTAGTATGCTGCGGTTAACTTGATTAGTACTCCCTTCATCCTAAAATAAGTGACGCAATTTTGTATCAACTTTAGACTAAACTTAATATAAAATGAAGTCATTTATTTTGAGACGGAGGAAGTAGTATACAAGTTTGCACCCAGTAAATGACAGACTTGTAGTTGTCTCAAAATAAAATAAAAAATGAAAGACTCGTGGTGCATGCACCATGCACACTCCTTTAGACTTACCAACATGGGTCAAGGCACTTCAGCTTAACCCGTTAGTGAACGTGAAAAATGTTTCAAAATATATATATAGGATGACAGTTTGGGACACCTAGGTGCCCAGGCTCTTTGCCTAGATGCCGTTGGATCATACTAGTTATTGTTAATAAGATGTGTTTAAATTTTGCATGCATACCTGCATTATTACTTTCCAATTTGATTGCATGGCGTTACTGCTATGAAAAGTTATGATGATTGTCTAATTAATATGTGTCATTATTTGTCCTTCTTGATAGGAAATTATAATTAATTAATTATTGTAATTTTTGGCACGTACGGGAGATGCAAGATAATTAATTAGAAAAATAATAGGCAACATTTTTAGCATGTACATCGACACGTAGACATTTTCATCGGGTATAACATCAATACGTACATATTTTTATTGGGTATAACACAAACGCATACATTTTTTATTAGGTATAATACCAATACATGCATTTTTTATTAGGTATATAATACTCACTAACTTGTATCATGGTCTAATAAAATGTACATGTGGGTATCTCGCGTAAATATACCACTTATTAAAATGTGTGAAATTTATTGGTATATATAAATAAAATTTGCATCAACTTATATATATTTATGCGAATATTTTTTTGGGTATAACACAAATGCGTACATCTTCATGGGTATACTAACATCGAGGTATGTATATTCATGTGTATATTCACATCGAGGTATATATATGTATGTGTATATTTGTATTGAATATAACACCAACACGTACTTATTAAAAGCTGTGACGTTTATGTGTATATTTTCATTGAGTATAAAACAACGCGTACATATTTTCGTTAGGTATAATACCCACTAACTCGTAACATGGTCAAATCATATGTACATGTAGTTATATCTTTGGTACATGTACACACACACACACCCAAATATACCATTTAAGATACTAGTGCATGCAAACAAAATATGGAAAGCCATTATTTTGTCATTTCTATGTCATGCACTAATGAATATGACTTACCATAACAGCCCTAGGTGTCTAGGCACGTAGGTGTCCCAAACAATTTACACACACACACACACACACACACACACATATATATATATATATATACTCTGACCACGGGATTAGAATAATATTGTAATCACAACAGAACTTTCTGAGTTATACAACCTGAACTTTTCTATATAGGAATCTGATCTTCGGGCTATCTTCGCAACCGTGTCTCCCCACGCGAATTATTCAGGTCAGTCGTGTTCTATATGATGTAAGTGTAATCTAGAAACAGTTTTTAGCAACTAAATGCCCGTTTTAAATAGGAATCTCGCTCGTTAGCGGATTTTGCTCTCGGGTCGTGATGAACTTGTGTCTTTTGCAATTTTACTGACTGAGTTATTCGACCTGAACTTCCCCCGGTGCTAAGTTGAACTTCCGTCAACATTGCCCAGATGAGGCGTGCGATATACCGTTGGAAAGCTATGGACATGAGTATCATGATCCAAGTTAAATTTTTGGCAAAATGTAAGCGCTTTAAGAGCAGTTTTAGAAAACATTTTTTCTTCATACAAAAAACGTGAATCGTATTTTCGATCGCATTTCTAAATCGTTTATTGGAATGAGGCAAATAATATGGCATTGGAAAGCTTCTACAAAAGCGCTCTTTCCACATGTTGATAGTTTTCTCTAATTGCCTATGGTTAAAGAGTAATTTGGAAAATCATAAAATTTCGCAAACCGAACAACCGAGTTCGTATTTTCAATGTATTTTTAAACGGCCAATCCAATTGAGGCAAATGATATGGAGTTGGAAAGCTTATGAAAATGCGCTACTTCCTCATGTTGAAAGTTTTTTTTTCTAATTTTGAACAGTTTAAAAGTAATTTAGAAAACGGTACAAGTTCCACCGAGATCGTATTTCTGAGCTAATCTTTTAACCGTACATCCGAATGTAGCAAATGATATGTCGTTAGAAAGCTTGAGGAAATGCAAAACTTTTTGGTATATATTATTTCTCCTAATTCTTTATGGTTTTAATACAAATTTGAAAATGGCTAAAAACATATTTTCACCATAATTTCTACAAACTTTATCAGAATGTGGCAAATAATATGTCATTGAAAAGCTACGGAAAATGCGATTTTTTTTCATGTTGGTGGTTTTCTCTGATTCCTAGCCATTTTCAAGTAATTTCGAAAATGGCCGGATCATTCATTCTACCTTTATCGCGAAACAAATTCTTCGAAAATGCACCGCGTGAAGAACTTGAACTTCTCGACATGTCTACTTTAACTTCACTCTATTTTTTATGCACTTTTTTTCCCGTAGCTCTCCATCCACTCACAGGAATTGAGCAAGTGATATACCGATGGAAAGCTGTTGTAAACATGCAACTTTCCCGTGTTGATCATTTTTTCATACCCGCGACGATTTTAAAACTTTTTCATCTGAAATTCATTCACTACAGTACTTGAACTTCCTGCTGTTTTCACGTTGAACTTCTGTGACGTATTTTCGTTTGTAATTTTCTTATCCATTCGTTAGTGTTACACAAATGATATTCTTTTTGTACAAACGTCTTTCACAATATTTTTTTAACTTTCTCAAACGAAGGACTTGAACTTATAACAACAACAAAATTGGACCTTGCTTTTTAATTCATTTTTCTCATATTAAACACACCATGTAGTACATGAACCTTTTACATTTTTGTAATTTGATTTTTTATTTTTCTTTTTGAAATCAAATTGCTCGCAAATAATAACTGAACTTCTTTTTGGATTTAGAGAATTATTTTAAAACGTAAAAAACAATTTCTTTTTGTGTTTTCGAACATGGATATACAAGGTGAACGTCTCCCGCAAGAATTTTGAATTTCCCCAGACAGAGCACTTGAACTTATTTCAACAAACCTTTTAAATTTTTATTTTTCTATACTTTTATTCTCACCTGAAATGCATTCCTTGCAGTACTTGAACTTCTCGTTGTTTTCACTATGAACTTCTGTCGCATTTTTGTGTACACGCAATTGAAGGTCGGACGTTGAATTACACGCAATCGAAGGTCGGACGTCATGTTTTGCTATTTTAAAATATGTAATTGGAGGTCGGACGTCCCACAATATAAATTCTGAACCGTGAATGGAGGTGCACGTGAACTTCTTGCAACAAATCTGAGTTTTTTATATACTTCGAACTTCTCTGTTATTTTTATTTCATCTTCTTAGTCATATTCTTAGAAAGGAAATATGTTTTTAAATAAGCATCAAACATTTTTTTGTAAATTGCACTTCATAGCTTTTTTTTCTTTAGAGACGGTAATAATTTGAGTTTCCCGTATACATCAAACTACTCCTCTATTTTAATTTGAACTCCGTTATTTTTATTCTTCACTAACAAGGAAAATCAGAGTTTCTTTATAAATATTGAACTTCTCTATTTTTTAATTTGGACTTCTTGGTTTATTTCCTTTAGCATCAAAATATCCCAGTTTTGTCATAAACATTGGACCTCCTCCACATTTTTTAAAATTTTGATTTATTTGAAAAAATATAGACACAAATGGGAGAGAGAATTATGTGTGCATAAAGTGGGTAGCAATTTCCAACTTTCCCTCGTCGAGCACTTAAACTTCTAGCAAGAAATGTTTTTCAGTTTTATGAGTTAGTTTTAAAAATGCCAAAATGCCAAAATGGCATTGGTTTTTGTTTTTGTTTTCCGAACATGCAAACCTTAGGTTTTAATAAACTCCAAACTTCCATGTTAGTTTAATTCGAACCTCACGTTGGTTTTATTTTCTATTAGCGGTTAGAATCTGAGTTTTCAATAAACATTGAACCACTCCATTACTTTAATTTGAACTTCTAGGTTTCTTTTAGAAACGAGGAAATCCATTTACTAATTAAATTTTCTAAACTTTTTTTGTTATTTTAATTTGAGTTTCCGCTGTGGAAACTTGTTGAAAAAGAGGAATTTTTTGAATTTTCCCGGTCCGTGCACTTGAACTTCTAGCAACAAATTTTTTGAACTTCGCCTTTTTACTCCTTTTTTTCTCATACGAAACACACACCATGCAGTACATGAACTTGCTTCTGTTGTCAATTTGGACTTCTCTCTATTTCACTTTAGTAACGAAAAAAATCTGAGTTTTTTTATAGACATCGAACCACTCTAACTTTTTTAATATGGTTAAACTTTTATTGTAAAACAACACACACCAATTTATTTTAACCATTTATTTTGAAACATGATACACAACTTCTTTTTTGTGTTTTTAAACATGTAAACACACGATGAGCCTCTCTAACAAGAATTTTTGAACTTCTAAGGGAAGAGCAGTTGAACTTCTAGCAACAAAAAATTTAGACTTCACCTTTTTACTTTTTTTCTCGTATGAAACACACACCATGCAATACGTGAACTTCTGCATGTTGTCAATTTGAACTTCTCTCTGTTTCGCTTTAGCAATGGAAAAAAATCCGAGTTTTCCATATACATCAAACCGCTCTAACTTTTTTATTTGAACTTCTTTGTGTATTTTTAGAAATGTGAAATTTGGATTTTTGTTAGAAACACTGAACTTCTTCGTTATTTCGAACTGAACTTATTTGTTTTATTCTTAAGTAACCGGAAAAAACCAAGTTTGTAATAAAACTTGAATCGTTCCATTATTTAAATTTGAACTTCTAGGTTTTTTATAAACTTTCTGAACTCTTCAATTTTCAAATTTGACCTTCTTAGTTTCTTTAAAGATTGAACTTCTCTATTATTTAAATTTGAACCTCTAAGTTTTTCGAAACCGTGAAAATTGATCTTCACTATAAATTTTGTACTGTTATATTTTTTGAATTTTCACTTCTTGGTTTATTCTTTAGTAACGGGAAAATCCTTATTTTGTAATGAACATCGAACCTTTCCATTATATTAAATTTGAACTTGTATTTACTTTTTGAAGAGGGGAATTCCACTTTTGAATTGTTATGTTCTTTTCAATTCAAACTTCTTGGGATTACTAAACTTTGAATTTTTGTTTCTTTTTAATTTGAACTTCTTATTTTTATTTTGTATGTAAAGATTTTCTTTGATTAAAAATAATCATTAAATTGACCTATTTTTTAGTTTTGAACTTCATGGTTGTGTTCATTAATAAAATTCTATTTTTAATAAACATCGAACTGTTTTGTTATTTTAGTTTAAACTTTCGGTTTTTATAAAAAACAGGGAAAATCATTTCTATAATCTTTTTTTCAATTGTTTGATTATTTTAATTTGAACTTCTTTTATTCTTTACTAACGAGAAAAAAAAAGGTTTGCTTATTTTTAGTAACGGAAGAAATCCTTACTTTGTAATAAACATGGAACCAGTCCGTTATTTAAATGTGATCTTCTTGGGTTTTTTGTTTAGAAGCACATAATCCCTTTCTTATGTGTACTTTTATTTTCATTAAACCTTTTTTGGGTTCAATGGTTAATCTTACTCAAAAGAAAATATTATGTTGTTTTATTCTCCGAGCTTACTACGTTTCATGCGGTCAACCTCTTTAGTTTTTTGTGTCGTTATACTTTTCTTTCTTTTGTTCTCATCGTGAACTTTTTCCTTTTTGAAAGACGAACTTCTTGCGTGAATTTAATTGTTTTTCTTATAAAATGTTATGTTTTATTGTGCTACCATTTTTTCTCCTTCAAAATTCTTGAGGTTTTCACATGTGAATTACTTGGGAATTTTTATTAGAAAAAACATAGGTTTTTAGCTCCCTGAAAAAACATGTTTTCCAAACTATGGCACGCGATGAACTGGAACTTCTAACGTTAAGCGCATATGTTTGCATACTCTATAACAACAAGAGAGAAGAGTCCTTTTTTTCTCGGATAAGTGTTCTAGTAAATTTAACACAAACAATAAAAATCGGGTCTCATGCACAAAACCAAAACGGATGAGGTCCACAAAAACAAAAACCATATTTTTTTGCACATTGAGCTTCATCTAGAAGGCGTTGTACATGCATGAGCGATCGAGGTGCAGTTCATACATTGAATTGTTTACAAGCACTACTGCAGGTTGCTGCTAACGTGACACTACGATCAGAGACCCTTAGACAAAACTGTGTGCGATGCCATAATCGCAAACAGTGGTGTAAAATAAGTAAATAACCATAAAAAAGGTGCAAAACGTTTGCGATGGAGGATGCATCAAACACGATTCAGATTTTAGTTGCGTGTGCCATGCAGGGCATACGGTTCAGCTCAATTAACTATTTGCGATGAGGAGGAACAAAAGAAACAGGCAGCCAGATGAAGGTGTGTGCGATATACAACATACGGTTCACTCAGATGAACTATTTGTGATTAGGCAACACAGAAGAAACGGACAGCCAGACGAAGGTGTGTGCGATATACGGCATGCGGTTCACTCAGATGAACTGTTTGCGTTGAGACAAGAGAACATAAACGGTTCAATATAACAAGATGTGTGTAATACGTGGCAAATAGGTCTGTAATCAGAAATGTGTGTGAAGACCGATAATAACACAGATGATTGCTTCTAATAAGACGTATGTGATATGCTCTGTCTACACAACATATATTGGCCATTGGGGGACGGGCGGTCATCCGGATACGCCATAAGGATGTGAAGAGGCATCCTATCAGCAAGGACTAGCTGTTCCACCAGTAGCTCATGTAAGAAAACTCTCAAGTAAAGTGTGCTCAGGCTGGAGCAGCCATCAGATGGGTGATTGGATGGGAAGTTGTGTTGATGTTAAATTAACTGATAGGATGAGTCATATCTGTCAAACTAAATGACTGATACGACCCATCCATGAGTTAATTTAACCTCGAGGTCCTTGTTTTTTATTTTTTATTTTATTTTTAACACATGTTAAAGAAGGTCTACTGCATTACTTTTGACAATATGCGATACGTGGCATACAGTTGATCCATCTGACCTGTTTGTGATGGAATAGGCCGTGTGTGTTGTGGGCAAACGCTTGCTAGTATTTAACCGTTTGGGATTGATGAATTCATCACTGATGGGTTCCCTAGTGTGGTCCGTGTTCATCTGATCATCATCTACTTCATGTGCTAGCTCGATGTTCCTTTTATGCTAAGTTTCCATTAGTTGATGGCGTTTTACAAACACACCACCGTTTCCTGCCATTTCCTCACCTGTTTCCCGCCACCCAGCGATATTGCACATAGGCGGCGCGCAACGCACGGAGGCGACAAGCGCAGCCTGTAGCACATCCACCTTTTCCAAGCATGCAAACCCACCAAAGCACCGCCTCTGCCATTAATCTCGTCGACGAGGAAAACGAGCAGGCGCCACGACCCGTCGAGGCCGAGGCGCTCCCCGGCAACACGATGGACGACGCCGTGATGCGCGTCATCGCCAGGGTTGAGCAGACTTTTGGTGCATGGCGCTTGAGCACCGCGGATCAAGATATGCATGTCAGCGCCGACAGGCTGCAGCTTGCCGCACAACATGATCGATGGTGCGCCGCAGAGCAAGCTAGGCGCATCCGCGCCGATAGGCCGCGGCCCGCCGCACGGTGAGACTGTTGGAACGCCGCAGAGCAAGTGGCGCGCCGCAGAGCAATAACAGATCCATTGGCGCTTGCCTGCTGCCGACACGGTGTCGCAGCTGGGTACACGTCCCGCTAGTACCCCCATTCCTCGCCAGGAGTGGGCAGAGGCCCTCAGCACCGTACTTGCACTAGAGGCCGGCCGCGCCGTACTTGCACCGGACGCCCGCCGCGCCGTTCGCATGGGTGCCACCATTCGCCTTGTTCGCGGCCCGTTGGATGCCAACACGCTGGTCTGTAGGCTTGACCACCTCCTTGGCCCAGGTGTCCACCTGGGCGCAGTAGAGGAACATGGCCGTCGCATCCTCAAGCTGGTGATCGCCGATAAAATAGCCATCTTGGAGCTCAAGATCGCGCTCCAGATGTACCACGGGCGCGTCGACCGCTTGGATGAACGCCTGCTCGAGTTCAGGCAGAGCCAAGAGCTACCGTAGGCAAGGGCTGCTGGTTATGGTCTCATGGACGTGTTTTATTTTGTTGAGTCGTTTCGACGTGGATAGCTATGTATTCATAGCAATCATAGTATTTCTCTATTTATTCCTCTGTTTCAATGTGTGTACATACACTTTCTATTTTGTATATGTGGAAGATAACAGCTAGATTCAAATTAGTATACAAAAATAGATGGAAAATGGAATTCATAATATATATATATATATATATATATATATATATTAATTGTTCATTAGTTCATCACAGAATATATATAATATCGTCACATATATGTGATGATACTTAACTACTAGGTACAATGCATAAAATTGAAAACAAACAATACTAAAGCTAATAATCCCTCTTAGGACCAGTATTCCGGCAACCCCTCGCCAGCAGCTCCCTAGTGTGCGTCGTCTTCCCAGTGCGGAGGCAGTACTCCGCCTCCTCCGCCCGCAGCGCTTAACGTACTGATCTGCCTCTTGCCGGCGGACGCGCGCGGCCGATCTTGTCATTTTGTTGGGCGCCCACCGGAGCTCCTCGTCGGTGGCATGCTAGAGCTTATCGGCCCACCTCCACACAGCGACGAGGCACCCAACACCTATGACCTTCCTCGTGAAGTACCCGTCTTCGTACACCTCCTCGGCACGATGACGCGCCCGCCCCCAAAGCTCCGCCGCCTCCTTTTTCCAGGTGGCATCACATGCTTCACAGGCCACCTGGTACCTGGCTTCCTCCTCCACCATCTCCTTCTTGAACGCCACTTGCCTGGCTTCCTCAGCCAGCGGCAGCGACTGTTGGGTTTCGTAGTAATTTCAAAAAATTTCCTACGCACACGCAAGATCATGTGATGCATAGCAACGAGGGGAGAGTGTTGTCTACGTACCCAACGCAGACCGACTGCGGAAGCGATGACACGACGTAGAGGAAGTAGTCGTACGTCTTCACGATCCAACCGATCAAGCACCGAAACTACGGCACCTCCGAGTTCGAGCACACGTTCAGCTCGATGACGATCCCCGGACTCCGATCCAGCAAAGTGTCGGGGAAGAGTTCTGTCAGCACGACGGCGTGGTGACTATCTTGATGAACTACAGCAGCAGGGCTTCGCCTAAACTCCGCTATAGTATTATCGAGGTATATGGTGGCTGGGGGCACCGCACACGGCTAAGGAATAGATCACGTGGATCAACTTGTTGTGTCTTTGGTGCTAGCCCTGCCCCTCTATTTATATGTTGAGCCCCGGGGTCGAAACTTGGAGCAAAAGCCTCCTCAAAGTCGGTTTTGCCCGAAAGGCAAGAGTCCCACTCGGACTCCAGGACCAAACGCCACAATCCTTGGCATCTGGCCCAGACGCCATGGGCCTCGGCGTCTGGCCCAGGGCCAGACGCCAGGGTCTCCGGCGTTTGGCCCCCTGGCCTCCGCAAAACTCCTTTTTGCACCGATCTAAAGCCTCATGGGCTTGACCCCATGGCCTAACCATATCATCCAATATATGAATCTTTACGTCTCGACCATTTAGAGACTCCTCGTCATGTCCCCGATCTCATCCGGGACTCCGAACTCCTTCGGTTCATCAAAACATGTAAACTCATAATATAACTGTCATCGTAACCTTAAGCGTGCGGACCCTACGGGTTCGAGAACAATGTAGACATGACCGAGACACGTCTCCGGTCAATAACCAATAGCGGGACCTGGATGCCCATATTGGCTCCTACATATTCTATGAAGATCTTTATCGGTCAGACCGCATAACAACATACGTTGTTCCCTTTGTCATCGGTATGTTACTTGCCCGAGATTCGATCGTCGGTATCCAATACCTAGTTCAATCTCGTTACTGGCAAGTCTCTTTACTCGTTCCGTAATACATCATCTCACAACTAACATATTAGTTGCAGTGCTTGCAAGGCTTATGTGATGTGCATTACCGAGAGGGCCCAGAGATACCTCTCCGACAATCGGAGTGACAAATCCTAATCTCGAAATACGCCAACCCAACATCTACTTTTGGAGACACCTGTAATGCTCCTTTATAATCACCCAGTTACGTTGTGACGTTTGGTAGCACCCAAAGTGTTCCTCCGGCAAACGGGAGTTGCATAATCTCATAGTCATAGGAACATGTATAAGTCATGAAGAAAGCAATAGCAACATACTAAACGATCAGGTGCTAAGCTAATGGAATGGGTCATGTCAATCAGATCATTCAACTAATGATGTGACCTCGTTACTCAAATAACAACTCATTGTTCATGGTCAGGAAACATAACCATCTTTGATTAACGAACTAGTCAAGTAGAGGCATACTAGTGACACTTTGTTTGTCTATGTATTCACACATGTATTATGTTTCCGGTTAATACAATTCTAGCATGAATAATAAACATTTATCATGATTATAAGGAAATAAATAATAACTTTATTATTGCCTCTAGGGCATATTTCCTTCAGTCTCCCACTTGCACTAGAGTCAATAATCTAGATTACACTGTAATGATTCTAACACCCATGGAGCTTTGGTGCTGATCATGTTTTGCTCGTGGAAGAGGCTTAGTCAACGGGTCTGCAACATTCAGATCTGTATGTATCTTGCAAATCTCTATGTCTCCCACCTGGACCAGATCCCGGATGGAGTTGAAGCGTCTCTTGATGTGTTTGGTCCTTTTGTGAAATTTGGATTCCTTTGCCAAGGCAATTGCACCAGTATTGTCACAAAAGATTTTCATTGGACCCGATGCATTAGGTATGACACCTAGATCGGATATGAACTCCTTCATCCAGACTCCTTCGTTTGCTGCTTCCGAAGCAGCTATGTACTCCGCTTCACATGTAGATCCCGCTACGACGCTTTGTTTAGAACTGCACCAACTGACAGCTCCACCGTTTAAAGTAAACACGTATCCGGTTTGCGATTTAGAATCGTCCGGATCAGTGTCAAAGCTTGCATCAACGTAACCTTTTACGGTGAGCTCTTTGTCACCTCCATATACGAGAAATATATCCTTAGTCCATTTCAGGTATTTCAGGATGTTCTTGACCGCTGTCCAGTGATCCACTCCTGGATTACTTTGGTACCTCCCTGCTAAACTTATAGAAAGGCACACATCAGGTCTGGTACACAACATTGCATACATGATAGAGCCTATGGCTGATGCATAGGGAACATCTTTCATATTCTCTCTATCTTCTGCAGTGGTCGGGCATTGAGTCTTACTCAACTTCACACCTTGTAATACAGGCAAGAATCCTTTCTTTGCTTGATCCATTTTGAATTTCTTCAAAATCTTGTCAAGGTATGTGCTTTGTGAAAGTCCAATTAAGCGTCTTGATCTATCTCTATAGATCTTAATGCCTAATATGTAAGCAGCTTCACCGAGGTCTTTCATTGAAAAACTTTTATTCAAGTATCCCTTTATGCTATCCAGAAATTCTATATCATTTCCAATCAGCAATATGTCATCCACATATAATATCGGAAATGCTATAGAGCTCCCACTCACTTTCTTGTAAATACAGGCTTCTCCGAAAGTCTGTATAAAACCAAATGCTTTGATCACACTATCAAAACGTTTATTCCAACTCCGAGAGGCTTGCACCAGTCCATAAATGGATCGCTGGAGCTTGCACACTTTGTTAGCTCCCTTTGGATCGACAAAACCTTCCGGTTGCATCATATACAACTCTTCTTCCAGAAATCCATTCAGGAATGCAGTTTTGACATCCATCTGCCAAATTTCATAATCATAAAATGCGGCAATTGCTAACATGATTTGGACGGACTTAAGCATCGCTACAGGTGAGAAGGTCTCATCGTAGTCAATCCCTTGAACTTGCCGAAAACCTTTTGCGACAAGTCGAGCTTTGTAGACAGTAACATTACCATCAGCGTCAGTCTTCTTCTTAAAGATCCATTTATTCTCAATTGCTTGCCGATCATCGGGCAAGTCAACCAAAGTCCATACTTTGTTCTCATACATGGATCCCATCTCAGATTTCATGGCTTCAAGCCACTTTGCGGACTCTGGGCTCACCATCGCTTCTTCATAGTTCGTAGGTTCATCATGATCTAGTATCATGACTTCCAGAATAGGATTACCGTACCACTCTGGTGTGGATCTTACTCTCGTTGATCTACGAGGTTCAGTAGTATCTTGATCTGAAGTTTCATGATCATTATCATTGGCTTCTTCACTAATTGGTGTAGGTGTCACTGAAACAGTTTTCTGTGATGAACTACTCTCCAGTAAGGGAGCAGGTACAGTTACCTCGTCAAGTTCTACTTTCCTCCCACTCACTTCTTTCGAGAGAAACTCCTTCTCTAGAAAGGATCCATTCTTAGCAACGAATGTCTTGCCTTCGGATCTGTGATAGAAGGTGTACCCAATAGTCTCCTTTGGGTATCCTATGAAGACACATTTCTCCGATTTGGGTTCGAGCTTATCAGGTTGAAGCTTTTTCACATAAGCATCGCAGCCCCAAACTTTAAGAAACGACAACTTTGGTTTCTTGCCAAACCACAGTTCATAAGGCGTCGTCTCAACGGATTTTGATGGTGCCCTATTTAACGTGAATGCGGCCGTCTCTAAAGCATATCCCCAAAATGATAGCGGTAAATCAGTAAGAGACATCATAGATCGCACCATATCTAGTAAAGTACGATTACGACGTTCGGACACACCATTACGCTGTGGTGTTCCGGGTGGCGTGAGTTGCGAAACTATTCCACAGTTTTTCAAATGTACACCAAACTCGTAACTCAAATATTCTCCTCCACGATCAGATCGTAGAAACTTTATTTTCTTGTTACGATGATTTTCAACTTCACTTTGAAATTCTTTGAACTTTTCAAATGTTTCAGACTTATGTTTCATTAAGTAGATATACCCATATCTGCTTAAATCATCTGTGAAGGTGAGAAAATAACGATATCCGCCACGAGCCTCAATATTCATCGGGCCACATACATCGGTATGTATGATTTCCAACAAATCTGTTGCTCTCTCCATAGTACCGGAGAACGGTGTTTTAGTCATCTTGCCCATGAGGCACGGTTCGCAAGTACCAAGTGATTCATAATCAAGTGGTTCCAAAAGTCCATCAGTATGGAGTTTCTTCATGCGCTTTATACCGATATGACCTAAACGACAGTGCCACAAATAAGTTGCACTTTCATTATCAACTCTGCATCTTTTGGCTTCAACATTATGAATATGTGTATTACTACTATCGAGATTCAATAAGAATAGACCACTCTTCAAGGGTGCATGACCATAAAAGATATTACTCATATAAATAGAACAACCATTATTCTCTGATTTAAATGAATAACCGCCTCGCATTAAACAAGATCCAGATATAATGTTCATGCTCAACACTGGCACCAAATAACAATTATTTAGGTCTAATATTAATCCCGAAGGTAGATGTAGAGGTAGCGTGCCGACCGCGATCACATCAACTTTGGAACCATTTCCCACGCGCATCGTCACCTCGTCCTTTGCCAGTGCCCGCTTATTCCGTAGTCCCTGTTTCGAGTTGCAAATATTAGCAACAGAACTAGTATCAAATACCCAGGTGCTACTGCGAGCTCTAGTAAGGTACACATCAATAACATGTATATCACATATACTTTTGTTCACCTTGCCATCCTTCTTATCCGCCAAATACTTGGGGCAGTTCCGCTTCCAGTGACCAGTCTGCTTGCAGTAGAAGCACTCAGTTTCAGGCTTAGGTCCAGACTTGGGTTTCTTCTCTTGAGCAGCAACTTGCTTGCCGTTCTTCTTGAAGTTCCCCTTTTTCTTCCCTTTGCCCTTTTTCTTGAAACTAGTGGTCTTGTTAACCATCAACACTTGATGCTCCTTCTTGATTTCTACCTCCGCAGCTTTCAGCATTGCGAAGAGCTCGGGAATAGTCTTGTTCATCCCTTGCATATTATAGTTCACCACGAAGCTCTTGTAGCTTGGTGGCAGTGATTGGAGAATTCTGTCAAAAACGCAATCATCCGGAAGATTAACTCCCAATTGAATCAAGTGATTATTATACCCAGACATTTTGAGTATATGCTCACTGACAGAACTGTTCTCCTCCATCTTGCAGCTATAGAACTTATTGGAGACTTCATATCTCTCAATTCGGGCATTTGCTTGAAATATTAACTTCAACTCCTGGAACATCTCATATGCTCCATGACGTTCAAAACGTCGTTGAAGTCCCGATTCTAAGCCGTAAAGCATGGCACACTGAACTATCGAGTAGTCATCAGCTTTGCTCTGCCAGACGTTCATAACATCTGGTGTTGCTCCAGCAGCAGGCCTGGCACCCAGCGGTGCTTCCAGGACGTAATTTTTCTGTGCAGCAATGAGGATAATCCTCAAGTTACGGACCCAGTCCGTGTAATTGCTACCATCATCTTTCAACTTTGCTTTCTCAAGGAACGCATTAAAATTCAACGGAACAACAGCACGAGCCATCTATCTACATTCAACATAAACAAGCAAGATACTATCAGGTACTAAGTTCATGATAAATTTAAGTTCAATTAATCATATTATTTAAGAACTCCCACTTAGATAGACATCCCTCTAATCCTCTAAGTGATTACGTGATCCAAATCAACTAAACCATGACCGATCATCACGTGAGATGGAGTAGTTTTCAATGGTGAACATCGTTATGTTGATCATATCTACTATATGATTCACGCTCGACCTTTCGGTCTCCGTGTTCCGAGGCCATATCTGCATATGCTAGGCTCGTCAAGTTTAACCTGAGTATTCTGCGTGTGCAAAACTGGCTTGCACCCGTTGTAGATGGACGTAGAGCTTATCACACCCGATCATCACGTGGTGTCTGGGCACGACGAACTTTGGCAACGGTGCATACTCAGGGAGAACACTTCTTGATAATTTAGTGAGAGATCATCTTATAATGCTACCGTTAATCAAAGCAAGATAAGATGCATAAAAAGATAAACATCACATGCAATCAATATAAGTGATATGATATGGTCATCATCATCTTGTGCTTGTGATCTCCATCTCCGAAGCACCGTCATGATCACCATCGTCACCGGCGCGACACCTTGATCTCCATCGTAGCATCGTTGTCGTCTCGCCAATCTTATGCTTCCACGACTATCACTACCATTTAGTAATAAAGTAAAGCATTACATCGCGATTGCATTGCATACAATAAAGCGACAACCATATGGCTCCTGCCAGTTGCCGATAACTCGGTTACAAAACATGATCATCTCATACAATAAAATTCAGCATCATGCCTTGACCATATCACATCACAACATGCCCTGCAAAAACAAGTTAGACGTCCTCTACTTTGTTGTTGCATGTTTTACATGGCTGCTACGGGCTTAAGTAAGAACCAATCTCACCTACGCATCAAAACCACAACGATAGTTTGTCAAATAGACTCCGTTTTAACCTTCTCAAGGACCGGGCGTAGCCATACTCGGTTCAACTAAAGTTGGAGAGACAGTCGCCCGCAAGCCATCTATGTGCAAAGCATGTCGAGGGAACCGGTCTCGCGTAAGCGTACGCGTAAGGTTGGTCCGGGTCGTCTCGTCCAACAATACCGCCGAACCAAAGTATGACATGCTGGTAGGCAGTATGACTTGTATCGTCCACAACTCACTTGTGTTCTACTCGTGCATATAACATCAACATAAATAACCTAGGCTCTGATACTACTGTTGGGTTTCGTAGTAATTTCAAAAAATTTCCTACGCACACGCAAGATCATGTGATGCATAGCAACGAGGGGAGAGTGTTGTCTACGTACCCAACGCAGACCGACTGCGGAAGCGATGACACGACGTAGAGGAAGTAGTCGTATGTCTTCACGATCCAACCGATCAAGCACCGAAACTACGGCACCTCCGAGTTCGAGCACACGTTCAGCTCGATGACGATCCCCGGACTCCGATCCAGCAAAGTGTCGGGGAAGAGTTCCGTCAGCACGACGGCGTGGTGACGATCTTGATGAACTACAGCAGCAGGGCTTCGCCTAAACTCTGCTACAGTATTATCGAGGTATATGGTGGCTGGGGGCACCACACACGGCTAAGGAATAGATCACGTGGATCAACTTGTTGTGTCTTTGGTGCTAGCCCTGCCCCTCTATTTATATGTTGAGCCCCGGGGTCGAAACTTGGAGCAAAAGCCTCCTCAAAGTCGGTTTTGCCCGAAAGGCAAGAGTCCCACTCGGACTCCAGGACCAAACGCCACAATCCTTGGCGTCTGGCCCAGACGCCATGGGCCTCGGCGTCTGGCCCAGGGCCAGACGCCAGGGTCTCCGGCGTTTGGCCCCCTGGCCTCCGCAAAACTCCTTTTTGCACCGATCTAAAGCCTCATGGGCTTGACCCCTTGGCCTAACCATATCATCCAATATATGAATCTTTACGTCTCGACCATTTCGAGACTCCTCGTCATGTCCCCGATCTCATCCGGGACTCTGAACTCCTTCGGTTCATCAAAACATGTAAACTCATAATATAACTGTCATCGTAACCTTAAGCGTGCGGACCCTACGGGTTCGAGAACAATGTAGACATGACCGAGACACGTCTCCGGTCAATAACCAATAGCGGGACCTGGATGCCCATATTGGCTCCTACATATTCTACGAAGATCTTTATCGGTCAGACCGCATAACAACATACGCTGTTCCCTTTGTCATCGGTATGTCACTTGCCCGAGATTCGATCGTCGGTATCCAATACCTAGTTCAATCTCGTTACTGGCAAGTCTCTTTACTCGTTCCGTAATACATCATCTCACAACTAACATATTAGTTGCAGTGCTTGCAAGGCTTATGTGATGTGCATTACCGAGAGGGCCCAGAGATACCTCTCCGACAATCAGAGTGACAAATCCTAATCTCGAAATACGCCAACCCAACATCTACTTTTGGAGACACCTGTAATGCTCCTTTATAATCACCCAGTTACGTTGTGACGTTTGGTAGCACCCAAAGTGTTCCTCCGGCAAACGGGAGTTGCATAATCTCATAGTCATAGGAACATGTATAAGTCATGAAGAAAGCAATAGCAACATACTAAACGATCAGGTGCTAAGCTAATGGAATGGGTCATGTCAATCAGATCATTCAACTAATGATGTGATCTCGTTACTCAAATAACAACTCATTGTTCATGGTCAGGAAACATAACCATCTTTGATTAACGAGCTAGTCAAGTAGAGGCATACTAGTGACACTTTGTTTGTCTATGTATTCACACATGTATTATGTTTCCGGTTAATACAATTCTAGCATGAATAATAAACATTTATCATGATTATAAGGAAATAAATAATAACTTTATTATTGCCTCTAGGGCATATTTCCTTCAGCGACTTCCACAGAAAAAGATTGTACTGGCCCCAAAACTAATCCAAAGTTGGGAGGGGGGTCCGGCGCAACCTCGTCAGGCGGCGTGTAGGGGTCCTCATCGCTGCTAATCAAGTGAGCGTCCTCGGGGGGCAACGACTCCTCGTTGGCGTGTGGGCAGACCGGCGGCGCCATGGCAGAGATTTGAGAGAGAGAGAGGGCGAGCGAGGGGAGGATGTATATGATAATGCAGACGGGACGACGTGAGCAAGGTAGTATATATTGGCGGCCCGAATCTAGATCAACGGGGACAGTACACACGCTGGTCACCAGAATTTGCGAGTACTGTAGTTTGAATTACACATAATTCCTGCAGCAAAATCTGTGTGTGAACATAATAGCTGACGGTTTCCAATACAGAACCGTGTCTGATTAATGATCCCCGCCACTCACCTACAAACCCCGAGCTGCGAGATAGAGTGCCAATCGTGTGGGGGCCGGTTGTCTTGCCAGATCTTTACATTTTCTTTTTTGAACACCAGATATTTACATCATCTGATGATTTTTTAACTTCCACACAAGTACACAAAAATATGATTTTTCAAACCGTTATGGTTAGGCGTTGCATGTAGATGTAGTTTGCTACCTCTTGAGCATGCGTTGGTTTTCCCTTGAAGAGGAAAGGGTGATGCAACAAAGTAGCGTAAGTATTTCCCTCAATTTTTGAGAACAAAAGTATCAATCCAGTAGGAGACAACGCACAAGTCACCTAGTACCTGCACAAACAATCAAGAACCTTGCAACCAACGCAATAAAGGGCTTGTCAATCCCTTCATAGTCACTCGCAAAAGTGAGATCTGATAAAGATAGTAAAGTACATATTTTTGGTATTTTTGTTGTATAGATTGGAAAGTAAAGATTGCAAAATAGTAAACGAGATGCGAAATAAAAGAGATGCAATATAATAAGAAAGAGACCCGGGGGCCATAGGTTTCACTAGTGCCTTCTCTCAAGATAGCATGTATTACGGTGGGTGAACAAATTACTGCCGAGCAATTGATAGAAAAGTGCATAGTTATGAGAATATCTAAGACAATGATCATGAATATAGGCATCACGTCCGTGTTAAGTAGATCGAAACGATTCTGCATCTACTACTATTACTCCACACATCGACCGCTATCCAGCATGCATCTAGAGTATTAAGTTCATAAGAACAGAATAATGCTTTAAGCAAGATGACATGATTTAGAGGGATAAACTCAAACAATATGATATAAACCCCATCTTTTTATCCTTGATGGCAACAATACAATACGTGCCTTGCTTCCCCTACTGTCACTGGGAAAGGGTACCGCAAGGTTGAACCCAAAGCTAAGCACTTCTCCCATTGCAAGAAAGATCAATCTAGTAGGCCAAACTAAACCGATAATTCGAAGAGACTTGCAAAGATATCAAATCATGCATATAAGAATTCAGAGAAGAACCAAATAATATTCATAGATAATCTTGTTCATAAACCCACAATTCATCGGATCTCGGCAAACACACCGCAAAAGAGTATTACATCGAATAGATCTCCAAGAACATCAAGGAGAACTTTGTATTGAGAATCAAAGAGAGAGAAGAGGCCACCTAGCTAATAACTATGGACCCGAAGGTGTGTGGTAAACTACTCACGCTTCATCGGAAAGGCTATGGTGTTGATGTAGATGGGCTCCGTGATCGATTCCCCATCCATCAGATCGCCGGAAAAGGCCCCAAGATGGGATCCCACGGGTACAGAAGGTTGCGGCGGTGGAAAAGTAGTTTCGTGGCTCTCTACGATCGATCTAGGGTATAAGAGTATATATAGGCGAAAGAAGTACGTCGGTGGAGCTACGAGGGGCCCACGAGGGTGGGCGCACGCCTACCCCCCTGGGCGCGCCCTCCTGCCTCATGGCCGCCTCGTGGCGTTCCAGACTTCAAATCCAAGTCTTCTGGTTTGCTTTCGGTCCAAGAAAGATCATCGCAAAGGTTTCATTCCGTTTGGACTCCATTTGGTATTCCTTTTCTGCGAAACTCTAAAATAGGCAAAAAAACAGAAACTGGCACTGGACCTCCGGTTAATAGGTTAGTCCCAAAAATAATATAAAAGAGCATATTAAAGCCCATTAAACATCCAAAACAGATAATATAATAGCATGGAACAATCAAAAGTTATAGATACGTTGGAGACGTATCAAGCATCCCCAAGCTTAATTCCTGCTCGTCCTCGAGTAGGTAAATGATAAAAATATATTTTTATGTGGAATGCTACCTATCATAATTATCAATGTAATGTTCTTTATTGTGGCATGAATGTTCAAATCCAAAAGATTCAAGACAAAAGTTTAATATTGACATAAAATAATAATACTTCAAGCATACTAATAAAGTAATCATGTCTTCTCAAAATAACTTGGCCAAAGAAAGCTATCCCTACTAAATCATATCATCTGGCTATGCTCTATCTTCATCACACAAAATATTTAAATCATGCACAACCCCGATGACAATCCAAGCAATTGTTTCATACTTTTGATGTTCTCAAACTTTTTCAATCTTCATGCAATACATGAGCATGAGCCATGGACATAGCAATATAGGTGGAATAGAATGGTGGTTGTGGAGAAGACAAAAAGGAGAAGATAGTCTCACATCAACTAGGCGTATCAACGGGCTATGGAGATGCCCATCAATAGATGTCAATGTGAGTGAGTAGGGATTGCCATGCCACGGATGACAAAATAGTAGACTCTCTATCATAAAGATCATGGTGCAACTTTGAAGCACAAGTGTGTAAAAAGGATAGTAGCATTGCCCCTTCTCTCTTTGTATCTCATTTTTTTATTTGGGCCTTTTCTCTTTTTTTTGGCCTCTTTTTTTTCTCTTCTCTTTTTTTCGTCCGGAGTCTCATCCCGACTTGTGGGGGAATCATAGTCTCCATCATCCTTTCCTCACATGGGACAATGCTCTAATAATGATGATCATCACACTTTTATTTACTTACAACTCAAGAGTTACAACTTGATACTTAGAACAAAATATGACTCTATGTGAATGCCTCCGGAGGTGTACCGGGATGTGTAATGAATCAAGAGTGACATGTATGAAAAATTATGAACGGTGGCTTTGCCACAAATACGATGTCAACTACATGATCATGCAAAGCAATATGACAATGATGGAGCGTGTCATAATAAACGGAATGGTGGAAAGTTGCATGGCAATATATCTCGGAATGACTATGGAAATGCCATAATAGGTAGGCATGGTGGCTGTTTTGAGGAAGCTAAATGCTGGGTTTATGGTACCGGCGAAAATTGCGCGGTACTAGAGAGGCTAGCAATGGTGGAAGGGTGAGAGTGCGTATAATCCATGGACTCAACATTAGTCATAAAGAACTCACATACTTATTGCAAAAATCTATTAGTTATCGAAACGAAGTACTACGCGCATGCTCCTAGGGGGATAGATTGGTAGGAAAAGACCATCGCTCGTCCTCGACGACCACTCATAAGGAAGACAATCAAAAAATAAATCATGCTCCGACTTCATCACATAACAGTTCACCATACGTGCATGCTACGGGAATCACCAACTTTAACACAAGTATCTCTCAAATTCACAACTACTCAACTAGCATGACTCTAATATCACCACCTTCATATCTCAAAACAATCATAAGGGATCAAACTTCTCATAGTATTCAATGCACTTTATATGAAAGTTTTTATTATACCCATCTTGGATGCCCATCATATTAGGACTAATTTTATAGCCAAAGCAAATTACCGTGCTGTTCTAAAGGACTTTCAAAATAATATAAGTGAAGCATGAGAGATCAATAATTTCTATAAAATAAAACCACCACCATGCTCTAAAAGGATACAAGTGAAGCACTAGAGCAAAATTATCTAGCTCAAAAGATATAAGTGAAGCACATAGTGTATTCTAATAAATTCTGGTTCATGCGTGTCTCTCCCAAAAGGTGTATACAGCAAGGATGATTGTGGTAAACTAAAAAGCAAAGACTCTAATCATACAAGACTCTTCAATCAAAACACATATCATGTGGTGAATAAAAATGTAGCCTCAAGTAAAGTTACCGATAGACGAAGACGAAAGAGGGGATGCCTTCCGGGGCATCCCCAAGATTAGGCTTTTGGTTGTCCTTGAATTTTACCTTGGGGTGCCTTGAGCATCCCCAAGCTTAGGCTCTTGCCACTCCTTATTTCAAAATCCATCAAATCTTTAACCAAAAACTTGAAAACTTCACAACACAAAACTCAACAGAAAGTCTCATGAGCTCCGTTAGTATAAGAAAATAAACCACCACTTTAAGGTACTGTAATGAACTCATTATTTATATATATATATATATATATATATATATATATATATATATATTGGTGTTAAACCTACTTTATTCCAACTTCTCTATGGTTCGTACCCCCCGATACTAGCCATAGATGCATCAAAATAAGCAAACAACACGCGAAAAACAGAATCTGTCAAAAACAAAACAGTCTGTAGCAATCTGTAGGTTTCGAATACTTCTGTAACTCCAAAAATTCTGAAAAATTAGGACGACTAGTAAAATTTGTATATTATTATACTGCAGTGGAAATTGGTATTTTATCGCTCTCTGGTAAAAAATGAAAATTATTTTTGTGAGCGCATACTTTCTGTTTTTATCAGCAAGATTAAACAACAATCACCCAAGAAGATCCTAAAGGCTTTACTTGGCACAAACACTAATTAAAACATAAAAACACAATCATAACAGAGGCTAGATGAATTATTTATTACTAAATAGGAACAAAAAGCAAAGAACAAAAATAAAATTGGGTTGCCTCCCAACAAGCGCTATCGTTTAACGCCTCCAGCTAGGCATAAAAACAAGAATAGATCTAGGTATTGCCATAATAATGATAAGGCAAATCAAGAAAACTCATCTCATACTCCCTACGTCCAGCAAAAAGTTTTCTTTGCGGCAGGCAAAAGTAATCAAAAGGGCTAAATTTAATGGGACAAAAGCCCCCAAGATCAAGCTCGAAAGGTATTGGTTCCTCCTTTTGCCCCTCATATTGCACAACCAATTCATCATTATAAGCATTCTTTTGGCAAAAATTCATGAGCCTTTGTTCAATAGAAAAACCTAACCCATTGTTCTGAATAGCAAAATTATCATTAAGTTCAGAAATCCTATCAACTAGAACATCGGTAGGAACCTTTCTTCTAAGGTTTTCATTATAAGCAACATGATCTAAAGATCGTAAACGCATTATGTCTTCTTGATTAAAAAGGATTGCTTCTATGGGAGGACGGCCAGCATCCACCCTATAATGTGCAAAGATTTCATTGGCCTCTTTTATTATAAATCTGAACTCATGTGCTAAAAAGATGGTAGCCGCTCGCTTAACAGAGGAATGCTCAATATTTGAAAATTCTAGAAAAATCCTTTGTATGCAAGAATGCATGTGGATAAATTGTCTTTCAGGTTCAACGATGAGCAAAGATATAGCATCCGCAAGACTACTAGTTTTATGAAGAATAGACCCACTCATAGTGGGCAAAGCACCGGCACAAGTAACGAAATCTTGAATAACTCCTTTTCCAATAATATTACCACTACCAATCCAGAACTTGTTAGTGTGTAAGTAGTAGGTTCTTCATGAGGATAATAAAAAGTATCAAAGTTTCCCCCATCGTTACTACTATATTTTTCAATGATAACCTCCCCAGTTTCAGACATGATGGCAACAAACCGCACTAAGAACGGACACACAAGATGCAAGCGGAAAGAGGCGAACGGAAGAGGGGCGAGGAAAAGGCAAAAGTTTTCGAAAATCATTTTAGAAGTGGGGGAGAGGAAAACTAGAGGCGAATGGTAAATAATGTAATGCGAGGGAGAAGAGTTTATGATGGGTACTTGGTATGTCTTGACTTGGCGTAGATCTCCCTGGCAACATCGCCAGAAATCCTTCTTGCTACCTCTTGAGCATGCGTTGGTTTTCCCTTGAAGAGGAAAGGTTGATACAACAAAGTAGCGTAAGTATTTCCCTCAGTTTTTAAGAACCAAGGTATCAATCCAGTAGGAGACAACGCACAAGTCACCTAGTACCTGCACAAACAATCAAGAACCTTGCAACCAATGCGATAAAGGTCTTGTCAATCCCTTCACGGTCACTCGCAAAAGTGAGATATGATAAAGATAGTAAAGTAAATATTTTTGGTATTTTTGTTGTATAGATTGGAAAGTAAAGATTGCAAAATAGTAAACAAGATGTGAAATAAACGAGATGCAATATAATAAGAAAGAGACACGGGGGCCATAGGTTTCACTAGTGGCTTCTCTCAAGATAACATGTATTACGGTGGGTGAACAAATTATTGTCGAGCAATTGATAGAAAAGTGCATAGTTATGAGAATATCTAAGGCAATGATCATGAATATAGGCATCACGTCCATGTCAAGTAGATCGAAACGATTCTGCATCTACTACTATTACTCCACACATTGACCGCTATCCAGCATGCATCTAGAGTCTTAAGTTCATAAGAACAGAGTAACGCTTTAAGCAAGATGACATGATGTAGAGGGATAAACTCAAACAATATGATATAAACCCCATATTTTTATCCTCGATGGCAAAAATAAAATACTTGCCTTGCTGCCCCTACTGTAACTGGGAAAGGACACCGCAAGATTGAACCCAAAGCTAAGCATTTCTCCCATTGCAAGAAAGATCAATCTAGTAGGCCAAACTAAACTGATAATTCGAAGAGATTTGCAAAGATATCAAATCATGCATATAAGAATTCAGAGAAGAACCAAATAATATTCATTGATAATCTTGTTCATAAACCCACAATTCACCGGATCTCGGCAAACACACCACAAAAGAGTATTACATCGAATAGATCTCCAAGAACATCGACGAGAATTTTGTATTGAGAATCGAAGAGAGAGAAGAAGCCATCTAGCTAATAACTATGGACCCGAAGGTCTGTGGTAAACTACTCACGCTTCATCGGAGAGGCTATGGTGTTGATGTAGAAGCCCTCCATGATCAATTCCCCCTCCGGTAGATCGCCAGAAAAGGCTCCAAGATGGGATTTCACGGGTACAGAAGGTTGCGGCGGTGGAAAAGTGGTTTCCTGGCTCTCTGCGGTTGATCTAGGGTATAAGAGTATATATAGGCAAAAGAACTACGTCGGTGGAGCTACGAGGGGCCCACAAGGGTGGGGGGCACGCCCTCCTGCCTTGCGGCGTTCCAGACTTCAACTCCAAGTCTTCTGGTTTTCTTTCGGTCCAAGAAAGATCATCGCGAAGGTTTCATTCCATTTTGACTCCGTTTGGTATTCCCTTTCCGTGAAACTCTAAAATAGGCAAAAATCAAAAACTGGCACTAGGCCTCCGGTTAATAGGTTAGTCCCAAAAATAATATAAAAGAGTGTATTAAAGCCCATTAAACATCCAAAACAGATAATATAATAGCATGGAACAATCAAAATTTATAGATACGTTGGAGATGTATCATAGTTCAAATTTGAATTACGGTTGTTAAATGGTTAGAAAATCACTTAAATGTCTTTAAAAGGTCAAATGACCCTTGGAATTTTCCAAATTTTCACATGACAATTGTATTAGCGCACGTTAAACGTAAAAAAATTTGAAGGCCGTAAGAGGAAGCTATCTCCCGTTCGTCATCGAAGATGCATTGTTCCCTCTCGGAACCACGAACCTTCTAATGAGTTGCTCCGGTTGGTGAGGGGTGTGTGTCCAAACTTTCTTCAAACATGCTAATTTTTTACCCATCATCTTGGTGGCATGACATTAAATCAAGCAAGGTTTCCTTATTTCTGATCATTTTTTATTTTTTTGGAATTAAAATGCCATGGCACTCCATGCATGTGCCCATGCCTTGAGACCAATATGTTTGAAAATTCCTTCTAATTTACTGCACATGGAATTAACTCACACTCAAGTGCACAAAAATATGATTTTTCAAACCGTTTTGGTTAGGCGTTGCATGTAGATGTAGTTCCAATCTGAATTATGGTCATTAAATGGTTAGCAAATCACTTAAATGTCTTTAAAAGGTTAAATGACCCTTGAAATTTTCCAAATTTTCACATGACAGTTGTATTAGTGCATGTTAAGCGTAGAAAAAAATTGAAGGCCGTAAGAGGAAGCTATCTCCCGTTCGTCATCAAACATGCATTGTTCCCTCTCGGAACCACGAACCTTCTGGTGAGTTGCTCCGATTTGTGACGGGTGTGTGTCCAAACTTTCGTCAAACAGGCCAATATTTTTACCACATTATCTTGGTGGCATGACATTAAATCAAGCAAGGTTTCATGTTTTTCTGATCATTTTTTAATTTTTTGGAATTAAAATGCCATGGCACTCCATGCATGTGCCCATGCCTTGAGACCAATATGTTTGAAAATTCCTTCTAGTTTACTGCACATGGAATTAACTCGCACACAAGTACACAAAAATATGATTTTTCAAACCATTTTGGTTAGGCGTTGCATGTAGATGTAGTTCAAATTTGCATTATGGTCATTAAATGGCTAGAAAATCACTTAAATGTCTTTAAAAGGTCAAATGACCCCTAGAATTTTCAAAAATTTCACATTACAATTGTAGTAGTGCATGTTAGACGCATAAAGAATATTGAAGGCCGTAAGAGGAAGCTATCTCCTGTTCGTCATGAAACATGCATTGTTCCTCTCGGAACGACGAGCCTTGTAGTGAGTTGCTCCGGTTTGTGAGGGGTGTGTGTCCAAACTTTTGTCAAACAGGCCAATTTTTTCCCACATCATCTTGGTGGCATGACATTAAATCAAGCAAGGTTTCATGTTTTTCTGATCATTTTTTAATTTTTTGGAATTAAAATGCCATGGCACTCCATGCATGTGCACATGCCTTGAGACCAATATGTTTGAAAATTCCTTCTAATTTACTGCACATGGAATTAACTCGCACACAAGTACACAAAAATATGATTTTTCAAACCGTTTTGGTTAGGCGTTGCATGTAGATGTAGTTCAAATTTGAATTATGGTCATTAAATGGTTAGAAAATCACTTAAATGTCTTTAAAAGGTCAAATGACCCCTGAAATTTTCCAAATTTTCACATGATAGTTGTATTAGTGCACGTTAAACATAGAAAAAATATTTGAAGGCTGTAGAGGAAGCTATTTCCCGTTCATCATCAAACATGCATTGTTCCCTCTCGGAACCACGAACCTTCTAGTGAGTTGCTCCGGTTTGTGAGGGGTGTGTGTCCAAACTTTCGTCAAACATGTCAATTTCTTTACCACGTCATCTTGGTGGCATGACATTACATGAACCAAGGTTTCATGTTTTTCTGATCATTCTTTTATTTTTTGGAATTAAAATGCCATGTCACTCCATGCATACGTATGTATGTGTCCATGTCGTGAGACCAATATGTTTGAAAATTCTTTCTAATTTACTGCACATGGAATTAACTCGCACACAAGTACACATATATGATTTTGCAAACTGTTTTGGTTAGGCGTTGCATGTAGATGTAGTTCAAATTTGAATTACGGTCATTAAATGGTTAGAAAATCACTTAAATGTCTTTAAAAGGTCAAATGACCCCTAGAATTTTCCAAAATTTCACATTACAGTTGTAGTAGTGCATGTTAGACACAGAAAAAAAATTGAAGGTCGTAAGAGGAAGCTATCTCCTGTTCGTCATCAAACATGCATTGTTCCCTCTTGGAACCACGAGCTTTCTAGTGAGTTTCTTTGGTTTGTGAGGGGTGTGTGTCCAAACTTTCGTCAAACATGCCAATTTCTTTACCACATCATCTTGGTGGCATGACATTACATCAACCAAGGTTTCATGTGTTTCTGATTTTTTTGGAATTAAAATGCCATGTCACTCCATGCATACGTATGGACGTGTCCATGTCGTGAGACAAATATGTTTGAAAGTTCCTTCTAGTTTACTGCACATTTAATTAACTCGCACACAAGTACACAAATATGATTTTTCAAACCGTTTTGGTTAGGCGTTGCATGTAGATGTAGTTCAAATTTGAATTACGACCATTAAATGGCTAGAAAATCACTTAAATGTCTTTAAAAGGTCAAATGTCCCCTAGAATTTACAAAAATTTCACATTACCATTATAGTAGTGCATGTTAGATGTAGAAAAAAAATTGAAGGCCGCAAGAGGAAGCTATCTCCCGTTCGTCATCAAACATGCATTGTTCTCTCTTGGAACCACGAGCCTTCTAGTGAGTTGCTCCGGTTTATGAGGGGTGTGTGTCCAAACTTTCCTCAAACATGCCAATTTTTTACCACATCATCTTGGTGGCATGACATTACATCAACCAAGGTTTCATGTGTTTCTGATTTTTTTTATTTTTTTGAAATTAAAATGCCATGTCACTCCATGCTTAATTGTGTCATAGTCGTTAGAGCAATATGTTTGAAAATTCCTTCCAATTTACTGCACATGGAATTAAATCACACACAAGTACACGAAATATGAGTTTTCAAACTGTTATGGTTAGCTATTGCATGTACATATAGTTCAAATTTCAATTACGGTCATTAAATGGCTAGAAAATCACTTATATGTCTTAAAAGGTCAAATGACCCCTGAAATTTTCCAAAATTTGACATGATAGTTGTATTAGTACTACAAACTTACTCGTTCATTTAAAACACCATCCGTTGCCACTTTACTCCAAATTCGTCTTTCACAGCTAATAAAAAATATCTACAACATCACACATAGTTGTTTTCTAGGAACCGTTTGCGATGAAAATATCTGGGTCTATTTAAGTCTCCCTCCTTAAGCTTCGCCGGCTCGTCTGCTCTAGTGCCGGCAACCCCCGAATCCACGAATCCCGATCCCCATTCCCGCACCCCCTTCTTGCAAAGATGACACCGTGGAAATTCTTCATGAAGGCCCGTACGATGGCCGCGTCCCCCCCGAGTGCCGCCCGTCGGTGTCAAAACCGGCGGATCTCGGGTAGGGGGTCCCGAACTGTGCGTATAAGGCGGATGGTAACAGGAGGCAGGGGACACAATGTTTACCCAGGTTCGGGCCCTCTTGATGGAGGTAATACCCTACTTCCTGCTTGATTGATCTTGATGATATGAGTATTACAAGAGTTGATCTACCACGAGATCGTAGAGGCTAAACCCTAGAAGCTAGCCTATGATTATGATTGTTGTTGTCCTACGGACTAAACCCTCCGGTTTATATAGACACCGGAGGGGGCTACGGTTACACAGGGTCGGTTACAAGGGATGAGATCTACATATCCGAATTGCCAAGCTTGCCTTCCACGCAAAGGAGAGTCCCACCCGACACGGGGTGAAGTCTTCAATCTTGTATCTTCATAGTCCAACAGTCCGACCAAAGTATATAGTCCGGTAGTCCGAGGACCCCCTAATCCAGGACTCCCTCAGTAGCCCCTGAACCAGACTTCAATGACGATGGGTCCGACACGCAGATTGTCTTCGGCATTGCAAGGCGGGTTCCTCCTCCGAATACACCATAGAAGATTTCGAACACAAGGATAGTGTCCGGCTATGCAAAACAAATTCCACATACCACCGTAGAGAGCATAATATTTCCACAAATCTAATCTGTTGACAACTTTTCACAACGTGACATCACGCCATGGCCCGGTCATTATTCGAACCATTTTTATCAACCAGCTACTGCACATATTGCGAGGCGGTTCTCTTGGCACGTCTTGTCGAAGCACAGATCGTGTCCCCTTATCACGGGATTCTCATCAATACGGGTGTGGGTAACCCAACCGCGCCATCAATCACGATGCTTGGGGAATAAGCGAGTTTACCAGGCAGGTGGGGAGGCGCATAGTTTCTTCTGCCCTTATAAAGGGACAAGGACTCCTCCTTTTCACCCACGCCTTCTTCTTCCCTGCCCATCCATTCTCGCGCACTCGAGCTCCAGCGCCCAAGTTCGCATTTTCTCCGCAAAACCACTCCAAACATGTCCGGAGCGGGAGGCAAGTGGATGGTCTCCTCTGTTACGGAGGAGAACATTACGAAGCTCCAGGAAGCCGGATACCTGGCCGCAGATATCGTGCACCGGCTCCCAGACACGGGGCAGATCGTCCCTACCCCTGAACCCCACGAAAGGGTTGTATTCCTTACCCATTTCGTCCGTGGGATGGGATTTCCCCTCCACCCATTTGTCCGTGGGCTCATGTTCTACTACGGGCTGGACTTCCACTATCTGGCCCCCAATTTCATCCTCAACATCTCGGCGTTTATCGTCGTGTGCGAGGCCTTCCTCCGCATCAAGCCCCACTTCGGCTTGTGGCTGAAGACCTTCAACGTTAAACCGAAGGTGGTGGTCGGCCAACAAGCGGAGTGCGGAGGCGCCATGGTGGGCAAAATGCCCAACGTCACCTGGCTCGAAGGCTCCTATGTGGAGACCATGAAGGGGTGGCAATCGGGGTGGTTCTAAATAACCGAGCCGCATGACACCAACTGGGTGGCGGCCCCCGAATTTCGATCCAGCATCCCCATGCGACTCACCTCCTGGAAAGAGAAGGGCCTATCCTGGGGTTCATCGGTGGAGCTGACCGGACTCCAGAACCATGTTAAAAACATGATAAGCAAGAAAATCAAGCTTGTCAATGTGGTCCAGGTCATGCTCTTCCGCCGGATCCTCCTGTGTCAAAGACGAGCATTCAATATGTGGGAGTTCGACCCGGCTAAGCACCGGACACTGTGAGAGCTCTTCGACATGACGCACCAGAACATCTGGAAGGTGTTGTTCAAGTCCGCCGAGGTACCTCCTCCCCTTACCGAGGATCGCGGACTCAGCGCAAAGCACCCTGCAATTCCGGTGAGCTCCTTATATCTCGTAAGATGTTTCTTTCCCCAGGATAATCATGTGGGGGATCTAAGCCTCCACACCATTTAACAGGACTGGGTCGCGACAGCAGAGCGAATCGATTGTCCGGCCCCACTGCTCGAAGATCCAGCAAGGGCTCTCTTAACGGAGATGCTGGTTCTGGCGCCCTATGAGGCGCCAGAGAAGAAGGCCAAGAAGAAGGCCACGGGGACCAGGAAAGGTCTTCGGTGCAAGGTCGTATCGGACTCATTGTTCAATAACACCGAGGTACCCTCCTCCCATGAAAACGAGGAGGAGGAAGAGGAAAGTTCTCCCCCCAGCCGGGGAGACAAGAAAAGGAAGGCCACCCCGTCAGGGGAGGCCGAAGGGTCCAAGAAGGGAAGGACTCTCCTTCCGGACTGCTCCACAGCGGCCGCTTTTAGTGACGAGGAGTGGTTACCCAGGGACACGCCCCTGGTGAAGTCGTAAGTATCTGGATACCATAATAATTCTTGGTATGTTTTATTTTATTGCTTCTTATCATGCCAAACATGATCATGCAGTCCAAAGCCCATATCGACGTATCCTCTTCAGATGAGTCTTTGGGCCCATCGAAGATGAACAGTGATTCACTCCGATCGCCTCCTCCCCCTGCCCTACGAACGACGTCGAGGTGTTGTCTCAAAGGGTACTGAACCAAGGGGAGACAGTTCCGGAGGCGCCCCAAGGCGACATTCCAGACGCTGGACACACGAGGGGCAAGACTCCCATGGGCTCTAATGCCGGGGCAGCTAGCCCCCAGCCAAATACTGCGCCGGAACCTCCAATGGTTCGGGATTCTGTGAGGCGACCCCTCGCCAAGGAGGGCAAGCCGTCTGTGCCGATGGCCTCTATCGATCTAGAGGCATCGGGCAATTTGCTGGAAGCACTTCGCGACGCTTCCATTGACGAAGAGCACCGCACTATCATGAGTGCGGTGGTCAAGAAGGTTCGGTCTGCCAAAAGCGGACTGACTGAAGCCTGTGCCAGCTTCCTAACAGGCTTTGTCGCTTTGAGGTAAGTAATCAAATTATGAGAAAATGTCTATGTGACAGTAGCCCCTGATGCTCTGTTTGGTGTTCGAAAAGAAAGGCCGAACAGAGGATCAAATAATAACCACATGAGTCTAATCAGAATATGTCTATGTGAATAAGCAGGCTTCACTGCTGGCCGCTGCCGCTCGCACGGCGGAGGTCTCCGCACTGAAGCGGGACCTTGAGCGGTCCGAGGAAGAGCTCGGCCTTACCAAGAGGCAGCTCGCAGATAACAAAGGTAAGTAATACCTCGTCTGTTTATGGATAAAGAAAAAGGAAAGCGGTTGTTAGATCACATGATCGTCATGAATTTTGCTAGGGGCCATGACCGAAGTGGCGGACCTGAAGAAGGCGCTGTCTGAGGCCGAAGGCAAAGCGGCCAAGGAGCGCGCCGAGCGTGAGAAGCAAGAGGCCCGAGTCGGCGAGGTTCAGCAAGAGCTCCAGGAGTTTGTCAAGAAGTACGAGTCCTTGGAGCGTGACTCTAAGACGCAAGGGTCCGAGCTTGCGAAGGACCTCGGGAACGCACAAAATGCCAAGGCCGAAGCCCAAAAGGCCCTCTAGGAAATTGAGGCGGTTAAGAAGATAGCGGCGGGTAAGGCATTCATTATGCAAAGCAAGCATGTGAAGGAAACTTTCCTTTTACTTACCCAAATTCGGAGTTCTCCAGGAGCGTTCGCAGATCTACCTAGCAGTGTGTCAAATGCCGTGGAGTTCTACCGGCCGAGGAAGGGAACTCGACGGAGAAGTTGTTCTGGTCTCAGTATACTGGGACCGAACATCCGATGCCCTTGAGCGACTAGTTGAAGCAACTGGTCGAGCTTCACAAGGCGGCCGAACTGGCCATGAAGGGCCTCATAGTCCGGATGTGGCCTGGTGAGCCCCTGCCTGGCAGCTATTTCGGCCTGGTAAGGCGGCTTGTGAACGCCTGCCCACGCTTTTAAGTCATAAAGCGGTCCATCTGCATTGAGGGTGCGCGCAGGGCTTTTGCCCGGGCGAAAGTGCACTGGGTGAAGATGGACGCCGAAAAGCTGGTGAAGGAGGGGCCGCCGGAGGGCAAGGAGCATCGCCACCCTGAAAAGTATTATGGCAGTGTCTTGAAGGGTGCTCGCCTTGTGGAAGAGGAATGTGCTAAGGATGTAATATTTGAATGAATGTACTCATGTGATCCTGTAATGTGGAACGAGTTCATGTGCGCTATGTAACGCTTGTTAATTTAAAATATTACCTTCTGTGCGGCTGTTTATAAAATTTGAGAGTTGGCCAGTCCTCGGCTTCTGCCCCCATGTCACTAGTACTGAGGTGTTCGGGATAAACCTGACCACTCTTTATCCCAGTTTTGGGTCCTTCGAAGGAGGTGTTCCGCACAACGAACCAGACAATCGGACTATAAAGCTTTATCACTCTCACTTAGCCATAGAAGTCTACAATTTTAAATTTCGACGAAGCCCCTAGTATTCGGAAGGCCGAACTTGGGGTGCTATGTACGCCTAAATCGGACAAGGCCGACTCCTCGCCCGAAGAGGAAAAAATCTTTAAGGATTTGAGACCTCTTGAACAGCGACCAACTCTCGCCGCATCATGACAGTCAGTTTTCGGCTTTCTCTACTGAGGTGCTCGTCCGGAAGAACCGGACACAATCGTAGTAGTTCTCCCAGTGCTACCTTAGCCGATATAGCGGAACGTAAGGTATCAAAACATGGGAGCTGGGCAAACCCAACTATTGACCCAAGACATGATTCAGAGATGATGCATATAATGCTATAAGTTCGGGGTGCCGCACTGTCGAAAGTGTTTGGACTTTTCATGCCATGTTATGGGGTACACTGAAGCCCCTGGTGCACTAGTCGTATCAGAATGTACGGGTGCGATTTGTCGTAAATAAGCAGACAGGGAAAAAAGATAAAGTAATGCAATAATGAGCTAATGTTGTACATTGTTATTTAGATGATACGTCAAAGCGTATGCATACATGTAGTTCAATAAGTAAAAGATAGGACTATTTGACATGTCCTATCCAAGGTCAAGCTGTGTGTGGGTATGCAAAATAGGTATATCGATCATTATCAGAGACCACCTGAGGATTCCCTTGTACGTCAAATCTTCTTGCTTCCTTGGTGTTTCCTTCCCGTGACAGGTCCGATAATCAGACGATCGGAGAGGACCTTCAGAGAATAGGGGCCTGTAAGGAAGAAAATGTTAAAGGTATACGGGTCCTGAAGCGGTTGAGCCGCATTGTGGACCGTGCCATGGCCGTGCCTCTGCCTATGCCCATGGTATCTTGAGTGCATAATTATGTACATGCGGCGCACATTTCGCCACTTGACTGGGACTAGGACGGAGGCCGAATTGCTAGGCGAGCTCTAAACGTGCCTGGCAATCCTCTTGTAGGGTACTCCGAACTCGCTTGAAGGTGTCCGGGGTATTTTTCGCCGAATTGGTGGTTTGCCTCATAAGGCTGCTTTGCGCTTCTGCTGCGAGGGCCGCAGTGTGCTCCTCTGTGTGGAGCGAGCGTTCTGTGTTTCCATTAACTGTTATAATCCCGCGAGTGTAACACCCCGGATGTAACTTTCCCAATTTGTACTCCAACTCTTGCCGTTTCCGGCGTTAAGTTAATTTATTTCCTCGGGTTCGGGTTTTTGTCTCCGTGTGTTGTTATCGTTGTCATGCATCTCATATCATGTCATCATATGCATTGCATTTGCATACGTGTTCGTCTCATGCATTCGAGCATTTTCCCCGTTGTCCGTTTTGCATTCCGGCGCTTCGTTCTCCTCCGGTGGTCATTTCTACCTTTGTTTCGTGTGTGGGGATTAAACATTTCCCGATTGGACCGAGACTTGCCAAGCGGCCTTGGTTTACTACCGGTAGACCGCTTGTCAAGTTTCGTATCATTTGGACTTCGTTTCATACTCCAACGGTTAACCGAGGGACCGAAAAGGCCTTGTGTGTGTTGCAGCCCAACACCCCTCCAATTTGTCCCAAAACCCACCTAAACCCTCTCCATCATCTAGAGCGTTCGATCACGATCGTGTGGCCGAAAACCGCACCTCATTTGGACTCTCCTAGCTCCTCCTATGTCTATTTAAAGACCCCCCCTCCGTTTTCTTCTTCTTCTCCCCCACGAAACCCTAGATCCACCCCTCGCGCGCCCGGACACGTCCGGCCGTGCCGGACAAAGTCGCCGCCACCACTCCCACGCTGCCACGTGTCTCGCCGCCGTCCTCTCCGCCGAGGCCCGTAGCGGGCCCCCGGGCCCAGTCGCCGCCTCCCCGCGCCCGGCTCGCAGCGCCGCCCCGCTCTCCTTCG
>NC_041380.1:378873905-378905534 GCF_002162155.2 Triticum dicoccoides | reverse complement strand
CGCCGCCTCCGCCGCCGCCACCGAAGCCGCCGTCCGGCCACCGCCTCGCCTCCTCTCCGCCGCCCGGCCTCTTCCTCCCGCTCCGGCTGCTGCACCGGCCATCGATGCCAGCGAGCTCGGATCTAGCCTCGGGCCGCGTGCCACTGGAACCCTAGATCTCAGGGTTGTTTTTCCCTCTAAGTCCCTAAATTTTCAATTCAAGAGCCCCTGTTCATAGCTCCGTAACTTTGCATCCGTAGCTCCGATTCATGCATATAACATATCAAAATATTCATCTTAGAGAGTACATCATTTCATTCCATTGCATCATTTTCATTTGAGTTCATCTTGATGCCCGAAATGCTATTAGAAGAGGGCTACATGAGTTAATTGTCAGATCTGCTACTCCATTTAGCTTTTTGTCATTTTTGCCATGATTAATGTGTGCATGATATGCCCTGATGCTCTACATATGTTTTGTTAAGGGTTTTGCCATCTTTCCAGAGGTGCAACCCATGTATTTTTTTGATGTGTGTGGTGACTAGCACAAGCTTGCAAAGTGGTGCACTTAGTAATTCTGTTTTCAGGGACTTAGCAATTCCACTAAGTCCTTGAGCTGTTTATCTCATATGGCCATATGTTCATGTTGTTCCCTAGTGATCCCTGCCTCTTTTGAGGATGATCAGTAAGGGTGTTTTGTTAATCTTGTAGTTCTCTATCCGTCCATGTCTTTGCTTGCAATTATGGAGCACCCTAGCTTGAGTCAATCGAGCTCTACTTTTGCTACTTTGTGAATCTGGGCAGATTGTCAACTTGTTTGCAAATTTTGCCAATGATGTAGTAGTTGATCCGTGCATGCTATGCTATTGTTCTTGCCATGTCTAGCTTGAATTTTGTGTATTCTTGATGGGTGTGTGCTTAGTTTGTCATGACTTGCCATGTGGTGAGTGCATCGAGCTCGTAAACATGCCTACTTGAGTTATATTTCAGCATGTGCCAGTTTTCACTAAGTCTGAAAACTGATTATGTTTTTGCTATGTTCACATGCTTGCAATTGTATTTTCTGATCCCTTTTGGCTCAAGGTCACTAAGGGACTTTTGTTAAGCTCTTTGAGTAGCTCCATGCCATGCTTTACTTTACCATGTTCATGTCCTGTAGCATGTAGTTTTGTTGTTCCAAAGAGTGCTACCTGATCTGAAATTCCAGACAAGTGTTAATTTCACTAAGTCTGAGATCTGTTTGTCATATGCATTTTTGCCATGCTTGTTTGAACCTGTTAATGCATGAATTGGCCGTAGCTCAGTGCTAGACTTTTGTTAAGCATCTTGAATGCATCACTGCCATGTATTTTGTTGTCTTGTTTGGTTGCTGTAGCATGTTCATTTCGTTGCATTTAGATGCCTACTTGCTGTAAATCGCAGACCGGTGCCATTTTTGAATCGCTTGCCAATTCCAAACCGTAACTCCGATTCGGACGTTCTTTATATCGTTTTCAAGCGATTTCATCTCATATTTCCAGTGATACACTTGGATTTCCAAGTTGAGGCCAGATTCTTGCTTTTCCTGTCACATCTTGCATATGCATCCCGCATCGCATCCCGCATAGCATATCATCATTGCTTCGTATTGTTTGTTCCTTGCACGTGGTTGATTGTGTCCTTGTTGCTTGTTTGTCTTGTTCGGGTAGAGCCAGGAGACGAGTTCGCTAACGAGGAGCCTGTTGAGTTTGCTTTCGAGGATCCAGTCAACTCTGACAACTGTGCAGGCAAGATGATCATACCCTCGAAATCACTACTATCTTTGCTATGCTAGTTTGCTCGCTCTTTTGCTATGCCATTGCTATGATGCCTACCACTTGCATTCAAGCCTCCCAAATTGCCATGTCAAACCTCTAACCCACCATGTCCTAGCAAACCGTTGATTGGCTATGTTACCGCTTTGCTCAGCCCCTCTTATAGCGGTTCTAGTTGCAGGTGAAGATTGGAAGCCGTTCCTTGTTGGAACATTTATTTACTTGTTGGGATATCATTATATTATCTTGTTATCTTAATGCATCTATATACTTGGTAAAGGGTGGAAGGCTCGGCCTCTCGCCTAGTGTTTGTTCCACTCTTGCCGCTCTAGTTTCCGTCATATCGGTGTTATGTTCCCGGATTTTTTTGCGTTCCTTACGCGGTTGGGTTATAATGGGAACCCCTTGATAGTTCGCCTTGATTAAAGCTTTTCCAGCAATGCCCAACCTTGGTTTTACCATTTGCCACCTAGCCTCTTTTCCCTTGGGTTTCCCGAGCCCGAGGGTCATCTTATTTTAAACCCCCCCGGGCCAGTGCTCCTCTGAGTGTTGGTCCGACCGAGTAGACTGCGGGGCCACCTTGGGGCAACTTGAGGGTTGGTTTTACTCGTAGGATGTCTCATCTGAGTGTGCCCTGAGAACGAGATATGTGCAGCTCCTATCGGGATTTTTCGGCACATTCGGGCGGTGTTGCTGGTCTTGTTTTAACCTGTCGAAGTGTCTTGAATAACCGAGATACCGAGTCTGATCGGAACGTCTTGGGAGGAGGTCTATTCCTTCGTTGACCGTGAGAGCTTGTCATGGGCTAAGTTGGGACTCCCCTGCAGGGATTTGAACTTTCGAAAGCCGTGCCCGCGGTTATGGGCAAATGGGAATTTGTTAATGTCCGGTTGTAGATAACTTGAACCTTAATTAATTAAAATGAATCAACTGAGTGTGTTACCGTGATGGCCTCTTCTCGGCGGAGTCCGGGAAGCGGACACGGTGTTGGAGTAATGTTTGCGCAGGTTGTTCTCTAGATTCTCGCTCGCGCTTTGCCTCCTCTTCTCGCTCTCTTTTGCGAACAGGATAGCCACCATATTTGCTAGTCGCTTGCTGCAGCTCCACATATTTTTTTACCTTGCCTGACCTATAAGCTTAAATAGTCTTGATCGCGAGGGTGCGAGATTGCTGAGCCCCTGTGGCTCACAGATTACTATTACACCAGATGCAGGGCCTGATGATTCCGCTCCAGGAGACGCGTATGAGCTCAAGTGGGAGTTCGACGAGGACTCTCAACGTTACTATGTTTCCTTTCCAGATGATCAGTAGTGGTGCCCAGTTGGGGGTGAACGGAACCGTTGTCGCATGTTGGGTTATCTTTTATTTTTGGCGCCGTAGTCGGGCCATGAGTGTTTGGATGATGTAATGTTATTTATGTACTTGATTGACGTGGCGAGTGTAAGCCAACTATGTTATCTCCCATTTAGTATTTATATTACATGGGATGTTGTGAAGATTGCCTAACTTGCGACATATGCCTTCAATGCGATTATGCCTCTAAGTCGTGCCTCGACACGTGGGAGATATAGTCGCATCGAGGGTGTTACAAGTTGGTTATCAGAGCCTTCCCCGACCTTAGGAGCCCCATTGCTTGATCGTTTTTAGCAGCCGAGTTGTGTCTAGAAAAAAATGTTTTGAGTCATTTAGGAATTATATATCGGAGAGTTTAGGAATTCTTTTTACTTCCCAGTCTCCTCATCGCTCTGGTAAGGCATCTTGACGTAGAGTTTTGACTCTTCTCTTCTCAAATTTCACTAATTTTTTTAGGATCACGCGGGTATCTTGGAATCGTTCCGATGGTTTTATGATGAGAACATTGTCTTGGTGCCTCCTGTCAGGGGTTTAGTGTAAGTGTCCCAGGGAGTTGAGCTCTGAGGTGTTGTCATCATAATTTTATCGTTGCAGTTCTGGAATACCCGAGTTTAGTACGCCGACATCGAAAATCTCTTTTATGCAGTTCGTTGGTGAGATAACCTCGACGCCACCCAGTACTGGGGCGGGAGTTCGGGAGTATCGCCATAACTTGTATAACGGATGCTTTTCGAAGGTATAGGTAGATGGTTTACGAAGGTTTCTTGGTTATGTGTTGAAGGATGGATACAGCTGGATGTAGGATTTGCTAGATTTGGGTGAGATATTATGCTTCCCCTGTATCCCCAACACCTGATTGCATAACCGGAAAGGATCAGGAGTTTCATAGGTGGGAATTCTAGTAGCTCTAGTTCTTCTTCCACGGATATTGGTTTGAGATTGGGATTTCTTACCGATTATTCGTTCTTGATCCGTACCTTGTTGATTTATTTCTCTACCTTAATTCTAAGTGGCTTCTCAATTTATGGATATGTGACCATTTCAAGAGGAATGCATTCGTTCATTTTGTTCGGATGTGAAGACTATATATTGCAATTTTCATTCCGTTGGATTCAGCTTCAACATTTGTCTATCAATGTGCTAATGGTGGTCAACCTCTTCAGGATGGCTCCTCCAACGCGCACGACTCGGAATCCTGATCCGCCACCACCTCCACCTCCTCCGGAGGCATGGCAAGCTGTGATGGCCGCAACCAATGCAAACACACAGTTGATCATGCAAATTCTTCAAGAGCGCAATCAAGGCAACCAAGGGAATCAAGGCAACAATCAGAATCACTTTGCTTCACTCAACTAGTTCCTTGCTAACGGGCCAAAGACTTTCAACAATTGTGTTGAGGCAACCGATGCTGACGATTGGCTTGTGGATCTGTGCAAGCATTTCGAGTGCAGTAACGTCAGGCCTGAGGACTTTGTCAAGTTCGCTTCCTTCCAACTCAAAGATCAAGCTGCAGAATGGTTCCAGCAGTACAAGGACTCCAGAGGTGGACGTGTTATCACTTGGGATGATTTCCGTCGAGATTTCAGGGCTCATCATATTCCCCAAAGCGTGGTTGAAAGCAAGCGTGAGGAATTCCGCAACCTGAAGCAAGGCTCTTTGTCTATCTATGACTACAACAAGTTGTTTCAGAAGCTCGCCCGCTTCGCCAAGCAGGACGTGCCTGATGAGAAGAGCATGATATATCAGTTCAGGGGTGGTCTCAGAGAAGAAATTCAGCTAGCTCTTGTTCTCTTCGAGCCCTTGAGATACGATGAGTTCTACAACATGGCACTGAAGCAAGAGGCTGCTCAGTTGAGGTGTGATGCTTCCAAGAAGCGAGTCAGAGATGTTACTCCTTCTTACTCTACCCAAGTGGCCAAGCAGCAGAAGTATTGGCTTCCTCCTCCTCCGTTTCGTCAGCCGTATCAGCAGAAGAGCAAAGGGGGCAGTGGATCTTCCCACCCACCCAACCCTGGCTTTCAGAACAAGACTTTGTCTCAAGCTCCAAGATCGAGTGCTCCGTATCACTGTCCGCTTTCAGAGGTCACGTGCAACAAGTGCCAACAAGTGTTTCAACCAGAGGCGTCTTCCTCCTCCTCCTCCTGTCAGATCGGCAAGTACAGCCGTGGTCAAGCATAACCCCAAGTCCGCCAAGGTCAACTTGCTGAATGCAGCTCAGGCAGAGGATTCATCAGATGTCATTATGGGTAACCTTCCTGTTAACGATGTTCCTGCAAAAGTTCTTTTTGACACTGGTGCATCGCATTCCTTTTTGTCATGCCCTTTTGCATCGAAGCACAATGTTGATACTGAGATCATGCCCAAAGTCATGCAAGTTGTTTCTCCCGGCAAGCTTTTGACTTCTAGTTTGGTTGCTCCCGATATCTCTATCACGTTGGGTGACTACAAGTTTCTCTCTTCTCCGGTGGTTCTTGGTAACTCGGATATTGATCTTATTCTCGGAATGGATTGGCTTTCTAAGCACAAGGCATATCTTGATTGTGCTGCAAGGCAGATTCAATTGACTCATCGTCTGAGGATGTAATTGTCTTTGCCGCTCGTGATGATACTATCCGTCTGTTTTCTCTCAATGAGAAGGGTGAACTCGATGCTATCTCGCAAATACCAGTCGTTTGCGAATATCAAGACGTCTTTCCAGAAGAGCTTCCAGGAATGCCTCCGCACCGGCCAGTTGAATTCGTTATTGATCTTGAGCCTGGCACGGAACCTGTTTGCAAGCGTCCTTACAAGCTCGGACCTGAAGAGTTGAAGGAGCTGAAGAAGCAACTCGATATTCAAGAGAAAATGGGTCTCATCCGGCCTAGTTCCTCTCCATGGGGTTGTGGTGTTCTTTTTGTGAAGAAGAAGGATGGAATGGACCGACTTTGTGTTGATTACCGTCCAGTGAACAAGAAGACCATCAAGAACAAATACCCACTTCCCAACATCAATGAGCTGTTCGAACAACTCAAAGGTGCCCAAGTATTCTCCAAGGTTGATCTCCGTATGGGTTATCATCAGATTCGAATCCGTGAGCAAGATATTCCCAAGACGGCTTTCAGGACAAGCTTTGGTTCATACGAATACACTGTCATGTCTTTTGGCCTCGTCAATGCTCCTCCGACGTTCTCTCGCATGATGAACTTCATCTTCAACGCCTACACCAATGACTTCGTTTTGGTCTATCTCGACGACATTATGGATTTCTCGAAGAACAAGGAAGATCATGCCAAGCACTTGCGTTTGGTTCTTGATAAGCTCAAGGAACATCAGTTCTACGCCAAGTTATCCAAGTGTGAATTTTGGCTCGATGAGGTTCTTTATCTTGGTCATATCATCTCTGCCAAGGGCATTGCGGTGAATCCTGAGAAGGTGTCTGCAATTGTGAATTGGGAACCTCCTCAGAACGTGAAGCAACTCCGTAGCTTCCTCGGTCTCGCAAGCTATTGCCGAAGATTCGTTGAAAACTTTTCTAAGATCGCGAAGCCTCTCTCTAATCTTCTTCAGAAGCACGTCAAGTACGTTTGGTCTCCGGAGTGTGACATTGCTTTCAACACTTTGAAAGAGAAATTGATCACTGCTCCAGTTCTGACTCCGCCTGATGAATCCAAGCCATACGAGGTCTTTTGTGATGCCTCTCTCCAAGGTCTTGGCGCAGTTTTAATGCAAGAGAAGAAAGTTGTTGCTTATACATCTCGCCAATTGAAGCCTAATGAGAAGAACTACCCCACTCATGATCTCGAGTTGGCGGCAGTTGTGCATGCTCTTTTGACTTGGAGACATCTTCTATTGGGAAAAAAAGTGGACATTTTCACTGATCACAAGAGTCTCAAGTACATCTTCACTCAGCCTAATCTCAACCTCAGACAAACTCGATGGGTCGAAATGATTCAAGAGTATAATCCGAGTATCGAGTATACTCCAGGCAAGGCCAATGTGATTGCTGACGCATTGAGTAGGAAAGCTTACTGCAACAGCCTGATTCTCAAGCCTTATCAACCCGAGCTTTGTGAAGCTTTCCGCAAACTAAACCTGCAAGTTGTTCCTCAGGGTTTCCTCGCCAACCTTCAAGTCTCTCCTACCTTGGAAGACCAGATTCGCCAAGCCCAGCTTCTTGATGCTATGGTGAAAAAGGTGAAGATTGGGATTGCCAAGAGCCAACCCAAGTACAAGTGCTACCGCCTTGATGACAAGGACACTCTCTTCTTCGAGGATCGTATTGTTGTGCCCAAAGGTGAACTCCGTAAAGTGATCATGAACGAGGCTCACAATTCTCTTCTCTCCATCCACCCTGGGAGCACAAAGATGTATCAGGACCTTAAGCAAGCTTATTGGTGGACTCGAATGAAGCGCGAGATTGCTCAATTCGTGAAATGTCTGCAGAAGAGTGAAGGCAGAACACCAAAGGCCAGCAGGTCTCCTCCAACCTCTTGCCATTCCAGAATGGAAGTTTGACCACATTGAAATGGACTTCGTGACTGGGTTTCCAAAGTCCAAGCGTGGCAATGATGCTATATTCGTTGTCATTGACAAACTCACCAAAGTGGCTCACTTTCTGCCTATCAAAGAGTCGATCACTACAGCTCAATTGGCGGAACTCTATACCTCTCGGATTGTCTCTCTGCACGGTATTCCACAAGTGATCTCTTCAAACCCTGGCAGCATTTTTACATCCAAGTTTTGGGATTCTTTTCAGAAGGCCATGGGCACGAACATCCGCTTCAGCACAGCTTTCCATCCTCAAACTAGCGGTCAAGTCGAGTGTGTCAACCAGATTCTTGAAGATATGCTCAGGGCTTGTGTGATCTCCTTCGGCATGAAGTGGGAGGATTGTCTTCCTTATGCTGAATTCTCCTACAACAACAGTTTTCAAGCAAGTTCGGGCAAGGCCCCATTTGAAATTATGTATGGCAGGAAGTGCCGTACCCCTCTCAACTGGTCTGAAACCGGTGAACGTCAGCTTTTGGGTAATGACTTAATCACAGAGGCAGAGGAAATGTGCAAAGTCATTCGTGATAACCTCAAAGCAGCCCAATCCCGTCAGAAGAGCTACTATGATAGTAAGCACCGTGATTTGGCTTTCGAGATCGGAGATCATGTTTACCTCCGCGTCTCTCCTATGAAAGGTACTCGTCGCTTCGGTATCAAAGGGAAGCTTGCCCCCAGATACATGGGACCTTTCAAGATTGTCAGCAAGAGAGGCGACCTCGCCTATCAACTCGAGCTTCCTTCAAACTTTGCAAATGTTCATGACGTCTTCCATGTCTCTTAGCTTCGAAAGTGCTTCAAGACTCCTGACCGCACCGTCAACTTCGAGGACATTGAGCTCCAAGAAGATCTCCCTTATCGTGAGCACCCAGTTGCTATTCTTGAAGAGACTGAACGCAAGACTCGCAACAAGTCAATCAAATTTCTCAAAGTCAAGTGGTCACACCATTCCGACCGTGAAGCTACCTGGGAACATGAGGATCACCTCCGTTCTGAGTACCCAGCATTCTTTCAGTCCTAGATCTCGGGACGAGATCCTTTCGTAGTGGTGGAGTGTTGTAACACCCCGGATGTAACTTTCCCAATTTGTGCTCCAACTCTTGCCGTTTCCGGCGTTAAGTTAATTTATTTCCTCGGGTTCGGGTTTTTGTCTCCGTGTGTTGTTATCATTGTCATGCATCTCATATCATGTCATCATGTGCATTGCATTTGCATACGTGTTCGTCTCATGCATTCGAGCATTTTCCCCGTTGTCCATTTTGCATTCCGGCGCTTCGTTCTCCTCCGGTGGTCATTTCTACCTTTCTTTCGTGTGGGGATTAAACATTTTAGGATTGGACCGAGACTTGCCAAGCGGCCTTGGTTTACTACCGGTAGACCGCCTGTCAAGTTTCGTATCATTTGGACTTCGTTTGATACTCCAATGGTTAACTGAGGGACCGAAAAGGCCTCGTGTGTGTTGCAGCCCAACACCCCTCCAATTTGGCCCAAAACCCACCAAAACCCTCTCCATCATCTAGAGCGTTCGATCACGATCGCGTGGCTGAAAACCGCACCTCATTTGGACTCTCCTAGCTCCTCCTATGTCTATTTAAAGACCCCCCTCCGTTTTCTTCTTCTTCTCCCCCACGAAACCCTAGATCCACCCCTCGTGCGCCCGGACACGTCCGGCCACACCGGACAAAGTCGCCGCCGCCACTCCCACGCTGCCACATGTCCCGCCGCATCCTCTTCGCCACCGGCCCGCCGAGGCCCGTAGCGGGCCTCCGGGCCCAGTCGTCGCCTCCCCGCGCCCGGCTCGCAGCGCCGCCCCGCTCTCCTTCGCCCGCGCCGGCGCCTCCTCGCCTCGCCCGCCTTGACGCCAGCGAACGCCACCGCTGCCGCCCGGTCGCCGCTCCTCCCCGCCTCGCGCCGCCGCCGACACCGCTGTCCGGCCACCGCCTCGCCTCCTCTCCGCCGCCTGGCCTCTTCCTCCCGCTCCGGCCGCCGCACCGGCCATCGACGCCGGCGAGCTCGGATCCAGCCTCGGGCCGCGTGCCACCGGAACCCTAGATCTCGGGGTTGTTTTTCCCTCCAAGTCCCTAAATTTTCAGTTCAAGTGCCCCTGTTCATAACTCCGTAACTTTGCGTCCGTAGCTCCGATTCATGCATATGACATATCAGAATGTTCATCTCAGAGAGTACATCATTTCATTCCATTGCATCATTTTCATTTGAGTTCATCTTGATGCCCAAAATGCTATTAGAAGAGGGCTACTTGAGTTAATTGTCAGATCTGCTGCTCCATTTAGCTTTTTGTCATTTTTGCCATGATTAATGTGTCCATGATATGCCGTGATGCTCTACATATGTTTTGTTAAGGGTTTTGCCATCTTTCTAGAGGTGCAACCCATGTATTTTTGTGATGTGTGTGGTGACTAGCACAAGCTTGCAAAGTGGTGCACTTAGTAATTCTGTTTTCAGGGACTTAGCAATTCCACGAAGTCCTTGAGCTGTTTATCTCATATGGCCATATGTTCATGTTGTTTCCTAGTGATCCGTGCCTCTTTTGAGGATGATCAGTAAGGGTGTTTTGTTAATCTTGTAGTGCTCTATCCATCCATGTCTTTGTTTGCAATTATGGAGCACCCTAGCTTGAGTCAATCGAGCTCTACTTTTGCTACTTTGTGAATCTGGGCAGATTGTCAACTTGTTTGCAAATTTTGCCGATGATGTTGTAGTTGATCCGTGCATGCTATGCTATTGTTCTTGCCATGTCTAGCTTGAATTTTGTGTATTCTTGATGGGTGTGTGCTTAGTTTGTCATGACTTGCCCTATGGTGAGTGCATCGAGCTCGTAAACATGCCTACTTGAGTTATATTTCAGCATGTTCCAGTTTTCACTAAGTCTAAAAACTGATTATGTTTTTGCTATGTTCACATGCTTGCAATTGTATTTTCTAATCCCTTTTGGCTCAATGTCACTAAGGGACTTTTGTTAAGCTCTTTGAGTAGCTCCATGCCATGCTTTACTTTACCATGTTCATGTCCTGTAGCATGTAGTTTTGTTGTTCCAAAGAGTGCTACCTGATCTGAAATTCCAGACAAGTGTTAATTTCACTAAGTCTGAGATCTGTTTGTCATATGCATTTTTGCCTTGCTTGTTTGAACCTGTTAATGGATGAATTGGCCGTAGCTCAGTGCTAGACTTTTGTTAAGCATCTTGAATGCATCACGGCCATGTATTTTGTTGTCTTGTTTGGTTGCTGTAGCATGTTCATTTCGTTGCATTTAGATGCCTACTTGCTGTAAATCGCAGACCGGTGCCATTTTTGAATTGCTTGCCATTTCCAAACCGTAACTCCGATTCCGACGTTCTTTATATTGTTTTCAAGCGATTTCATCTCATCTTTCCAGTGATACACTTGGATTTCCAAGTTGAGGCCAGATTCTTGATTTTCATGTCACATCTTGCATATGCATCCCGCATCGCATCCCGCATAGCATATCATCATTGCTTCGTATTGTTTGTTCCTTGCACGTGGTTTATTGTGTCCTTGTTGCTTGTTTGTCTTGTTCGGGTAGAGCCGGGAGACGAGTTCACTAACGAGGATCCTGTTGAGTTTGCTTTCGAGGATCCAGTCAACTCTGACAACTGTGCAGGCAAGATGATCATACCCTCGAAATCACTACTATCTTTGCTATGCTAGTTTGCTCGCTCTTTTGCTATGTCATTGCTACGATGCCTACCACTTGATTTCAAGCCTCCCAAATTGCCATGTCAAACCTCTAACCCACCATGTCCTAGCAAACCGTTGATTGGCTATGTTACCGCTTTGCTCAGCCCCTCTTATAGCGTTGCTAGTTGCAGGTGAAGATTGGAGGACGTTCCTTGTTGGAACATTTATTTACTTGTTGGGATATCATTATACTATCTTGTTATCTTAATGCATCTATATACTTGGTAAAGGGTGGAAGGCTCGGCCTCTCGCCTAGTGTTTTGTTCCACTCTTGCTGCTCTAGTTTCCGTCATATCGGTGTTATGTTCCCGGATTTTTTTGCGCTCGTTACGCGGTTGGGTTATAATGGGAACCCCTTGATAGTTCGCCTTGATTAAAGCTTTTCCAGCAATGCCCAACCTTGGTTTTACCATTTTCCACCTAGCCTCTTTTCCCTTGGGTTTCCGGAGCCCGAGGGTCATCTTATTTTAAACCCCCCCGGGCCAGTGCTCCTCTGAGTGTTGGTCCGACCGAGTAGACTGCGGGGCCACCTTGGGGCAACTTGAGGGTTGGTTTTACTCGTAGGATGTCTCATCTGAGTGTGCCCTGAGAACGAGATATGTGCAGCTCCTATCGGGATTTGTTGGCACATTCGGGCGGTGTTGCTGGTCTTGTTTTAACCTGTCGAAGTGTCTTGAATAACTGAGATACCGAGTCTGATCGGAACGTCTTGGGAGGAGGTCTATTCCTTCGTTGACCGTGAGAGCTTGTCATGGGCTAAGTTGGGACTCCCCTGCAGGGATTTGAACTTTCGAAAGCCGTGCCTGCGGTTATGGGCAGATGGGAATTTGTTAATGTCCGGTTGTAGATAACTTGAACCTTAATTAATTAAAATGAATCAACTGAGTGTGTTACCGTGATGGCCTCTTCTCGGCGGAGTCCGAGAAGTGGACACGGTGTTGGAGTAATGTTTGCGCAGGTTGTTCTCTAGATTCTCGCTCGCACTTTGCCTCCTCTTCTCGCTCTCTTTTGCGAACAGGATAGCCACCAAATTTGCTAGTCGCTTGCTGCAGCTCCACATATTTTTTTACCTTGCCTGACCTATAAGCTTAAATAGTCTTGATCGCGAGGGTGCGAGATTGTTGAGCCCCTGTGGCTCACAGATTACTATTACACCAGATGCAGGGCCTGATGATTCCGCTCCAGGAGACGCGTATGAGCTCAAGTGGGAGTTCGACGAGGACTCTCAATGTTACTATGTTTCCTTTCCAGATGATCAGTAGTGGTGCCCAGTTGGGGGTGAACGGGACCGTTGTCGCATGTTGGGTTATCTTTTATTTTTGGCGCCGTAGTCGGGCCATGAGTGTTTGGATGATGTAATGTTATTTATGTACTTGATTGACGTGGCGAGTGTAAGCCAACTATGTTATCTCCCCTTTAGTATTTATATTACATGGGATGTTGTGAACATTGCCTAACTTGCGACATATGCCTTCGATGCGATTATGCCTCTAAGTCGTGCCTCGACACGTGGGAGATATAGTCGCATCGAGGGTGTTACAGCGAGGTCCTGGCATTTTCAGCTTGAGGTATGCATAATGTGATACCGCATTGAATCTGGCAAATGCGGTTCGTGCGAGCAGTGCGTGATAGCCACTGCTGAAGGGGACAATATCGAAGATTAACTCCTCACTTTGGAAGTTGTCCGGAGATCCGAAGACCACTTCCAGTGTGATTGAGCCCGTGCAACAAGCCTCTACACCTGGGATTACACCTTTAAAGGTGGTTTTGGTGGGTTTGATCCTCGAGGGGTCTATACCCATTTTGCACACTGTATCCTGATAGAGCAGGTTCAGGCTGCTGCCACTGTCCATAAGGACTCGAGTGAGGTGAAATCCATCAATGATGGGGTCAAGGACCAATGCGGCAGAACCATCATGACAGATACTGGTGGGGTGGTCCCTGCGATCGAAGGTGATCGGACAAGAAGACCATGGGTTGAACTCTGGGGAGACTGGCTCCATCGCATAGACGTCCCTCAGTGCACGCTTCCATTCCCGCTTGGGAATATGGGTTGCGTATATCATGTTTACTGTTTTCACTTGGGGAGGAAATTTCTTATGTCCTCCTGTGTTCGTCGGCCGGGGCTCCTCCTCATCGTCGCTATGCAGCCCCTTTTCCTTGTTTTCGGCATTCAACTTGCCGGCCTGTTTGAACACCCAACATTCTCTGTTGGTGTGGTTGGCTGGTTTATTGGGGGTGCCGTGAATTTGACACGAACGATCGAGTATGCGGTCCAAGCTGGACGGGCCCGGATTGCTTCTTTTGAACGACTTTTTCCGCTGACCGGATTTAGAGCCACTAAATCCGGCATTAACTGTCGTGTCTTCGGTGTTGTCACCGTTGTTGCGGAGCTCGTGTCTGTTGCGACATGGCCCATCGTTGCTATCTTCAGCATCTGAATTGACATGGTTTTTTGATGTGTTGTTGCTACGAGCCAGCCAGCTATGCTCGCCCGCACAAAAGCGGGTCATGAGTGTCGTGAGGGCTGCCATGGATTTCGGCTTTTCTTGGCCGAGGTGTCGGGCGAGCCACTCGTCGCGGATGTTATGCTTAAATGCCGCTAAGGCCTTGGCATTCGAACAGTCGACAATTTGGTTCTTTTTAGTTAGGAACCGAGTCCAGAATTTCCTGGCTGATTCCCCTGGCTGTTGGGTTATGTGACTCAAGTCATCGGCATCCGGTGGTCGCACATAAGTGTCCTGGAAGTTGTCAAGGAATGCGTCCTCCAAATTCTCCCAACTGCCAATGGAGTTTGCCGGCAGGCTATTGAGCCAATGCCGAGCAGGTCCTTTGAGTTTTAATGGGAGGTACTTGATGGCATGTAGATCGTCACCGCGGGCCATGTGGATGTGGAGGAGGAAATCTTCGATCCATACCACGGGGTCTGTTGTACCATCATATGATTCAATGTTCATGGGTTTAAAACCTTCTGGGAATTCATGATCCATTACTTCATCAGTGAAGCATAGGGGGTGTCCGGCGCCTCTATGCCGGGCTATATCACGACGCAGTTCATACGAGTCTTGTCTGCTGTATTCGGCCTGGCTGGATTTGCTTTTAGTATATCCGGCGTGTCGGTCGTCGTCACATGTTCGGGCGCGCCCCGTGATCCGTAGATCGATCTTGCATGTCCTGCCTTGTTTTCCAATACGTCTCGCAGGTCCTGCGTGTTACCCCGGGCCTTGGTATTTTTGTTTAACTAGCGACGGGGTGCGGGCTGGACTTTGGCCTAACATGCCGCTTTGTCTCGGCCACGAGGTGGCCGGTCAGCCGCATCATATGCTGGAAGTGTAGGCTTTAAGGCTTCTTCCTCGAGTTGGGGTAGCAACCTGCGCTTTGGGTAACTTTTGGTTGGGCGCTTGAGTTCGTATTCCTCGGCTGCCAGGACCTCAGTCCATCTATCCGCTAGCAGATCTTGGTCAGCTTGAAGCTGCTGTTGCTTTTTCTTCAGGCGTTTTGCTGTGGCTATAAGCCGGCGCTTGAAGCGCTCCTGTTCGACGGGATCCTCAGGCACGATAAATTCTTCGTCGCCGAGGCTCACCTCGCCTTCGGAGAGAGGCATGTAATTGTCATCCTCTGATTCTCCGTCTGCTGCCTGTTCCTTAGGGCTAGCTTGCCCATCCTCCCGCTCGAGGCCTGGTTGGAGAGGATTGTCTTCGTCTTCGGCGCTATCCGCAACATTATTGTCTCTTGTGCCGGTATCGCCATTTTTTCTATGGCGGGGCTTAGAGCGACGCTGTTGACGCCGGTGCTTAGATTGCTTCTCGAGGGGATTATCCTCTATTGCCTTATTGCCATCGCTTTGTTTGGGAGTGTCCACCATGTATATATCATATGATGAGGTGGCAGTCCGGCACCCTGTGGGCGGTGGTTCCTGTTCTTCTCCTACATCGTCGTCCATACCGTCGATGTCTTCGGAGCCGAAATCAAGCATGTCGGTTAAGTCATCAACAGTGTCTATTAAGTGGGTGGTGGGCGGGGAACGAATTTCTTCGTCGTCCACTTCCCACTCAAGCCGGACATAGCTCGGCCAAGGGCCTTCCGACAAGGAGAGAGACCTTAATGAATTTAGCACGTCGCCCAGGGGCGAGTGCTGAAAGATATCCGCAGAGGAAAACTCCATAATCGGCACCCAATCAGATTCGATAGGCACGGACACAGGCGGTTCGGAGCCCGTGGCCGGGGACGAATCCAAGGGTCCGGCAACACAGGTCTCGTAGGAGGTGAAGTCAGTATTCGGCTCTATCGCCGCTGAGTGTGCGGCCTCCGTGGCGGGGTCCATCCACCCGTCCTCGGACGGCGTGATCTGCTCTGGATCGAGGGCCAGAGTTGCCACAGGGATGATCTCCCGAACACTGTCCGGCGCAGAGCTAAGTCATGCTCGTCGTGACTGTGCGGCGCACCTGACACGGGCTCGAATCCGTCGAATACCAAGTCTCCGCGGATGTCGGCAGTATAGCTTAAGTTTCCAATCCTGACCTGACGGCCAGGGGCATAGCTCTCGATCTGCTCCAGATGGCCAAGCGAGTTGGCCCGCAGTGCGAAGCCGCCGAATACGAAGATCTGTCCGGGGGAAAAAACCTCACCCTGGATCGCATCGTTGCCGATGATCGAAGGAGCCATCAAGCCTTATGGTGACGGCATAGTGGAACTCTCAATGAAAGCACCAATGTCGGTGTCAAAACCGGCAGATCTCGCGTAGGGGGTCCCGAACTGTGCGTCTAAGGCAGATGGTAACAGGAGGCGAGGGACACAATGTTTACCCAGGTTCGGGCCCTCTCGATGGAGGTAATACCCTACTTCCTGCTTGATTGATCTTGATGATATGAGTATTACAAGAGTTGTTCTACCATGAGATCATAGAGGCTAAACCCTAGAAGCTAGCCTATGATTATGATTGTTGTTGTCCTATGGACTAAACCCTCCAGTTTATATAGACACCGAAGGGGGCTAGGGTTACACAGAGTCGGTTACAAGGGAGGAGATCTACATATCCGAATTGCCAAGCTTGCCTTCCATGCAAAGGAGAGTCCCACCCGGACACGGGACGAAGTCTTCAATCTTGTATCTTCATAGCCCAATAGTCCGACCAAAGTATATAGTCCGGCAGTCCGAGGACCCCCTAATTCAGGACTCCCTCACCGCCGCCTGTGCCGAGAGCGTGGCCGCCTACGCCGAGAGTGCTGCCGCATCCGCATTGAGCGCGACCACTTCCTCTTCCGCCGAGAGGGTGTCTGTGGCAGCCGATAGGGTAGCTGCAGCAGCCGAGACGGCTGCAGCTACTGCTGCGATGGTGGCTGCAAATGCCGAGAGCGCTCGAGTTGCCGTCCATGCCGCCGATGTCGCCCGACCCAGGTTGAGGCCATCCATGCCAAGATGGAGGATGCACACGCCAAGATATTCTAGGCCACCTCAGACTCCAACATGCAACCCATGCCTGAAAAGGCGGCGGTGGCCATGGAGCACCTGCTTCCTCATGAGGTCGCCAAGCGGGAGCTGGAGATGCAGGAGGCAGCGGAGATCGAGGAGTGCCGGGAGGAGGAGTTGTGCGTGGCCGAGGTCAAGATAGAGAAGAGTCTGTCCGTTGAGGAATTGGCGGTGGAGTACCAATGCAAGCTCTGGCGCAGCCACTACTATGAGTACTACAACCTTGAGGGAGGCACCGAGGACGAGGACGAGGATGAGGACGAGGACGTGGTCGACTTCAGCAGGGGGGACGCGGAGTCCACCAATGGCGGCATGTCACCAGGACAAGTCATCGACGTATCATCTCACACCCACCAAGCATAGGCCAGCGCGGCGGCGGATTTGTTAAAATTATGCTTACTTAGGCTTTGTTTTTAATGCTGGTCTTTTGTTAGAGCAATGTTTAGGTCAACTGGCTCTGTTTAATTACTAAAATTGCTCGATTCAGTAAGTGTGGTCTGTCTGCTGTACGCTCTTTTGTGTGCCCAAATTAGCAAGCGATGTTAAATTATACAATGACGTACCCGGAGAAATTTCCACCAAATTTTGAATTATCAAACTCATCCCATGTGCATAAAGCAGAAGAATCATTTGCGATGCACACAATCGTTCAAAGTGAATGGTCCGGCGGTGCCGCACGCAAAGTTTCCCTCCACATTTCCAAAATTTTGGCCTACCACCAAAATATATACCCCCGCCCCTTCCCCCCTTCCCCACCCCCTTTCCTCCCCGACCACAAGTCACATTTCCCTTGTTTCCTCCTTCCTTCTTTCCTTCCTTGCCAAGCTATATCCGCTTCCTCGCTCTCGCTGTCTCGAATCCTACAGCCGGGGTCGCCATGGTCTTCTTGAAAGACCTCTCCAGCGGTTCCTCCTCCGGAGATGACCCCTTCACCATGAAGGAAATATGCCCTAGAGGCAATAATAAAGTTGTTGTTTATATTTCCTTATAGCATGATAAATTTTCATTATTCATGCTAGAATTGTATTAACCGGAAACTTAGTACATGTCTGAATACATAGACAAACAGAGTGTCACTAGTATGCACCTTCTTGACTAGCTCGTTAATCAAAGATGGTTAAGTTTCCTAGCCATGGACAAGAGTTGTCATTTGATGAACGGGATCACATCATTAGAGAATGATGTGATTGACTTGACCCATCCGTTAGCTTAGCACTATGGTCGTTTAGTTTATTGCTATTGCTTTCTCCATAACTTATACATGTTCCTATGACTATGAGATTATGCAACTCCCGAATACCAGAGGAACACTTAGTGTTCTATCAAACGTCACAACATAAGTGAGTGATTATAAAGATGCTCTACAGGTGCCTCCGATGGTGTTTGTTGAGTTGGCATAGATCGAGATTAGGATTTGTCTCTCCGATTGTCAGAGAGGTATCTCCCAGCCCTCTCGGTAATGCACATCACTATCAGCCTTGCAAGCAATGTGGCTAATGAGTTAGTTGCAGGATGATGCATTACGGAATGAGTAAAGAGACTTGCCGGTAACGAGATTGAACTAGGTATTCAGATACCAACGATCGAATCTCGGGCAAGTAACATACCGATGACAAAGGGAACAACGTATGTTGTTATGCGGTTTGACCGATAAAGATCTTCGTAGAATATGTAGGAACCAATATGAGCATCCATGTTCCGCTATTGGTTATTGACCGGAAGTGAGTCTCGGTCATGTCTACATCGTTCTCGAACCCGTAGGGTCCGCACGCTTAACGTTCGATGATGATCGGTATTATGAGTTTATGTGTTTTGATGTACCGAAGGTAGTTTGGAGTCCCGGATGTGATCACAGACATGACGAGGAGTCTCAAAATGGTCGAGACATAAAGATCGATATATTGGAAGGCTATGTTTGGACATTGGAATGGTTCCGGATCAGTTCGGGCATTTATCGGAGTACCAGGGGGTTACCGGAACCGCCCGGGGAGTCAATGGGCCTTATTGGGCCTTAGTGGGAGAGAGGAGGGGGCGGCCAGGTGGAGGGTGCGCCCCCAAGCCCAATCCAAATTGGGTGGGGGCCCGCCCCCTTTCCTTCCCTCTCTCTCCCTCTTCCTTCTTCTCCTACTCCAACTAGGGAAGGGGGGGGACCTACGCCTACTGGGAGTAGGACCCCCCTTGGGCGTGCCATAGAGAAGGCCGGCCCTCCCCTCCTTTATATACGGGGGAGGGGGCACCCCATAGACACACAAGTTGATTGTTTAGCCGTGTGCGGTGCCCCCTCCACAGAATTCCACCTCGGTCATATCGTTGTAGTGCTTAGGCGAAGCCCTGCGTCGGTAACTTCATCATCACCGTCATCACGCCGTCGTGCTGATGAAACTCTCCCTCGGCCTCAACTGGATCAAGAATACGAGGGACATCACCGAGCTGAACGTGTGCAGATCGTGGAGGTGTCGTGCGCTCGGTACTTGATCGGTTGGATCGCGAAGACGTTCAACTACATCAACCGTGTTTCATAACGCTTTCGCTTTCGGTCTACGAGGGTACGTAGACATAGTCTCCCCCTCTCGTTACTATGCATCTCCTAGATAGATCTTGCGTGATCGTAGGAATTTTTTTGAAATACTGCGTTCCCCAACAGTGGCATCCGAGCCAGGTCTATGCATAGACGTTATATGCACGTGTAGAACACAAAGGAGTTGTGGGCGTGGGTATATACATATTGCTTCCCGTCACTAGTTGATTCTTGATTCAGCAGTATTGTTGGATGAAGCGGCTCAGACCGACATTACGCGTATGCTTATGTGAGACTGGTTCTACCGACGTGCTTCGCACACAGGTGGCTAGTGAGTGTTTGTTTCTCCAACTTTAGTTGAATCAGATTCAATGAACATGGTTGTTTCTGAAGATCAAGAAGCAATCACTATACCGCGTTGTGGTTTTTGATGCGTAGGTAAGAACGGTTCTTGCTAAGCCCGTAGCAGCCACGTAAAACTTGCAACAACAAATTAGAGGACGTCTAACTTGTTTTTGCAGGGCATGTTGTGATGTGATATGGTCAAGACGTGATTATATAAATTATTGTATGATATGATCATGTTTTGTAACACAGTTATCGGCAACTGGCAGGAGTCATATGGTTGTCGCTTTATTGTATGAAATGCAATTGCCATGTAATTGCTTTACTTTATCACTAAGCGGTAGCGATAGTCGTATAAGCAATAGTTGGCGAGACGACAATGATGCTTCGATGGAGATCAAGGTGTCAAGACGGTGCCGATAGTGATCATGACAGTGCTTTGGAGATGGAGATCAAAAGGAACAAGATGATGATGGCCATATCATATCACTTATTTGATTGCATGTTATGTTTATCCTTTATGCATCTTATTTTGCTTAGTACGATGGTAGCATTATAAGATGATCTCTCACTAAATTTCAAGGTACAAGTGTTCTCCCTGAGTATGCACCGTTGCTACAGTTCGTCGTGCCGAGACACCACTTGATGATCGGGTGTGATAAGCTCTACGTTCACATACAACGGGTGCAAGCCAGTTTTGCACACGCAGAATACTCGGGTTAAACTTGACGAGCCTAGCATATGAAGACATGGCCTCGGAACACTGAGACCGAAAGGTCGAGCATGAATCATATAGTAGATATGATCAATATAGTGATGTTCACCATTGAAAACTACTCCATCTCACGTGATGATCAGACATGGTTTAGTTGATATGGATCACGTGATCACTTATATGATTAGAGGGATGTCTATCTAAGTGGGAGTTCTTAAGTAATATGATTAATTGAACTTTAATTTATCATGAACTTAGTACCTAATAGTATTTTGCATGTCTATGTTGCTGTAGATAAATGGCCCGTGCCGTTGTTCCGTTGAATTTTAATGTGTTCCTAGAGAAATCTAAGTTGAAAGATGATGGTAGCAATTACATAGACTGGGTCCGTAACTTGAGGATTATCCTCATTGCTGCACAGAAGAATTGCGTCCTGGAAGCACCGCTGGGTGACAAGCCTGCTGCAGATGCTGTTGACGATGTTAAGAACGTCTGGCAAAGCAAAGCTGATGACTACTCGATAGTTCAGTGTGCCATGCTTTATGTCTTAGAACTGGGACTTCAACGACATTTTGAATGTCATGGAGCATATGAGATGTTCCAAGAGTTGAAGTTAATATTTCAAGAAAATGTCCGGGTTAAGAGATATGAAGTCTCCAGTAAGTTCTACAGCTATAAAATGGAGAAGAATAGTTCTGTCAGTGAACATATACTCAGAATGTCTGGGTACCATAACCACTTGACTCAACTAGGAGTTGATCTTCCTGATGATAGTGTGATTGATAGAGTTCTTCAATCACTGCCACCAAGCTACAAGAGCTTCGTGATGAACTATAATATGCAAGGGATGGATAAGACAATTCTCGAGCTCTTCGCTATGCTAAAGGCTGCGGAGGTAGAAATTAAGAAGGAGCATCAAGTGTTGATGGTCAACAAGACCACCAGTTTCAAGAAGAAGTGCAAAGGGAAGAAGGGGAACTTCAAGAAGAACAGCAAGAAAGTTGCTGCTCAAGTTAAGAAGCCCAAGTCTGTACCTAAGCCTAAGACTAAGTGCTTCTACTACAAAGGGACTGGTCACTGGAAGCGGAACTGCCCCAAGTATTTGGCGGATAAGAAGGATGGCAAAGTGAAAGGTATATTTGATATACATGTTATTGATGTGTACCTTACTAATGCTCGCAGTAGCGCCTGGGTATTTGATACTGGTTCTATTGCTAATATTTGCAACTCGAAACAGGGGCTACAGATTAAGCGAAGATTGGCTAAGGACGAGGTGGCGATGCGCGTAGGAAATGGTTCCAAAGTCGATATGATCGCCGTCGGCACGCTACCTCTACATCTACCTTTGGGATTAGTCTTAGACCTGAATAATTGTTATTTGGTGCCAGCGTTAAGCATGAACATTATATCTGGATCTTGTTTGATGCGAGACGGTTATTCATTTAAATTAGAGAATAATGGTTGTTCTATTTATATGAGTAATATCTTTTGTGGTCATGCACCCTTAATGAGTGGTCTATTTTTACTAAATCTTGATAGTAGTGATACACATATTTCATAGTATTGAAGCCAAAAGATATAAGTTTAATAATGATAGTGGAACTTATTTGTGGCACTGCCGTTTAGGTCATATTGGTGTAAAGTGCATAAAGAAACTCCATGCTGATGGACTTTTGGAATCACTTGATGCTTGCGAACCATGCCTCATGGGCAAGATGACTAAGACCCCGCTCTCCGGAACAATGGAACGAGCAACAGAATTATTGTAAATAATACATACTGATGTATGCGGTCCGATGAGTGTTGATGCTCGTGGTGGGTATCATTATTTTCTGACCTTCACAGATGATTTGAGCAGATATGGGTATATCTACTTGATGAAACATAAGTCTGAAAACATTTGAAAAGTTCAAAGAATTTCAGAGTGAAGTGGAAAATCATCGTAACAAGAAAATAAAGTTTCTACGATCTGATCGTGGAGGAGAATATTTGAGTTATGAGTCTGGTCTTCATTTGAAACAATGCGGAATAGTTTCGCAACTCACGCCACCTGGAACACCACAGCGTAATGGTGTGTCTGAACGTTGTAACCGCACTTTACTAGATATGGTGTGATCTATGATGTCTCTTACCGATTTACCGCTATCATTTTGGGGTTATGCTTTAGAGACGGCTGCATTCATGTTAAATAGGGCACCATCGAAATCCGTTGAGACGACACCTTATGAACTGCGGTTTGGCAAGAAACCTAAGTTGTCGTTTCTTAAAGTTTGGGGCTGCGATGCTTATGTGAAAAAGCTTCAACCTGATAAACTCGAACCCAAATTGGAGAAATGTGTCTTCATAGGATACCCAAAGGAGACTGTTGGGTACACCTTCTATCACAGATCCGAAGGCAAGATATTCGTTGCTAAGAATGGATCCTTTCTAGAGAAGGAGTTTCTCTCGAAAGAAGTGAGTGGGAGGAAAGTAGAATTTGATGAGGTAATTGTACCTGCTCCCTTATTGGAAAGTAGTTCATCACAGAAATCAGTTCCAGTGATTCCTACACCAGTGAGGAAGCTAATGATGAGGATCATGAAACTTCTGATCAAGTTACTACTGAACCTCGTACGTCAACCAGAGTAAGATCCGCACCAGAGTGGTACGGTAATCCTGTTCTGGAGGTCATGTTACTTGACCATGACGAACCTAGGAACTATGAGGAAGCGATGATGAGCCCAGGTTCCGTAAAATGGCTTGAGGCCATGAAATCTGAGATGGGATCCATGTATGAGAACAGAGTGTGGACTTTGGTTGACTTCCTCGATGATCGGCAAGCAATAGAGAATAAATGGATCTTCAAGAAGAAGACTGACGCGGACGGTAATATTACTGTCTACACAGCTCGACTTGTTGCGAAAGGCTTTCGACAAGTTCAAGGAGTTGACTACGATGAGACCTTCTCACCCGTAGCGATGCTTAAGTCCGTCCGAATCATGTTAGCAATTGTTGCATTTTATGATTATGAAATTTGGCAAATGGATGTCAAAACTGCATTCCTTAATGGATATCTTAAAGAAGAGTTGTATATGATGCAACCAGAAGGTTTTGTCGATCCAAAAAGGTGCTAACAAAGTGTGCAAGCTCCAGCGATCCATTTATGGACTGGTGCAAGCCTCTTGGAGTTGGAATATACGCTTTGATAGTGTGATCAAAGCATATGGTTTTATACAGACTTTTGGAGAAGCCTGTATTTACAAGAAAGTGAGTGGGAGCTCTGTAGCATTTCTGATATTATATGTGGATGACATATTGTTGATCAGAAATGATACTGAATTTCTGAATAGCATAAAAGGATACTTGAATTAAAAAAATTCAATGAAAGACCTCGGTGAAGCTGCTTATATATTAGGCATCAAGATCTATAGAGATAGATCAAGACACTTAATTGGACTTTCACAAAGCACATATCTTGATAAAGTTTTGAAGAACTTCAGAATGGATCAAGCAAAAAAGGGTTCTTGCCTGAGTTACAAGGTGTGAAGTGATACCTCTCCAACGTATCTATAATTTTTGATTGTTCCATGCTATTATATTATCTGTTTTGGATGTTTAATGGGCTTTAATATACCTTTTTATATTATTTTTGGGACTAACCTACTAACCAAAGGCCCAATGCAAATTGCTATTTTTTTGCCTATTTCAGTGTTTCGCATAAAAGGAATATCAAACGGAATGAAACCTTCGGGAGAGTTATTTTTGGAACAAACACAATCCAGCAGACTTGGAGTGGACGTCAAGGAAGAAATGAGGTGGCCACGAGGTAGGAGGGCGCGCCTAGGGGGGGGTAGGCGTGCCCCCACCCTCGTGGGCCCCTTGTGGCTCCGCCGACCTACTTCTTTCGCCTATATATACTCATATACCTCGAAAGCATCCGAGAGCACCACGAAACCCTATTTCCACCGCTGCAACCTTCTGTACCCGTGAGATCCCATCTTGGATCCTTTTCTGGCGCTCCACCGGAGGGGGAATCGATCACGGAGGGCTTCTACATCAACACCATAGCCTCTCCGATGATGTGTGAGTAGTTTACCGCAGACCTTCGGGTCCATAGTTATTAGCTAGATGGCTTCTTCTCTCTCTTTGGATCTCAATACAAAGTTCTCCTCGATTCTCTTGGAGATCTATTTGATGTAATTCGTTTTGCGGTGTGTTTGTCAAGATCCGATGAATTGTGGGTTTATGATAAAGATTATCTATGAACAATATTTGATTCTTCTCTGACTTCTTTTATGCATGATTTAATACCTTTGCAAGTCTCTACGAATTATCAGTTTCGTTTGGCCTACTAGATTGATCTTTCTTGCAATGGGTGAAGTGCTTAGCTTTGGGTTCAATCTTGCGGTGTCATTTCCCAGAGACAGCACGGGCAGCAAGGCACGTATTGTATTATTGTCATCGAGGATAAAAAGATGGGGTTTATATCATATGTAACATCCCAAATTTTCAACTTGGAATGTTATACATAGGTCATCATATGCATATCATATTTTAATTGCATTTTGGTTTTTGATCCTAGAAACTCTAAGCAACTCAAGGACCCACGGAGAGAGTTGGGGATTTCATCTATTTTCATATTTGAATTTATCTCAAATATTGAAAGGAGGATCAATTTGGTTTTAATTATTTTTCTCTCCTAAAATATTTCCAATACTAAAAATAAAAGAGAGGAGATAATATGACTTCTACAAAATAAAAGAAATATTGGAGGAAATTATTAAAATCAAATAATTATTTTTTATTTGGATTTTATTTGTTATTTTATTTGAATTAGAAAAATATGCATTTTTCAAAATTGCATTTGTAGGCCAAGAAATGTTCACTATGTTCTAAATATTTTATTTAGACGGTAAAAATTGTTTTTGGCATTTTAAGAATTTTTTATATTTATTAAGAATTTTTCCTTTCGGCAGAATTGTTAAAAAAAGAAGACTCCCGGACCGAATTTGGCCGAGGCCCAGCCGGCCCGCTCGCGCCATCGCCTCCCTCCCGCCACGCCATCGTCGGCACGGACGCCGAGGCAGAGTACGAGCCAGACTCCACCTTGGGTTGGCCCCTTCCCCAAGTCAACTGCCGCTCCCACTATAAATGCCGCCGTCCCGCCCCTCCTCTGCCCTTGTCCCGCCCACCGCCGCAACCACCGGCGCTGTAGCCGCCGCCCCCCGCCGCCTGCTACCACCGCCGCGCCGCGCTGCCACCTTGCTTCCCGCCTCCACCTAGCCCCGTCGACCCGTTGACCCGCGCTGCTGCCACCGTCAGCGGTTTTCGCTCGAGAACCGGTAATAAACCCGCGAAGCCGCCACCGTTTTTTTAAAAACCCTAGATCAGGTTTTTTAGATCGGTTCGGTCTTTCTCCGGTTTTCTCGGTTTAGGTTATTTAACGAACATTCGTTCGTTAGTTCATTTTAATGAACACTTTTCGCCTGTTCGTCTCTGTTAACGAACGTTCACGTTGTAGTCTTTTTCTTTTTATTTTATTTTTGTCCAGGGACCTATCCATGATTATTTTTATCGCAGATTAGCCCCTGATCTTTAAACCCTCGCAACTTTTTAACCGTTCGTCCAAATCCAGTGAAACCAACGCCAAAACCTTCATCTCGAGCCCCTCTTTCCAGTTAATCAACTTGAACATGATTTCGCCAATTTTAAATTTGGTTTCAAGCAGATTTGAATTCAAAGTTCTTTTGATCGTAGTTTCAGTTCTGTAGCTCCGATTTTATCGTTTCTTTTTGCAAATTGAATCTCTTCAGTTGAACTTTCAGATTTGGATCTTCTTATTTGAGTTTTCCCATTGCATCAATGCTTGATTGCTTACGTATGCTATTGTTTGTTTGCGACAGAATTCCCGGAGTGCGCAGTGTGCTACTACGAGTCTCTAGGTTTTGCGGATCATCAGCAAGGCAAGCAACACATTGATCATACCCCTTATTACCCAGTTTTTTATGCATTAGTCACTATCCTCAAACATTGCATGAGTAGAATCTTTTAACATGTGGGTATTGGGAAGTAGATGATGAGGTAGAACCTATCACCCTTTTCTTATCAAACCATTGGGAGTTACTTCTACGTGATGCTTATATTTCCATGCTATGCTCGTAGACGTGGATTGGGTTTGAGTGTATCCATGACAGATGTGAGATTGTTAATTAATGGTTAACTTAAGGTGGCTATTTAAACACACATCTGGGTGGATTGGTTGCGGGCACTTGGGGATATACCAGTGCTGTCCTTTTTGGTTCGCCACCCAGGCTCAAAGGGATCATAAGATTATTCATGCTAGAAACTTCCATGTGCAGCCACAAGCTATTATGGGCTCTAGCATAGTTGAGTATGTTGCATAACCTCTTTCAGTGGTGGCCTAGTAGATGTAGGGGAAAGTAGGTGTAACTGTCCACCCAGAGTAAAGAGTTAGTGCTTCTGAAAGACTGTGTCTCGGTCATCCGTTTCTCAAACACCATGTAGTGCGAGAAATTCAACGGAGGAGATCGAGTCTTGTGGGGAAAAGTGCGCAAACCTCTGCGGAGTGTACAAACTAATCATGGTTAGCCGTGTCCCCGGTTATGGACATCTTGAGTATCTGGTTCTTAAATTATCATGTTGATCTCATCACTCTAAATTAATTTTGTTGGTTATTAATTACTTTTTTAATTGGGATTGAGATGGGGATTTACCATTCTCAATGTTTATCAACTACCATGATAGTTAAATAAAATATATTCCTTTGTTGTAGGGAAAAATTGGCTTTTCTCTAAACATTATAACCATAGAGCCTCCACCAGCCATATATGCATGTAGTGACAGCTTTTACTTGTTCATTGCTCTATTGTGTTACATTGCTAGCATATTTCATGTGCTGACCTGTTTCGGGCTACAACATATCATGTTGCAGACTATTCACACGAAGAGTAAGGTGCGCTAGGTTGTTGTCGTGCACTCAGTTATGCCGTTGGAGTTGATGGACTCACTTTATCTTCCAAGCCTTCCGCTGTTATCTCATTTAGATGGCCTTAAACCATATTTATTGTAATAAGTTCCCTTTTGAGACATTTGATGTAATAAGTGTGTGATTGTCACTCTGTTATAAATTCTTCAAGTACTGTTTGTGCCAGCATTACCGATCCAGGGATGACACTTATACAGAGAGATTTGACCGCCTGAGGTCAGATCGCTACAAGATGGTATCAGACCACACGTTGATTGTAGGACACGACCACTAAGATGAACCATAGGTCACTCTTCTCTACTCATTTCTGACTCCTCTCCATTTTCCACTCTATAGGATGGCGGACTCAAGGAATAACTTTGCACAACCGGATGAAGACACACCTTTTGGGCGGCACTTGAAGGAAGTCACTAGGTACTTGAACATCAGAATACCAAGCTTCACCGGGACCTACACCGCCACTTTACCAGAAGAGGAACGTTGGATGATTCGAGTTCAAGTTCCAGGAAGGACATTCACGCCAGTTACTGAACCCATAGAGTTTTTCTTTGATGCACCAACCTGGAGTCTAAGAAAGAGCATGGCAGCCCACATCGCCATAGGACGGACGCATCGGCGAAGTGTATCACAAGGATCTTAAGGACACCATCTACCAGATATTTGGGCACCGAGATGAGCAATGGGAGATGATCAACACCAGGAGGGTCAGGTCTATTGCAGCCTTCATCCAGGAGTTAAACCAACACATTCGTCGCCAGGAGAACCAGATGTGCACAAGCATGATAGATCTGAAGAAGTTGATGACTAGGAACATGGAGATTGAAGAGGAACTCAAGTCTACACACGACGGATATGAGGAGGATATCACAATACTAGTGGAGAAGAATGACAACCTGACAAGGAAGCTAGGAGTATTCATGGGAGACCCCGCGCCAGGAGGAGATGACGACCATCCCAAGGACTACATCATCATCGATGACACCAACTCCGACCCCGACAGTAGTGATGATGATTATGAAGACGAAGCTGGAGCGGATATCATGGAGTCTTCCACCGATCAAAATTTCTAGTTGACCACCATATTATTAGTAGTATACCCCCATGTATATAGTAGTAGTCGGAGCACTGTGACGAGAGTTAGATCGATTATATGCCCTTGCTTGAATTGATTTGGTGTGATATGAATGTGTTTGTCTCATGTGCATATGGGTAGTGCTTTCTCATTAGACCTCATTTCTATTCTAATCTCTCCCCTCTAAACCCATCAGATGCCTCCGAGACATGACCCCGAATTTGCCTTCCCACCGGAGCTCAATCAGTTGATCCAACAGTAGAATATCCTGATGCAGTTCCTAGTCCAGAACCAAGGCAACAACAATAACAACCCACCGCCACCACCTCAGTTGGAGAGATCCACAGTTTTCTTGGACTCGCGGGATACTATCGAAGATTCATAGAGAACTTCTCTAAGATTGCGAAGCCCATGCCGGAGTTGCTGAAGAAAGACACTAAGTTTAAATGGACAGAAGAATGTGAGGCAAGTTTTCAGGAGCTGAAGAAACGTTTGGTTATAGCCCCAGTGCTTATTCTGCCGGATATACGCGAAGATTTCCAAGTGTATTGCGACGCTTCTCGCTTAGGACTTGGAGGTGTACTTATGCAGGATGGAAGATTTGTTTCATATGCCTCATATTAGCTTCAACCGCATGATTTGGAGTTAGCAGCTGTAGTGCATGCACTCAAGACCTAGAGACATTTTCTTACTAGAAATCGTTGTGATGTGTACATGGATCATAAGAGTTTGAAGTACATTTTCACACATAAGGAGCTGAATCTCAGGCAAAGGAGATGGTTGGAGCTTATAAAGGATTATGATATGAAGTTGCACTATCATCCAGGCAAGGCCAATGTCGTAGCAGACGCTTTGAGCCAGAAGAGTTATGCCAATACCCTCGTAAGCGGAGGATTACCAAAGGAGTTGGCTGAAGATCTCAGGGAGCTACGTTTGGAGATAGTCCCTAGAGGTTTTGTTGCAGCATTGGAAGTTCAGTCAACATTATTGGGAAAGATTCGAGAAGCTCAGATGGATGATAAGGAAATTGCTGAAATAAAGGAGAGGATGAGCAAAGTAAAAGCCAAAGGCTTTCGTGAAGATGAGCACGACACCTTGTGGTTTGAGGACCGTGTTTATGTACCCAATAATGCAGAGATCAGGAAGTTAATACTTCAGGAAGCTCATGACACGCCATACTCGATACACCCCAGAAACACCAAGATGTATTTGGATTTGAAGGAGCGTTTCTGGTGGACGGGTATGAAGAAGGATATTGCCGAGTATGTAGCCGTATGTGATGTATGTCAGAGAGTGAAGGCAGAACATCAGAAGCCAGCAGGATTACTGCAGCCGATGCTGGTACCCGAATGGAAGTGGGATAAGCTTGGCATGGATTTCATCACCGGATTGCCTAGGACCCGATTAGGATATGATTCAATATGGGTAGTAGTGGATCGTTTGACCAAAGTGGCTCACTTTATCCTAGTGAAAACCACATATACGAGTGCGAAGTTGGCCAAGATATATATGACCAGGATCGTATGTCTGCATGGAGTTCTGAGGACCATCATATCAGATAGAGGAATCCAGTTTACTTCAAAGTTTTGGAATCAACTACACTAGACTTTGGGTACCAAGCTAGAGTTTAGTACTGCCTTTCATCCACAGACAGATGGGCAGACCGAGAGAGTCAATCAGCTTTTGGAGGACATGTTGAGAGCTTGTGCGCTAGATTATGGATCTAGTTGGGATGACAATTTACCTTACGCGGAGTTCTCATACAACAACAGCTACCAAGCCAGTTTGAAGATGGCACCTTTCGAAGCTTTATACAGAAGGAGATGCAAAACACCGTTGATGTGGGATGAAGTTGGAGACTGTCAGTTGTTTGGACCATATTTGATCAAAGAGTCTGAAGAGAAGGTTAAGTTGATTCGAGATAGACTGATGGTAGCTCAGTCCAGGCAGAAGAGTTATGCAGACTCAAAACGCAAGGAGGTAGTCTATGAAATCGAAGATAGAGCATATCTTTGTGTGTCACCTCTACGGAGAGTTAAACGTTTTGGAGTTAAGGGAAAGTTAGCCCCGAGATTTGTAGGACCATACCGAGTTTTGGAACGTATGGGAGAAGTGGCCTACAAGTTGGAGTTACCCAAAGGACTGTCAGGAGTTCATGATGTGTTTCACGTTTCCCAGTTGAAGAAGTGACATGCTGAGATGGCCGATATTCCTCTAAGAGATACAGTGCCTCTGCAGGCAATTCAGTTGGATAGTGATCTGACCTATGAGGAGAAACCAGTCAAGATTCTCGAGTTTGCCAGCCGAGTTACCCGCAGCAAGGTTATCAAGTTTTGAAAAGTTCAGTGGAGCCACCATACCGAGGATGAAGCCACCTGGGAACGAAAGGAAGACCTATGGAAAGACCACCCACACCTATGTTCTAGCCAACCGAAATCTCGAGGGCGAGATTCACCTTAAGGGGGGTAGGTTTGTAACATCCCATATGCATATCATATTTTAGTTGCATTTTGGTTTTTGATCCTAGAAATTCTAAGCAACTCAAGGACCCACAGAGAGAGTTGGGGATTTCATCTATTTTCATATTTGAATATTTCTCAAATATTGAAAAGAGGATCGATTTGGTTTTAGTTATTTTTCTCTCTGAAAATATTTCCAATACTAAAAATAAAAGAGAGGAGATAATATGACTTCTCCAAAATAAAAGAAATATTGGAGGAAAATATTAAAATCAAATAATTACTTTTTATTTGGATTTTATTTGAATTAGAAAAATATGCATTTTTCAAAATTGCATTTTAGGCCAAGAAAATGTTCACTATATTCTAAATATTTTATTTAGACGGTGAAAATTATTTTTGGCATTTTTAGATTTTTTATATTTATTTAGGGGTTTTCCTTTCGGCAGAATTGTTAAAAAAAGAAGACTCCCGGACCGAACTCAGCCGAGGCCCAACCGGCCCGCTCGCGCCACCGCCTCCCTCGCGCCGCACCGTCGCTGGCACAGACGCCGAGGCAGAGTCCGCGCCGAACTCCACCTCGGGCCGGCCCCTTCCCCAAGTCAACCGCCCCCCACTATAAATGCCGCCGCCCCGCCCCTCCTCTGCCCTCGTCCCGCCCGCCGCCGCAACCACCGCCGCCGCCCCGGGCCGCC
>NC_041380.1:378825163-378873517 GCF_002162155.2 Triticum dicoccoides | reverse complement strand
CTGCGCCGCCTGCTACCCCGCCGCGCTGCGCCACCGCCTCGCCCCGCCGCCCCGTTGACCCGCGTCGCCGCCGGATCTCGCTGCCGCCGCCATCACCGGTTTTCGCCCGAGAACCGGTAATAGACCCACAAAGCCGCCATCGTTTTAAAAAAACCCTAGATCAGGTTTTGTAGATCGGTCGATTTTTCTCCGGTTTTCTCGGTTTAGGTTATTTAACGAACGTTCGTTCGTTAGTTCATTTTAACGAACTCTTTTCGCCCGCTCGTCTCTGTTAATGAACGTTCGCGCCGTAGTCTTTTTCTTTTTCTTTTATTTTCAGCCAGGGACTTATCCATGATTATTTTTATCGCAGATTAGCCCCTGATCTTCAAACCCTTGCAACTTTTTAACCGTTCATCCAAATCCAGTGAAACCAACACCAAAAAATTCGTCTCGAGCCCCTCTTTCCAGTTAATCAACTTGAACATGATTTCTCCAATTTAAAATTTGGTTTCAAGCAGATTTGAATTCAAAGTTCTTTTGATCATAGTTTTAGTTCCGTAGCTCCGATTTGATCGTTTCTTTTTGCAAATTGAATCTCTCCAGTTGAACTTTCAGATTTGGATCTTCTTATTTGAGTTTTCCCCCTTGCATCAATGCTTGATTGTTTATGTATGCTATTGTTTGTTTGCGATAGAATTCCCGGAGTGCGTAGCATGCTACTACGAGTCTCTGGTTTTGCGGATCATCAGCAAGGCAAGTAACACATTGATCATACCCCTTATTACCCAGTTTTTTATGCATTAGTTACAATCCTCAAACATTGCATGAGTAGGATCTTTTGACATGTGGGTATTGGGAAGTAGATGATGAGGTAGAACCTACCGCCCTTTTATTATCAAACCCTTAGGAGTTACTTCTACGTGATGCTTATATTGCCATGCTATGCTCGTAGACATGGATTGGGTTTGAGTGTATCCATGACAGATGTGAGATTGTTAATTAAGGGTTAACTTAAGATGGCTACTTAAATACACATCTTGGTGGATTGGTTGCGGGAACCTGGGGATATACCAGTGTTGTCCTTTTTGGTTCACCACCCAGACTCAAAGGGATCATACGATTATTCATGCTAGAAACTTCCATGTGCAACCACAAGCTATTATGGGCTCTAGCATAGTTGTGTATGTTGCTGATAAGTCTCCAACGTATCTATAATTTTTTATTGCTCCATGCTATTATATTATCTATTTTGGATGTTAATGGGCTTTATTTTACACTTTTATATCATTTTTGGGACTAACCTACTAACTGGAGGCCCAACCCAAATTGTTTTTTTTGCCTATTTTAGGGTTTCGAAGAAAAGGAATATCAAACGAAGTCCAAACGACATGAAACCTTCGGGAACGTGATTTTCTCAACAAACGTGATCCAGGAGACTTGGAGTGGCCGTCAAGAAACAAGGAAGGAAGGCACGAGGCAGGGGGCGCGCCCTCCACCCTCGTGGGCCCTCCGTTGCTCCACCGACGTACTTCTTCCTCATATATATATATATATATATATATCCACGTACCCCCAAACATCCAGGAGCACCACGAAAACCTAATTCCATCGCCGCAACCTTTTGTACTCGAGAGATCCCATCTCGGGGCCTTTTCCGGAGCTCCGCCGGAGGGGGCATTGATCATGGAGGGCCTCTACATCAACTCCATGGCCTCTCCGGTGATGTGTGAGTAGTTTACTTCAGACCTACGAGTCCATAGTTATTAGCTAGATGGCTTCTTCTTCCTCTTTGGATCTCAATACAAAGTTCTCCTCGATTCCCTTGGAGATCTATTTGATGTAATGTTCTTTTGCGGTGTGTTTGTCGAGATCCGATAAATTGTGGGTTTATGATCTAGATTATCTATGAAAAATATTTGATTCTCCTCCGAATTATTTTATGTATGATTGGTTTATCTTTGCAAGTCTCTTCGAATTATCAGTTTGGTTTGGCCTACTAGATTGATCTTTCTTGCAATGGGAGAAGTGCTTAGCTTTGGGTTCAATCTTGCGGTGTTCGATCCCAGTGACAGAAAGGGAACCGCTACGTATTGTATTGTTGCCATCGATGATAAAAACATGGGGTTTATATCATATTGCATGAGTTTATCCCTCTACATCATGGCATCTTCCTTAAAGCATTACTTTGTTCTTATGAACTTAATACTCTAGATGTATGCTGGATAGCGGTCGATGTGTGGAGTAATAGTAGTAGATGCAGAATCGTTTCAGTCTACTTGTCTCGGACGTGATGCCTATATACATGATCATACCTAGATATTCTCATAACTATACTCAATTCTATCAATTGCTCGATAGTAATTCGTTTACCCACCGTAATACTTATGCTCTTGAGAGAAGCCACTAGTGAAACCTATGGCCCCCGGGTCTATCTTCTATCATATTAATCTTCCAATACTTAGTTATTTCCTTTGCCTTTTATTTTACTTTGCATCTTTATTTCTCTTTATCATAAAAATACCAAAAATATTGTCTTATCATAGTTATCATATCTCACTCTCGTAAGTGACCGAGAAGGGCTTGACAACCCCTTTATCGCGTTGGTTGCGAGGTTCTTATTTGTTTGTGTAGGTGTGTGGGACTTGAGCGTGATCTCCTACTGGATTGATACCTTGGTTCTCAAAAACTGAGGGAAATAATTACGCTACTTTGCTGCATCACCCTTTCCTCTTCAAGGGAAAACCAACGCAGTGCTCAAGAGGTAGCAAGAAGGATTTCTGGCGCCGTTGTCGGGGAGATTCGCGCCAAGTCAAGTCAAGACATACCAAGTACCCATCACAAACTCTTATCCCTCGCATTAAATTATTTGCCATTTGCCTCTCATTTTCCTCTCCCCCACTTCACCCTTGCCATTTTATTCGCCCTCTCTCTCTGATCCCCTTCTCTTTCTCTATTTGCCTCTTTTCTGCTTGCTTCATCGTTATGGCTAGTCCTTTATCTGCCCCTTTGTCTCCTAAGTTTGAAGTTCTTCACTTCAAACAAAGGCAAGGAGAAAATTTAAAAGATGCATGGTTTAGGATAATGGAATCTTATCGTAATTGCACCCTAGAGGTGAATTTTAGAATTTTGCTTTGCAATTTTTATGTTGGATTAAACATGTCCGATAGGCAACTCTTGGATTGCATTGCCAAAGGAAATTTTACTTAAACAGATCCCAGTATTGCTCATGAAATTTTAGAGGGAATAGTGGGAACACTACCTTCACAAAAGGGTCCACATAATACCCAATAAGAAACACAAGTTTTTGAGAATATTTGCGAAGTAACGAAAATTTTACAAAAATCTCTTGAACCTCTCAAGAGTGTTCGCGGAAATATCCACCGATGAATATGTTAATTACCCTTTGCAATATGCGATTGGATTCTTTAGATCTAAAAATTTCCGAATATGAAGGGAAACGTAAGGAACCTCCCGGTTCGAGCATGATTCCACTAAGAAAATTAAAACCAAAGATGGCAATACCTAGATCTATCTTTGCTTTTATGCCTAGCTAGGGGCGTTAAACGATAGCGCTTGTTGGGAGGCAACCCAATTTTATTTTTATTCCTTGCTTTTTGCTCCTGCTTAGTAATAAATAATTTACCTAGCCTCTTTTTTGGTTGTGTTTTTTATGTTTAATTAGTGTTTGTGCCAAGTATAACCGTTGAGAAGACTTGGGGAAAGTCTTTTTGATCTTGCTTTAAAAAACAGAAACTTTAGCGCTCACGAGAATTGCTGTCATTTTTATTTGGAAGGTGATATTTAGTTAATTATTTTTGAAGATGATTAATATATAAATTCCTCACGTCCAGCGATTTATTTTAGAATTTTTGGGGTTCCAGAACTTGCGTTAGCTACAGATTACTACAGACTGTTCTGTTTTCGACAGATTCTGTTTTTCTTGTGTTGTTTGCTTATTTTGATGAATCTATGGCTAGTAAAAGAGTTTATAAACCATGGAGAAGTTGTAATACAGTAGGTTTAACACCAATATAAATAAATAATGAGTTCATTACAGTACCTTGAAGTGGTCTTTTGTTTTGCTTTCGCTAACGGAGCTCACGAGATTTTCTATTTTGAGTTTTGTGTTGTGAAGTTTTCAAGTTTTGGCTAAAGATTTGATGGATTATGGAACGAAGAGTGGAAAGAGCCTAAGCTTGGGGATTCCCATGGCACACCAAGGTAAAATTCAAGGACACTAAAAAGCCTAAGCTTGGGGCTGCCCCAGAAGGCATCCCCTCTTTCGTCTTCGTCTATCGGTAACTTTACTTGGAGCTATATTTTTATTTACCACATGATATGTGTTTTGCTTGGAGCGTCTTGTATGATTTGAGTCTTTGCTTTTTAGTTTACCACAATCATCCTTGCTGTACACACCTTTTGAGAGAGACTCACATGATTTGAAATTTATTATAATACTCCATGTGCTTCACTTATATATTTTGAGCTATATAGTTTTTGCTCTAGTGCTTCACTTATATCTTTTAGAGCACGGTGGTGGATTTGTTTTATAGAAAATATTGTTCTCTCATGCTTCACTTATATTATTTTGAGAGTCCTTTAGAACAACATGGCAATAATAAAAACTTTCATATAAGTGCATTAAATACTATGAGAAGTTTGATACTTGATAATTGTTTTGAGATATGGAGATGGTGACATTAGAGTCATGCTAGTTGAGTAGTTGTGAATTTGAGAAGTACTTGTGTGGAAGTTTGTGATTCCCGTAGCATGCACGTATGGTGAACTGTTATGTGATGAAGTCGGAGCATGATGTATTTATTGATTGTCTTCCTTATGAGTGGTGGTCGGGGACGAGCGATGGTCTTTTCCTACCAATATATCCCCCTAGGAGCATGGGCATAATACTTTGTTTCGATAACTAATATATTTTTGCAATAAGTATGTGAGTTCTTTATGACTAATGTTGAGTTCATGGATTATACGCACTCTCACCCTTCCACCATTGCTAGCCTCTCTAGTATCGCGCAACTTTCGCCGGTACCATAAACTCACCATATACCTTCCTCAAAACAGCCACCATACCTACCTATTATGGCATTTCCATAGCCATTCCGAGATATATTGCCATGCAACTTTCTGTCATTCTGTTATTATGACACGCTTCATCATTGTCATATTGCTTGCATGATCATGTAGTTGACATCGTATTTGTGACAAAGCCACTGTTCATAATTCTTCATACATGTCACTCATGCATCATTGCACATCCTGGTACACCGCCGGAGGCATTCACATAGAGTCATATTTTGTTCTAAGTATTGAGTTGTAATTCTTGAGTTGTAAGTAAATAAAGTGTGATGATCATCATTATTAGAGCATTGTACCAAGTGAGGAAAGGATGATGGAGACTATGATTCCCCCACAAGTCGGAATGAGACCCCGTACGAAAAAAAGGAAAAAAAGAAAGGCCATAAAAAGGGGATGGCCCAAAAAATGAGAGAAAAAGAGAGAAGGGACAATGTTACTATCCTTTTTCCACACTTGTGCTTCAAAGTAGCACCATGTTGTTCATATAGAGAGTCTCATATGATATCACTTTCATATACTAGCGGGAATTTTTCATTATAGAACTTGGCTTGTATATTCCAATGATGGGCTTCCTCAAAATGCCCTAGGTCTTCGTGAGCAAGCAAGTTGGATGCACACCCACTTAGTTTCTTTTGTTCAACTTTCATATACTTATAGCTCTAGTGCATCCGTTGCATGGCAATCCCTACTCGCTCACATTGATATCTATTAATGGGTATCTCCATAGCCCGTTGATACGCCTAGTTGATGTGAGACTATCTTCTCCCTTTTTTGTCTTCTCCACAACCACCATTCTATTCCACCATAGTGCTATATCCATGGCTCACGCTCATATATTGCGTGAAGATTGAAAAGGTTTGAGAACACCAAAAGTATGAAACAATTGCTTGGCTTGTCATTGGGGTTGTGCATGATTTAAATATTTTGTGTGGTGAAGATAGAGCGTAGCCAGACTATATGATTTTGTAGGAATAACTTTCTTTGGCCATGTTATTTTGAGAAGACATGATTTCTTACTTAGTATGCTTGAAGTATTATTATTTTTATGTTAATATTAAACTATTATCTTGAATCTTTCGAATCTGAACATTCATGCCACAATAAAAGAAAATTTACATTGAGAAATATGTTAGAAAGCATTCCACATCAAAAATTCTTCTTTTATCATTTACCTACTCGAGGACGAGCAGGAATTAAGCTTGGGGATGCTTGACACGTCTCCAACATATCTATAATTTTTGATTGCTCCATGCTATTATATTATCTATTTTGGATGTTAATGGGCTTTATTTTACACTTTTATATCATTTTTGGGACTAACCTACTAACCAGAGGCCCAGCCCAAATTGCTGTTTTTTTGCCTATTTTAGGGTTTCGAAGAAAAGGAATATCAAACGGAGTCCAAATGGAATGAAACCTTCGGCAACGTGATTTTCTCAACAAACGTGATCCAGGAGACTTGGAGTGGCCATCAAGAAACAAGGGAGGAAGGCACGAGGCAGGGGGGCACGCCTACCCCCTGGGCGCGCCCTCCACCCTCGTAGGCCCTCCGTTGCTCCACCGACGTACTTGTTCCTCCTATATATATCCACGTACCCCCCAAACATCCAGGAACACCACGAAAACCTAATTCCACCGCTGCAACCTTCTGTACTTGAGAGATCCCATCTCGGGGCCTTTTTCGGAGCTCCGCTGGAGGGGGCATTGATCAGGAGGGCCTCTACATCAACTCCATGGCCTCTCCGGTGATGTGTGAGTAGTTTACTTCAGACCTATGGGTCCATAGTTATTAGCTAGATGGCTTCTTCTCTCTCTTTGGATCTCAATACAAAGTTCTTTGCAAGTCTCTTTGAATTATCAGTTTGGTTTGGCCTACTAGATTGATCGTTCTTGCAATGGGAGAAGTGCTTAGCTTTGGGTTCAATCTTGCGGTGTTCGATCCCAGTGACATCAGGGGCAACAAGGCACGCATTGTATTGTTGCCATCAAGGATAAAAAGATGGGGTTTATATCATATTGCATGAGTTTATCCCTCTACATCATGTCATCTTCCTTAAAACATTACTCTGTTCTTATAAACTTAATACTCTAGATGCATGCTGGATAGCGGTCGATGTGTGGAGTAATAGTAGTAGATGCATAATCGTTTCGGTCTACTTGTCTCGGACGTGATGCCTATATACATGATCATACCTAGATATTCCCATAACTATGCTCAATTCTATCAATTGCTCGATAGTAATTCGTTTACCCACCATAATACTTAGGCTCTTGAGAGAAGACACTAGTGAAACCTATGGCCCCCGGGTCTATCTTCTATCATATTAATCTTCCAATACTTAGTTATTTCCTTTGCCTTTTATTTAACTTTGCATCCTTATTTCTCTTTATCATAAAAATACCAAAAATATTATCTTATCATATCTATCAGATCTCACTCTCGTAAGTGACCGAGAAGGGCTTGACAACCCCTTTATCGCGTTGGTTGCAAGGTTCTTATTTGTTTGTGTAGGTGCGTAGGACTTGAGCGTGATCTCCTACTGGATTGATAGCTTGGTTATCAAAAACTGAGGGGAAATACTTACGCTACTTTTCTGCATCACCCTTTCCTCTTCAAGGGAAAACCAACGCAGTGCTCAAGAGGTAGCAAGAAGGATTTCTGGCGCCGTTGTCGGGGAGATTCGCGCCAAGTCAAGTCAAGACATACCAAGTACCCATCACAAACTCTTATCCCTCGCATTACATTATTTGCCATTTGCCTCTCATTTTCCTCTCCCCCACTTCACCCTTGCCATTTTATTCGCCCTCTCTCTCTGATCCCCTTCTCTTTCTCTATTTGCCTCTTTTCTGCTTGCTTCATCGTTATGGCTAGTCCTTTATCTGCCCCTTTGTCTCCCGAGTTTGATTTTCTTCACTTCAAACAAAGGCAAGGAGAAAATTTAAAAGATGCATGGTTTAGGATAATGGAATCTTATCGTAATCGCACCCTAGAGGTGAATTTTAGACTTTTGCTTCGCAATTTTTATGTTGGATTAAACATGTCCCATAGACAACTCTTGGATTGCGTTGCCAAAGGAAATTTTACTGAAACGGATCCCAATATTGCTCATGAAATTTTAGAGGGAATAGTGGGAACACTACCTTCACAAAAGGGTCCACATAATACCCAAGAAGAAACACAAGTTTTTGAGAAGATTTGCGAAGTAACGACAATTTTACAAAAATCTCTTGAACCTCTGGATCGTATTACAAAAATCTCTATATTTTTTGATTGTTCCATGCTATTATATTATCTGTTTTGGATGTTTAATGGGCTTTAATATAACTTTTTATATTATTTTTGGGACTAACCTACTAACCAAAGGCCCAGTGCAAATTGCTGTTTTTTTTGCCTATTTTAGTGTTTCGCAGAAAAGGAATACCAAACAGAATCCGAACGGAATGAAACCTTCGGGAGAGTTATTTTTGGAACAAACGCAATCCAGGAGACTTGGAGTGGACGTCAAGGAAGAAACAAGGTGACCACGAGGTAGGAGGGCGCGCCCAGGGCGTGGGGGTAGGCACGTCCCCACCCTCATGGGGCCCTCGTGGCTTCGCCGACCTACTTATTTCTCCTATATATACTCATATACCCCGAAAACATCCGAGAGCACCATGAAACCCTATTTCCACCGCCGCAACCTTCTGTACCCGTGAGATCCCATCTTGGGGCCTTTTCCAGCACTCCGATGTAGGGGGAATCGATCATGGAGGGCTTCTACATCAACACCATAGGCTCTCCGATGATGTGTGAGTAGTTTACCGTAGACCTTCGGGTCCATAGTTATTAGCTAGATGGCTTCTTCTCTCTCTTTCGATCTCAATACAAAGTTCTTCTCGATTCTCTTGGAGATCTATTCGATGTAATTCTTTTTGTGGTGTGTTTGTTGAGATCCGGTGAATTGTGGGTTTATGATCAGGATTATCTATGAACAATTTTTGATTCTTCTCTGAATTCTTTTATGCATGGTTTAATATATTTGCAAGTCTCTTCGAATTATCAGTTTGGTTTGGCCTACTAGATTGATCTTTCTTGCAATGCGAGAAGTACTTAGCTTTGGGTTCAATCTTGCGGTGTCCTTTCCCAGAGACAGCAGGGGCAGTAAGGCACGTATTGTATTGTTGCCATCGAGGATAAAAAGATGGGGTTTATATCATATTGCTTGAGTTTATCCCTCTACATCATGTCATCTTGCCTAATGCATTACTCTGTTCTTATGAACTTAATACTCTAGATGTATGATGGATAGCGGTCGATGTGTGGAGTAATAGTAGTAGATCCAGAATCGTTTCGGTCTACTTGTCGCGGACGTGATGCCTATATACATGATCATGCCTAGATGTTCTCATAAATATGCGCTTTTCTATCAATTGCTCGACAGTAATTTGTTCACCCATCGTAGAATTTGCTATCTTGAGAGAAGCCACTAGTGAAACCTATGGCCCTCGGATCTATCTTCCATCATATTATTTTCCTATCAACTTGCTAATTCTATCGTTGTTTATTTTGCAATCTTTTTTCCAATCTATACAATAAAAATACCAAAAATATTTATCTTTTTATCTCTATCATATCTCACTTTCGTAAGTGACCGTGATGGGATTGACAACCCCTTTATCGCGTTGGTTGCGATGTTCTTGTTTGTTTGTGCAGGTACTAGGGAGTTGCGTGTTACCTCCTACTGGATTGGTACCTTGGTTCTCAAAAACTAAGGAAAATACTTATGCTATTTTGCTGCATCACTCTTTCCTCTTCAAGGGAAAACCAACGCATGCTCAAGAGGTGGCATGAAGTTGAGTCAGACTCAATGCCCGACCACTGCAGAAGATAGATAGAAAATGAAAGTCATTCCCTATTCTTCAGCCATAGGTTCTATCATGTATGCAATATTGTGTACCAGACCTGATGTGTGCCATGCTATTAGTTTAGCAGGGAGGTACCAAAGTAATCTAGGAGTGGATCACTGGAAAGCGGTCAAGAACATCCTGAAATACATGAAAATGACTAAGGATATGTTTCTCGTTTATGGAGATGACAAAGAGCTCGTCATAAACGGTTATGTCGATGCAAGCTTTGACACTGATCCAGACGAATCTAAGTCACAAACCGGATACATATTTTTATTGAATGGTGGAGCTGTCAGTTGGTGCAGTTCCAAGCAGAGCCTCGTGGCAGGATCTACGTGCAAAGTGGAGTACATAGCTGATTCAGAAGCAGCAAATGAAGGAGTCTGGATGAAGGAGTTCATATCTGATCTAGGTGTCATACCTAGTGCATCGGGTCCAATGAAAATCTTTTGTGACAATACTGGTGCAATTGCCTTGGCAAAGGAATCCAGATTTCACAAGAGAACCAAGCACATCAAGAGACGCTTCAATTCCATCCGCGATCAAGTCAAAGGAGGGAGACATAGAGATTTGCAAGATACATACGGATCTGAATGTTACAGACCTGTTAACTAAGCCTCTCTCACGACCAAAACATGATCAACACCAAGATTCCATGGGTGTTAGAATCATTACAATGAAATCTAGATTATTGACTCTAGTGCAAGTGGGAGACTGAAGGAAATATGCCCTAGAGGCAATAATAAAGTTGTTATTTATATTTTTTTATATCATGATAAATGTTTATTATTCGTGCTAGAATTGTATTAATCGGAAACTTAGTACATGTGTGAATACATAGACAAACAGAGTGTCACTAGTATGCCTCTTCTTGACTAGCTCATTAATCCAAGATGGTTAAGTTTCCTAGCCATGTGCAAGAGTTGTCATTTGATGAACGGGATCACATCATTAGAGAATGATGTGATTGACTTGACCCATCCGTTAGCTTAGCACTATGATCGTTTAGTTTATTGCTATTGCTTTCTCCATAACTTATACATGTTCCTATGAGTATGAGATTATGCAACTCCCGAATACCGGAGGAACACTTAGTGTGCTATCAAACGTCACAACGTAACTGGGTGATTATAAATATGCTCTACAGGTGTCTCCGATGGTGTTTGTTGAGTTGGCATAGATCGAGATTAGGATTTGTCACTTTGATTGTCGGAGAGGTATCTTTGGGCCCTCTCGGTAATGCACATCACCATAAGCCTTGTAAGCAATGTGACTAATGAGTTAGTTGCGGGATGATGCATTACGGAACGAGTAAAGAGACTTGCCAGTAACGAGATTGAACTAGGTATTGAGATACCGACGATCGAATCTCGGGCAAGTAACATACCGATGACAAAGGGAACAACGCATGTTGTTATGCGGTTTGACCGATAAAGATCTTCGTAGAATATGTAGGAACCAATATGAGCATCCAGGTTCCGCTATTGGTTATTGACTGGAAGTGAGTCTCTGTCATGTCTACATAGTTCTCGAACCCATAGGGTCCGCACGCTTAACGTTCGATGACGATCGGTATTATGAGTTTATGTGTTTTGATGTACCGAAGGTAGTTCGGAGTCCCGAATGTGATCACGGACATGACGAGGAGTCTTAAAATGGTAGAGACATAAAGATCGATATATTGGAAGGCTATGTTTGGACACCGGAATGGTTCCGGATGAGTTCGGGCATTTACTGGAGTACCGAGGGGGTTACCGGAACCCCCCGGGGAGTCAATGGGCCTTATTAGGCCTTATTGGGAGAGAGGAGGAGGAAGCCAGGTGGAGGGCGCACCCCCCAAGCCCAATCCGAATTGGGTGGGGGGCCAGCCCCCCTTTCCTTCCCTCTTTCTCCCTCTTCCTTCTTTTACTCCAACTAGGGAAGGGGGGACCTACTCCTACTGGGAGTAGGACTCCCCCTTGGGCGCGCCATAGAGAGGGCCGGCCCTCCCCTCCTTTATATACGGGGGAGGGGCACCCCATAGACACACAAGTTCATTGTTTAGCCATGTGCGGTGCCCCCTCCACAGAATTCCACCTCGGTCATATCGTTGTAGTGCTTAGGCAAAGCCCTGCATCAGTAACTTCATCATCACCATCATCACGCCGTCGTGCTGACGAAACTCTCCCTCGGCCTCAACTAGATCAAGAGTACGAGGGACGTCACCGAGATGAACATGTGCAGATCGCGGAGGTGTCGTGCATTCGGTACTTGATCTGTTGGATCGCGAAGACGTTCGACTACATCAACCGCGTTTCATAACACTTTCGCTTTCGGTCTATGATGGTACGTAGACATACTCTCCCCCTCTCATTACTATGCATCTCCTAGATAGATCTTGCGTGATCGTAGGAATTTTTTTGAAATACTGCATTCCCCAACACACCACCCGGGTATGCCTCTCTTCTCTCTCTCGGGCTATGACTTGGAATGAAGGCTTTTTTACCTAACGGTCGATTTGAGTCATTTCTTCCTCTTGTAGCTCCCTAGGACCATCAGTGGCAATGAATGGAGCGGGGTGGCTGAAGATCTATCTGCTCGTTGTCACCATCAATCTCCATGCGTGAAGCTAGTTGCGTTTGATTCTGTGGACAGTGGGAGGAAGTTTCTGGCATGTGCAGAGAAGGTTAGACCCTCTTTCGTTGTTACAAATCATTTGTTAGATGTGATTCAGACACTGTCATGGTCCCAACCCATTCATACCACACCTTCAACCAAACGCATCCTAAGACAATGTCACAGTTTGTACCTAGTATCTTAAATTGTTGCCATCTCATCAGCGGTGCCATTAGAAAATTATTTGGCACCGCTTCAGTAGTTTGTGCAGCCAACTTTGGTCCACACATTCGAGCAGCCAAGCAGTAAAATACTAAATCTTTATGGCACGAAGGAACTGGGCATCGGAGCAACTACGTGCTCCGGAGTCCGGGTCCCTGATTTTTTTCCACTACATCGGCTCGCCAGTGCAGGGCACCGGTGCGAGATGTAGCAATAGTTGTCTTTACCCCAGTTTTGGCATACATAGTGGACGGCCTTAGTGCTATTAGTTCTATGTTACTAAATTTGTGCATGTACACACCTGTTAGTATCAATTTGCTGCCATCCAAACACTGTGGCTATGCTGTTGCAGTTATATTTACCTTCCTCATAAAATGTTCAATTTGTTATTTATTGTACATGAGTAAGAACTTGTAGCGTCGTTGTAGTTAATTATAGCTTCTGATGTTCCAAAATTTGGTTGTTGTCTCATTACCAATTATTTCATTTGCACATTGATCTTTTTGAGAAGATATGTCATAATTAACATGTTTCTTCAGTTCTTCAAAATAAGCATTGGTGATTTTCTATGTTTCTATAAACCCATTTCCCCTACAATTGTTACTGATCTAGTTTTAAATAGGGCCAATTCCAGTTCTGCCCCTAACTCGAACCCACTACTTAGTTTTGCCCCTAATTTTCACGTATGCTCAGTTTTGCCCCTCCGCCATTAGTGTCACTTATAGAAATGCCCTTTTGCGCCGTTACCGTCCGGTCAAAGTACTTTGACCATCCAGAAAAAATAGCAAAAAATTCAAAAAAATATGAAATTTGGTGGGATCGAAGATAGTCATGTCCACAAGGCGCGTGCACAATTTTGTGTTGGTAGGACACTCTGGGAGCTCGTGGCAAAGGAAAAATAATAATAATTTATGCTTATGAACAGTAAATTCGAAAACAATAGCAAAAAAGTTCAAAAAAATTGAATTTATTTGGCGTCAAAGAGGCTTGAGTGCACAAGGTGCTTGCAAGTTTTGGTGATCAAATGACGTACGAGGCGCTCTAGAGAAAAAAACAAAATACTGCATTTTTTCAAAGTTTTTTTTAGCTAAAATTTGTTTTTTTCTCCACGAGCTCCTACGATGTCCAAACACAACAAAAACGTGCACACATCTTGCGAACCTGAATATCTTCAGTCCCATGAACTTTCATATTTTTTGATTTGTTTCTATTTTTTTTTGAATTTACTACTCGCATGCGTACAAAATGTATGTTTTCCTTTGACACGAGCTCCCGGAGTATCCGAACGGCATGAAAATGTGCACGCGCCTTGCGGACATGACTATCTTCGATCCCACCAAATTTCATATATTTTTGATTTTTTTGCTATTTTTTCAGGACGGTCAAAGACCTTTGACCGGACGGTAACGACAGAGAAGGGCATTTCTATAAGTGAAACTAACGACGGAGGGGCAAAACTGAGCATACCTAAAAATTAGGGGCAAAACTGAGTAATGGGTTCGAGTTAAGGGCATAGATGTAAATGTCCCTTTTAAATATTATAGGATGAGCGAAAGTGTTCTTACTTGGAGTGGGTTGATCAAGAGTGGCCACAGTCTTTGAAGATGTGCCTAGAGAAGCTATGGAGCATGTATGAGGAAGAGAATAGACGTAGGCTTAGAGAAACTATTGTCAACGCTGAAGAATATTTGAAGATGCGGTATAAAAGGTTGAAGGTGGAGAATGAGCTCAGATTTTTTAAATCAGACTTTGCTAAGATGGTGTTGGCGAAGGAGGAAGCATTTCCTAGTTGGCCGGTGCAAAACATGTTCTTACTGAACTGAAAGCAGAGGTGGATAAGACGAGCCTAGATGATCTCGATTAGGGATATGAATATATTATTCTTATGAAGTTGAGCTAGCTATATGTTGTACTGTGCTCTTTTCGTGTAGCTGCTGTACTGTGATGTTATAATATATTTATGTGCCTGATATGAAATTGGCAAACAGCTGTTCGATATGAAATGTGAATTTGCGTAATACTGGAATTATTAATTGTATACTAATAAACCTGCTAAATGTGTCATGGACCTTTGCAAACGGTTCTAGCAGTAAAAGCGCTTGCGATGGATAGCCCAATGCCACACAGTTTTCTTCATCAAATCGTGTGTGATATAGTTGATAAAAGCAAACAGTTAACCAAGGCAGACCGTGTGTGATAGTTACACCTTTCACACATGAGCCTACACATAAAACTGTGGGATGTACGTACGAACAGAAACATTTTCCCTGGATTGACTGTGTGGGATGTACATAAGAACGGAAACGTATTCCTTGGATTGACTCTGTGTGATATACATATGAACAGAAATGTTTTTCTGGGATTCATCGTGTGGGATGTACATACCTATGGAAATGATTTTCTCGGATTACCGTGTGGGATGCACATACCTACAGAAATGATTGGGTTTCGATGCCTCGCCCGATTGCACACGGCCCCAGCCTATGTCCCAGGAGGGCCTATCCCCGACGATTTCTGGGTCGTGTGGGAAGGAACCCCCTATCGCCCACACTCACTTGGCGACGGTTCCAAATGCTGTCGCGGAAAGGGGTTAAAAACCGTTTGTATAGCACCGACGCGTACCAATGAAGGTTAAGCATAAACACACACAGGGGATAAAGAACCTTAGAGGGAGAGCTACATGCAAGCACCACTGCTCATTCAGGGGAGATAACCACACCAATGGCATGTGCGAGGACCGGTTGTCCCCTGCAGTTTTACCTATGGTCGGACACACGCCATGAAAACATAAGCCAGAAGTGAGATCACAAACCCATGTGGAAATGCACCCCAAAAAAGCACAAAGAACACACACATTGTTCTGAACTGTGACCTTCTTTCTGCACATCATGTGATCTTCTCCCCTGCCTGATGGTGACCTTCTTCATTTCTATGTTCATGCGGGTAGCGAGCACCGATAGCACATAGGTATCTGCAAACACAAACTTTTGAGCAAAATAGTGAGAAAAAGCAGCAAACAACTAAACACCTGAACATCAAACAAGAGGAGCAGCCGGCAATTTCTTCTTATTTTCTAAATGGTCTTTTGCACCAAGAATTGAAAGTGCTAAATGAAGTTGACACGTACTCCTTCTTTCTGAGCCATACTAATATCAATTTTCACAGAAAAATAACGCCGGCTCGGCGCCCGGGATCCTCTGACGTCTTCTTTGTCTTTGCCGACGTCTCTAGGAAGAAGAGGCTATTCTGCTCCGCGTATTCCAGCTCCTTCTGTTCGCATTCAGATAAAAACATAGACGATGCAGATGCAGTACATGGGGGCGAGGATGTGGTAGCAGGGTGAGATGCTTAAAGAAGCGAGATTCAGGGGGCGCCGCGGTTGTGAACCTCCAAGGGCCGTGTAGTTGGAGGACCGGAGTGTGGCGGCGACGAGTGCTGTCCGTGCTGCAGTGGGGGAGCACCACCAAGAGGAGGCTGAAGGCACGAGCAGGAGGGGATAGCCAGGAGGAGGCGAAAGGCGGGAGCCCCGTCGTAGGTTTGTGGTGCGCGGGGATGCATGCACTTGGCATCAGAGTGAAGTGGGGCTCAGGCGACGGCGTGAAGTGGGAATCCAGCGCGCTGTTGCTACCGTCATCGATTTCTTGGGTGGATCCCCGGCGGCAACACACGGGGATCTAGGGGCGGCCGCATCGCGCTGGGATGTCGGGTCTCAGCGGCGCGCGGGACTCCGGGGATCTGGCAGTGCACGGTGGTGCGGGGGTTTGGCGGCGCAAGGAGGCGCGTCGGGCCGGGGGACAGGGTGGCGATGGCGGGTGACACATTGGGGCCGGTGGGAGGTGGTTGGTGGCAGGGTTAGTGGGTCTGGGGGGAGGCCGATGGGGTGGGTCGAGCTCGGCGCGTGGGGTCTAGGGGGAGGCCGGCAGGCATGGGTCGGGAGGTGGGGAGAGATGGAAGTTTTTTTGTGCGTTCTTGCTAGTTCGGGAGTTTGGGAACCAGCCAGAGGCGAGACCGCTACCCCGACGCCAACCAGAGACGCCGCCATGCCCCAACCAGAGACGTCGCCGCCCCAAGATCCCATCGCCGCCACCACCTGCGCTCATCTCCGGCATTGTGGTCCCCAGCTTTCCCCGCCGCCGCGCCCGGCCTCCCACGTGCTCGCCTGCTCTACGCATTGCCGCCCTACCTCCCACGCGCCGCAGCCTGCCTCCGTGCACCGCCGTACCCATGCGGCCATCCCATGCGCCAACTGGGTGGTGCCTGGGTTGAGGCATCGGTCGAGGCAAAAACGGGAGGAGGTTAGGCATGAGGGAGGGACAGTACCTTGGGCTGATAGGACGCGACGGCGACTGCTTCACAGAGGAGCCCAAGCACTTGCTTGATGTCGCGCTTGTGCTTGAGGCACCAGACAAATCTTAGTAGTTGAACTTCACACACACTGCATCTGCGGCTCACCTCCTCCACCAGCGGCAGCTGCCTCCACATCCGTTTTCCAAAACAGTTTTTTTCTATTTGTGGGTGTTTGCATCGACTGGTTCTTGGGAGCTTTGGCCTCAACAAACTTGTTTTGCTGCTGCTGCTATTGGTCGCTGTTTTTGCCGGCATGAAAGGTCAGGGACACGATGGAAAATTTTCCTTTGGTTCCCCGCGGCAGTAGAGACGAAAACACAAGCTGCTTCTCCTGCTTGCCTTGGTCAGTGGCTGATTCTTCTGCTGAAGTTCAGGTGGGCAACACATCTTCATACGGTTTAGACTAAGAAAGTACAAATGTTCATTCAGTGGACACAACATCAATTTGGAAAGTACATTATTGAGCACTTATCCAGCTAGATTTGTCCCTTATTTATGCTCCTTAAAGCAGATGATTCCTTGTTGCTGAACTTTCGAAACTCTATACTATATTTTTTTGTAACTTTAGTTTTTTTAAGCAATTTTTTGTAACTAGAGTGTAGTGAGAGGATGGACAGATTCTGAAGAAGTACATCAGTTCATCCAGTGTACACACCATCAACGGACTTTGAAATAAAAACATATGTTAGGTGTGCTAGAGTAATCATAGAGTTCAAAAAAATAAGCAAAAAAAAGTTAAAAAACCTGGTGAACATTCCTAACATATAGGTATAGAGGGTCATAGGGGACTAGTATCGAAGTTCATAGGCGACTACCAAAAAATAGTGTACACCATGTTCAGACATTTTTATTGGTGACGTTCAATTGGCCATAATTACTTGATGGATCTCTGACTCAGTATTGTAGAATGAGAATTAGTGCATGCAGTTTTGTGTCCGTAAGGTGTGATGCAGGCAGAGTACTAGTTGTACATAGTAGCTCCCCACGACACTCCTAGGGACATAGGACAACAACCAACAGAGCTCCGCCTCAACAGTCACGACGACGCCGCGCCGACCACATTTGTCGCCACCCCTACCCCAACCACCTCTTTAGCCACCTGCCACCAATCTCCACTCCAACACGACCTGCCCTCCCCTCCGACCCGACCTTCCCTCCCTTCAGATGCGACCTGCCACGCTCATCTCCAGCGCACCCATGTCCTCCCATCCGACCATAAGCAATTGATACGTCTCCAACGTATCTACTTTTCCTAACGCTTTTCCTCTTGTATTGGACTCTAATTTGCATGATTTGAACGAAACTAACCCCAGACGGACGTTGTTTTCAGCAGAACTACTATGGTGTTTTTTTGTAGAAATAGAAGTTCTCGGAATGAAACGAAACTTTGCGAGGATTTTTTATAAAAATAAAGAGAATTTCTGGAGCCAAGATCCACCAGAGGGGGGGGGCACCTGGGTGGGCACAACCCACCAGGGCGGCCCCTCCTAGTGCGCCCAGGTGGGTTGTCCCCACCTGGTGGCCCCGCAGACCTCGACCGTATACTATAAAATCACATATTTCTAGAAAAAAATCAGGGAGAAAGAATTATCACGATCCACGAGATGGAGCCACCGGCACCTCATGTTCTTCATCGGGAGGCCAGATCTGGAGTCCGTTTGGGGCTCCGGAGAGGAGGATCTTCGTTCTTCGTCATCACCAACCCTTCTCCATCGCTAATTCCATGATGCTCCCCACCGGGAGTGAGTAATTCCTTCGTAGGCTCGCTGGTCGGTGAGGAGTTGGATGAGATTCATCATGTAATCAAGTTAGTTTTGTTAGGGCCTGATCCCTAGTATCCACTATGTTCTAAGACTGATGTTGCTATGACTTTGCCATGCTTAATGCTTGTCACTTTGGGCCCAGGTGCCATGATTTCAGATCTGAACCATTTATGTTATCACCATTATATCCATGTTCTAGATCCGATCTTGCAAGTTATAGTCACCTACTACGTGTTATGATCCGGCAACCCCGGAGTGACAATAGTCGGGACCACACCCGGTGATGACCGTAGTTTGAGGAGTTCATGTATTCACCGTGTGTTAATGCTTTGTTCCGGTTCTCTACTAAAAGGAGGCCTTAATATCCCTTAGTTTCCAATTGGTCCCCGCTGCCACGAGAGGGTAGGACAAAAGATGTCATGCAAGTTCTTTCCATAAGCATGTATGACTATTTACGAAATACATGCCTACATTATATTTATGAACTAGAGCTAGTGTGTATCGCCCTAGATTATGACTGTCACATGATGAATATCATCCAACAAATTTCCGATCCAATGCCTACGAATTTACCTTATATTGTTCTTGCTAAGTTACCACTGCTTTCATTACTGTTGCACTTGCTACAAAAGTACTGCTATCACTATTACCGTTGCTATTGCTATTGCTATTCCTATGACTATCAAAACTATCATACTACTTTGCTACTGATCACTTTGCTGTAGACAATTAATCTCCAGGCATGACTGAATTGACAACTTAGTTGCTAATGCTTACAAATATTCTTTGGTTCCCCTTGTGTCGAATCTATAAATTTGGGTTGAATACTCCACCCTCGAAAACTGTTGCGATCCCCTATACATGTGAGTTATCAGCAATCTCTCCTCCAGCATGCCCTCCGAGTAAAAAATGTGAAGTTCAGGTTTTATAAGTATGTAAGCTCAAATACATAAGCTAGATAAGTGCAGAGGAAACAAGAGTTTCATAAAAACAAATAAAAGAGACCCTGTTTGAATTTTGCTGAAGAAAATTGGATTAAATGTGGTGTGAACGAAGCAAAATAAAAACTTAAAAGTTCAATTTAAAGGAAACAAAGCAATTCAATGTTTGTAAAAAATGATTTGGCTCTCTTTTTTAAAACAAAGAAGTTCAAAAAATTAAAACAGAAACAAAGCAATTCAATGTTTGTAAAAAAGGATTTCTCTCTCTTTTTTAAAACGAAGAAGTTCAAAAAATAAAAACACATAGTAGTTCAAAAAATTATTTAAAGAAAGCATTTTCCATGTTTCTAAAAGAAATAAGAGGTTCAAATTTCACAAACACAGGGGTTCAATGTTTATTACAGAACCAAGAAAGTCAAATTAAAAATACAAAGAAGTTCGACTTTTTAATAATAAAGGGGTTATATAAAAACCTAGAGGTTCGAATTTAAATAACCGAGAAGTTCAATTTTTAGTACAAAACCAAGATGATCAAGTTAAAAAAACAAAATCTAAAATAAGAAGTTCAAATTAAAAAGACGAAGAAGTTCAATGCTTGTTACAAACCCAAAGAAGGTCATTAAAAAAGCATCTCAAACAATTTTATAAAAAATATTTTCTGTGTTAAAATAAACCTAGAAGTTCAAATTTAAAAATGGAGCGGCTCGATGTCTATCAGGAAGTAGGAGTTTTTCCTTTACTAAAAGAAATAAAACAGGAAGTCCAAATTAAAAATATGGAGAAGTTCGATGATTATAGAAAACTTAGATTTTCCTCATTATTAAAGTATGGAAACAAGAAGTTCAACTTTTATTAATAGAGCGCTTCAAAATTTCATAAAAAAGATTAAGAAATAAAACTGGGAAGTCCATATTAAAAAGATGGAGAAGTTCGATGATTATAAAAAACTCAGATTTTCCTCGTTATTAAAGAATGGAAACAAGAAGTTCAAAAATAAAATAACAAGAAGTTCAACTTTTAAAAATAGAGCACTTCAAAATTCATAAAAAAGTATTAAGAGATTCAGATTAATATTCATAGAAATCTCAGATATTTTCACGTAACCGAGAGAAGTTTAGATTGATAACTGCCAGAAGTTCACGTACTATACGGTGTGCATTTTTTATTAGAAAATAATAAAAAACAAAGACTAAAAGTTTTGTTTTTATAAGTTCAAGTCCTCGGTTGAAGAAAGTTAAAAAAATTATTGTGGGAGGGGTTTGTACAAAAAATATCATTTGTGTGAGACTAATGAATGGATGAGAAAATTCAAACGAAAATACGTCATAGAAGTTCAACGTGAAAACAGCAGGAAGTTTAACTACTGCAGTGAATGAATTTTAGATGAAAACCTTTTAAAACCATCACGAGTACGACAAAATGATCAACACTAGAAAGTTGCGTGTTTACAGGAGCTTTCCATCAGTATATCACTTGCTCAATTCCCGTAAGTGGATGGAGAGCTACGAGCAAAAAAGCACGTGAAAAACAAAGTGAAGTTCAAGTAGACATGTAGTGAAGTTCAAGTTCTTCACGCGGTGCATTTTCGAAAAATCTGTTTCGCGATAAAGGCAAAACAAATGATCTCGCCGTTTTCAAAAAATTACTTGAAAATGGATAGGAATCAGGGAAAACCATCAACATGAAAAAGTTTCGCATTTTCCGTACCTTTTCAGCAGTATATTATTTGCCCCATTCTGATAAAGTTTGGAGAAATTACAGTGAAAATATGTTTTTAGCCATTTTCAAAATTGACTTAAAACCGAAAATAATTGGGAGAAACAATATATACCAAAAAGTTTCGCATTTGTTCAAGCTTTCCAATGACATACCATTTGGTGCATTCGGACGTACGGTTAAAAAATTAACTCAAAAATACAAACTCGGTGGAACTTGTACCGTTTTCTAAATTACTCTTAAACAGTTCAAAATTAAAAAAAACTTTCAACATGAAAAAGTAGAGCATTTTCATAAGCTTTCGAACGACATATCATTTGCCTCAATTGGATTAGCCGTTTAGAAATGACATTGAATATATGAACTCGGCTGTTTGGTTTGATTTTTCAAATTACTCTTTAACCATAAGGAATTAGAGGAAACAATCAACATGTGGAAAGAGTGGTTTTGCAGCAGCTTTCCAATGCCATATTATTTGCCTCATTCCGATAAACGGTTTAGAAATGCGATCGAAAATATGATTCACGTTTTTGTATGAAGAAAAAACAGTTTTCAAAACTGCTCTTAAACCGCTTACATTTTGCCAAAAATTGAACTTGGGTCATGATACTCGTGTCCATAGGTTTTCAACGGTATATCACAAACCCCATTTGGGTAATGTTTGCGAGAGTTCAACCTAGCACTGCAGGGAGTTCAGGTCGAACAACTCTGGCAGTAAAATTGCAAGAGACACATGTTCATCACGACCCGAGAGCAAAATCCATCAATAAGCAAGATTTTTATTTAAAATGGGCATTTGGCTGCTAAAAACCATTTGCAGATTACACTTACATCACATAGAACACGACTGACCAGAATAATTCGCGCGGGGAGACACAGTTGCGAAGATAGCCCGAAGATCGGGTTCATACAGAGAGAAGTTCAGATTGTGTAACTCAGGAAGTTCAGGTTGTGATCAGAATAATATTCCTGATCCCTTAATCAGAATAGTGTTTATATATATATATATATATATATATATATATATATATATATATATATATATATATATATATATATATATATATAATGCATCCTACTACCGGGTGTAGCTACACCCGTTTCTCATACACTACCATGTGGTAGTATATACTCTATATTATTATTTTTAGTATGTTCATATACTATATCTAAGATACTCCAAAGCTGGTTATATGAAAAAATTGCAAGTGAGCTCATAGTCTTATTGTATTTGTGAAATACATACATATTTGTACGTAAAATAGAGTATGCACAAAATATGATACAAACTACCAAAAAGTAGTATATATAGTACCTAAACATTCTTATATACTACATACTACGCGTACATACTCTATGATATATATATAGTGATACTGTTCATCACCCAGAGTGCAAAATAAGTTATTTTTCACCCGAGGTAATTTTACGATTATTTTATAATTAAATTACGTTTGGAAATTCAAATAGTTACATTTTTATTGATTCACTACGTATTTCGGCATAAAAAAATAAAAATATAGGCCATAAGACAAGAAAATTTACAGTTTATGTGTATTTTACACTATGTTTTTATGTTTGTAATTTTACATAACATAAAATATTTTTTACAACGATTATATATTTTCTTACGGTCTCTTTTTACGTCGGAAATAAGACAAAACTTACGGAACATAAAATTACGAGGCATTGATGGTAAAATAGAGGGGGGTGAAGAATAACTATTCCTCACCCAGGGTGACGAATAGCGCGATATATATATATATATATATATATATATATATATGTGTGTGTGTGTGTGTGTGTGTGTGTGTGTGTGTGTGTGTGTGTGTGTGTGTGTGTGTGTGTGTGTGTGTGTGTGTGTGTGAGATTTTTTTAAAACCACCAATTTACAAATAGTTATCAATTCAAAAAAATGTGAATTAAAAAAGGTTCAAAAATTCTAAGAATGGTCACAAATTTGGAAAAAATATTCAAGATATAAAAAATGTTCATGCATTTGAAAATGTTTGAAAACTTAAAAAATGTTCATAAACTCAAAAATGACAAATGTAAAAGATGTTTGTGATCTTGTAACATTTTCATGAGTTTCAAAAAGTGTTCGTGAATTAAAAAATCACAAATTTGAAAAAAATGTTCATGAATTTTTAAAAAGTACGTTGGGGCAAAAAAATGTTCAGTTGAGTTTTAGATCATGCTCGAGCATGCAATTGCATCAAGCAAGTTGTGTGTCAAGGATGGGCATGGAAATGGGTCAGTTGAGTTTTAGGTCATGGGCGAACATGCAACTGGCTCAGGGTAAGTCGTGTGTCAAGAATGGACATTCATCTGGGTTGGTTGAGTTTTGGGTCAAGGGTGGACGTGCAACTTGGTGGAGCGCGAGTTGCATGTCGAGGTGTACATGCAACTGGTTCGGTTGAGCATCTGGGTCATGTGTGAAGATGGAACTTGGTAGGGAAGAGTTGCTTATCGAGTGTAAACTTGCAACCGAGGCAAAAACGGGTCTGGCCGAGTTGCGTATTGTGAGTGGACTTGTAACTGAGACAAAATCAGGTCAGGCCCCTTGTTGCATATCGAGCGTAGTTACAACCGGGAAAATTGATCACGCCCTTGTTGCGTATCGAGTGTGGACTTGCAACTGGGCAAAAAGCCCTCCCCAATTGCATGTCATGGGCGTGGTTGTACTTGTGACTAGGAAACAATGGGTTGGGGCCTAGTTGCATGTAGATGGTGGACTTGCAACTGGGAAAAGAAAAAATGTAGACCCCCAATTGCATATCAAGGGCCGAGTCTCATCTGGGACAAAAAAGGCCAACCCCCAATTGCACGCCAGGGTGGACTTGCGACTGGGACAAAAATGGGTCAATCCCCAATTGCGTATCGTCTCGAGGGTAGAGTTATAACTGGGACAAAATTGGTCGGGCCCCTAGTTTCATACTGAGGGTGGACTTCCAACTTGGACAAAAAACAGGTTGACCCCCAATTGCATGTCAGGGGTTTAGTTCGACTTGCAGCTAGGACCAAAAATGGGTTGGGCCCTAGTTGCATGTTGATGGTGGACTTGCAATTGAGAGAAGAAAAAAGGCGCCCCCCAATTGCATGTCTGGGGTGAAGTTGCAACTAGGAAAAAATTGTTGCCCTCCCCCAGTTGCATGTTGAAGGTGGACCTGCAGTTGGGATAAAAAATGGCTCAGGCCCTCAATTGTGTATCGAAGCTGGAGTTGCAACTTGGAAAATTTTGGCCGGGCCCCAGTTGCATGTCAGGGGTGGACTTGCAACCGGGAGAGAAAAAGGCGAGCCCCTGTTGCATATCGGGGTGGATTGCAACCGGGACAAAAAATGGATCAGGCATCCTAGTTGCAGGGCTGGGTGGACTTGCAACTAGCACAAAAGATGGGCCAGGCTTGGTTGCGTATCAAAGGTGGACTTGTAACTAGGAAAAGAAATGAGGCGGGTCCATTTGCATGTTGGGGGCGGACTTAGAACTGGGACATGATAGGTTGGCCTTCCCAGTTTCATGTCAAGGATGAACTTGCAACTAGGAGATAAAAAATAGATCGGGCCCAGTTGCATGTCGGAGGTGGACATGCAACTAGGACAAAATAGGGTCGACCCCTAGAGTTGCATGTTGAGTATGAACTTGCAACTATAACAAAATAAATGGGCCATACCTAGTTGCGTATCAAGTGTGGATTTGCAACTAGGACACAAAAAATGAGGTGGGTCCATTTGCATGTTGGGGCTGGACTTACAACTCGGGCAGGATGGGTTGACCTCCCCAGTTGCGTCTCGAGCGTGAACTTGCAATTAGGACATAAAAAATGGATCACGCCCAGTTGCATGTCGGAGGCAGACATGCAACTGGGACAAAAAAGGTCGACCCCTAAAGTTACATGTTGAGAACATATTTGCAACTAGGGTAAAATAATGGGCCAAACCTAGTTATGTATCAAGGGTGGACTTGCACCTAGAAAAAAGGACATACTCAGTTGCATGTCGAGGATGGACATGAAATCGAGGCAAAATGAGTCGGCCTCTTAGTTGCATGTCAAGGATGAACCTGCAACTAAGCCAAAAAAATGGATTGGCCCAAGTTGCATGTCGAGGCTGGACTTGCAACTGGTGAAAAAAATATTTTCAAGGATGAGGAGACAAGACACTCACTGCATCATCATTGCATGTCATCTCTTATAGAAAAAATAAAAATAAAATAAACAATAACAAAAACACAAAGACAACCGCAATTCGACCCATTGGAACCCATTCGAGGGGTGCACCGGCAAAAGAAACGAGACTACGAGGGCTCCTATTGGACGCATTCTGCGTCAAACAGCCGCGCGACGCACGCACCGAACCCCCGACTACGCAGGCCCAATAATAGGGCTGCGATGTTAATGTAAAAAAAGCGAGCCTGCAAGGACTCGATCTCTGGACCTCCATGTTGCGAAAAAGAGTAGCTAACCAGTAGACCAAACAAGCCCCGGTGCTAAAAATGAAGCGTGCTTGTATAAGAACTAATACCAATGAAGAATCTCGACAATTTTTTGAGTTTTTTCAAACTTTCCTTCGAAATTCAGATTTTTTTAACAAACGAGCAATGTATCAAAATACGAAGATTTTTTTAACAACTCGGACACATTTTCAAATTTCAAAAAATAAAACAAAAGACATGAACATTTTTCACAGATTTGTGTTTTGAAATTCGTGAAATTTTTCGGAAAACCCGAACATTTATAGAATTTTGAGAACAAAAATTTGATAACGGGAACAAATTTTCAAAAGCACAAACAGATTTTGTGAATAAAAAAAGGAACAAAATTGAAAACAAGAACATTATTTGAAATTGTGAACAATATTTGAAAATGTGATCACTTTCAAACTTGTGAACAAAAATTTAAAAAACTGGAACCTTTTTGGAATCTAAAAAAGTAAATATAAAAAGAAAATGAGACATTTTTAAAATTTGTGAACATTTTGTTTAATCTGTAAACAATTTTTTTGAATTTGTGAACAATTTTTGAAACTTGGAAACATTTTTTAAACATGAACAATCTTCGAAAAGTTGGAACACTTTTTGAAATACCCGAACATTTTTGGAATTTGTGAACAAATTTTGGAAATGGGAACATTTTTTGAAATCCAATTTTTTTTGGGATTTGTGAACAAATTTTTGAAACGAGAACACTTTTTGAAATTCGATAACAAGTTTTTTGATTTTATGGACAAACTGTTGTAAAATGCAAACATTTTCTTACTTTCGAAAAAATGGATTTGTGAATGATTTTTGTAAATCCCATTTTTTTGGAAAAGAGAAAAACGAAAACAAAGAAGAAAGAAAAAAAGTTTACTTTCCGTCAAAGGACGCCATACTCGCCTTGAATGCAAATCTATGGCTCCTCTCCCCCCAGCGCCGCAGCCATTTTCGCCAAGAGGAGAGAGGGAGCGAGAAGAAGAACAGGCGAGACGACGCGCCATGGAGTTCCTCCTGCAGCCAATCTGCAGGTATGCCGCTCCGATGCGATTTCTTGAAGCGTCCGCACGATTTAAAGTTTGTAGGTCAGACTGCTTAGTTCTCTCTGCTTGCAAGCCACAGATCCACTATTTTTGAGGTCGGAAGAGTCTCGTGCCGGAAGATTTGCCGGTAGATGGGACAAGGCGAATGGTGGTGGAGGTGGCGCTGCAGGAGGGTATGGTTTTGAGCGGGTCTGCTGGGCGTCAGGAGCGGCGGCGATGCGGCCAATGACGAATCTGCAGCGCTGCACCGGCAGCGGCGATGAGCGGCGAAGGTCCGATCTGCAGCGAGGCGCTGAGGGCAGCGGTGAGAAAGGACAGCTCGCCTCCCATGTCTGAGCTGTCAACGTGGAAGATGAATCCCCAGGCTCCTGGTTCGAATAAGAGGTGAGGGGAATGGAGTATAAATTTGAACACCATTGTTACTAAATTCAGACTGTATGGTTTATGCATTCTTGCTTGAATTGTTTGCTGGTGGAAAACGATTGTGTGATACGAATTGGTGTTGTTGCTGGTTGGTTTGTACTGTTGCTCCTCTGAAGGATTGTTGCTAGTTTAATCTATGAGTCCTGTATTAAATCCTGATTGCTTACTGCTGCTCCTCTGAAGAATTGTTGGTAGTTTAATCTATGAGTCCCGTATTAAATCCTGATTGCTTACTGCTGCTCCTCTGCAGGTTGCTGGTTATTGATAGTTTAATCTGTGAGTCCCGCATTAATTCCTGATAGCATGATTGCTTAGTGCTGCTCCTATGAAGAATTTGAAGTATTGAATTGTCAGGCCGTCTATGGGCATGCATTGTTGCTTATGATTTTTTGTTCTAGTAATACATGGTTTAATGTATTGGTTACCGTAGTTTGAATTGTAAATTTGTGGTTGGTGGATTAGAATGGTTGACAGAACCATGTGTGATCCATTATCCGGTTGCGGATTGGTGTTGCTGGCCAAGCAGGGCACCTTGTCCAACCCGTGTAAGAGCGTTCGAGAAGGCAGTGAGGGTGTTCGCGGTAAAGCCGACGATTTCTACACCGTGTATTCATGGGAGAAGGGATTTGGGATTAGATATGGGTAAAGTCGGCTAAATGTGCAGAGAACAAAGTGCATGCAGGAAATTTTCTACAGATGTTCGGTAAGGAAGGCTATGTTCGATATTAATGTGTATGTTCGTATGATTTGAATTATATGAAGGTTATGTGAATCTTAAGATCTCTGAAGACATTTTTATTTGAGGAACAAGATCTCTGAAGACATTGTTTATGTTTACAGGGGAAAGCTCGTGTGGAGAGCACAATGTTCTGTCGATGTGAATGCCCAGGATTGATAAGGCTTTTATAGACAGAGGACAATGGGTGGTATATCGCCGAGCAATGGGAGAGTCATAACCATTCACTTTTGCCAAATTTCGGTGAGACAATCCACTGGCCGTCCCACAAGCACATTTATGTGTACAGGAGGGACCTGATAAAACACTTGCGGCAGAATAATGTCAACCTTGCGAAGGTGTATAGCACAGTAGGCAGTTTTTTTGGATCGTTGGAAAATGTGCCATTCACGAAGAGGTCTTTGTGTAATCTGTGTGGCATGATTAGCAGGAAACAATCAGATGATGATGTAAGGAAAACGACGGAGGTGTTTGCAGAAATTGGAGCAAAGGACCTCATTTCACATGCAGAGTTCAGGCTGACAAAGAGGGCAGGATCAAGAACCTTATGTGGGTAAGCGGGAGCAGCAGGTTGCAGTACACGTTTTCGGTGATGTGTTAACATTTGACACAGCCTTTCGGCCTTGGTGTGAATAATCATTTCCAGAGTGTTATCCTGGCTGGAGTGCTTGTGTGTGATGGAACCATCAAGAGTTTTGAATGAGTTTTCTCTGAATTTCTGAGAATGATGGGTGGCGCTGCACCGATAACTATACTTACCGGTAAGTTCTTCATTTCATGGCTGTCATTTATATGGTGGTGTTTTCAAGGCCTAAAAAATATGATCAATGTTGACTTTTAAGAAGTTGCTGCAGCTACAACACTTTGCCTCCTTGCCTAATGGCCCAAGATCCACACATAGGTACATGTTGCTCCTTTGCCTTTTAATCCAGGAAAGTGAAATAACTAGTTTAGGTTTTGTGATAGATTTAGCAAGTGTGAATTTCGTATTACTGTGACATAGTTAGTAGGTGTGAATTTCAGACTAGTGTATGTGTGAATTAGAGAATATTTGACATGGATTCAGATTAGTGTGGGAGTTCTTTGACTCCATGTTGTGTAAATGTTAGTTTTGTTAGCTAGATGATGATGGTCCATGCCTGACAATCCTGTATGTTGCATGTACTACTCATGTTTTGATAGAGAAAAAGGAAAAACAATGAGTTATTGTTGCTGCCATGAAACCCCCAATATGAATGGCATTCATGAAATTACACAGAGAAACTTCTCGCATTAGCAACACTGAGTTGTGAATTTCTTCTTCTTATTAACAACAGATGTATCTGTCTTGTCATCATAAAATAAAATTTGGACCGTCATGGGTCATCTACTCTCTGTGTGTAATAGTAACTTGGACAGACAGAGGGTGAACTGAGATGGGGCTTTGTAATAGTACATATATTTATATACAGGAGAGCTTAAGAAGCGCCAGTGACTGGTTATTAATACTACTAGATGTAGTTGATTTTCAGGTTGTCCGTCAATGTTTTAGTCTTTTAGTTATGTTGTTGGGTGCTTGTACTCTGCCTCAATTGTTCTGCCACAAAGCACAAGCAAGCTGCGGTTTCTAGTGTGAGAGTCTACAATGCTAGTCATCTTTAAAATGTTTTCATTTTTAGCTGAGATATTTTGTCACTATAGTACTCCTTCAGTACATAAACCTGCCATGGAAATGTTTGATTGCAGCCCAGAAATCAGCCTTGCCATGTAGTAACATGCAAACCATAGTTCAGCCACAATATGTAGGGAAATGTTTGGTTAACAGTATTTTTTTTCTGGAGAAATAGCCTAGCAAGGACAACGGAACTAGTAAGAAGAAAATGGCTGCGCAAAAGTTTCATCACTTAATTTACTTTTCGGCGTTCTGAAGTTGTAGAGCACACGACCATTAGTCATGCGCACTGCTGCTGCAATCTCTTTTGGTTCTTCCTGAAAGTCTAAAGAATTTCACACGTCAAACAGCTTGTCCACTAGTGCCTTGTCTTTGTATCTTTCTCCTGATTACGAAAACGCTTATGAGCATCCAAGAATGGTACTACTGCTAGAAACTTAGCACGATCATCCTGATTTTCTGTTTTTGATACAGTAATGGTGTCGTCTTTTGGTTGTTCTCCTTTGACATAACAATGATGTTGGTTCTCTTTTGGTTGTTCTACAATAGGCATTTTGCAAGGCATGTAGACAAGTCGATCCCCCTTTTCATTCTAGCATGATGCACTTTGTTGGAATTCTGAAGATTAATGTGTCATTAGTGCTCCTATGAATTCTGAAGCAAAACAATAGGCAGCAAGAAACCAAGCATCACCCTGGTTGTCCTATGAATTCTGAAGATTAATGTGTCACGAGTACTCTGTACTCATATATGTGGAGTTGTCAGCATTGAGGGCATTATCTAAAGATTATTATTCTGCTATTCCATCTAAACTGTAGTTACCTTATTCTGCAATGTTCAGGGACCATGCTGTAATTTTGTTTTTCTTACGGGTCTTTGTGCAAGCTGTACTGAATTTCCAGATTTAATATAATGCAGCTCCAGCCGATGCTATATGTTATGGGAATTTTCAGGGACCATTTTATCTTTAATTTTCATTGATCATGTTATCTGAATTTGGACTGAGCTGATGCAGCTCTAGCTGATGCCTAGCCAATGTGTAGTGTCCGCTGGCAGGTGCATGCTGTCTAATGCGGGCTGTCGCAAACTCCCACGCTGATTATAGTGCTGTGGCAATGGACCTTAGGTTATAGCAGGTGGAATGTAGTTGCAGGCCAATCAAACTCAAGAATTATCTATTGTCATGTTTTGCGGATGTTCATGTATCCGACTATTACTTTCAGGACTTGGTAACGATGGAGGTACTGTAACAATTGCTGTATGATGGGTGAAACATGGAAAATATGTTTAAATTAGTTGCAGCCGAGTATTGATTTTTTTTCATGTTTTGCTCTAAACAATGATGGTTCATCTGCGTCAGATTATTTTGCTGATGCTGAGTTTTGCTCTGGACTATGCCTGCAGATTCCTAGGGGAATTTAGAATGCAAGCACCATGGCATGTGTGCTGAGGAAGGTGTTTGTTTTTCATTGTGTGGTGGGTGCTTGCATTTAATGCCTCGCTTATGCTGTCATTTCCTTCAACGGTGAGTTTGCCCTCACATACTTGTTTAAATTTTTGAATTTCGAACATAAAAGGAAGCTGCGTGTCCACCCAGGTTCAGCTTGTCCAACCCCCATAGGACAAAACGAAATGAAGCTGTTGGATTGGAAGCACACATGGTGAAGAGTTGGAAAACAAAAACGAAGGTGCCGTGGATAATTAAATGTGTAGGAACAGTGATCATGTCTGGCAGCAGTAGTATTTTTACTTAAACCGATGCTTACACGAGATTACAGACAAAAAAACACTAGGGCTAATGATAAAGGACTTAGCGCTTAGTACCAAAATCTATTTGGGATTACATATGTTCGTAGTACATCTTGGACGCTGCCACCTGGCTCTACTTAGCTAGAAAGAAATACTAATTGTTATGCTGCCCGAAAATCAGAACCAACCACGCTAACACAAGCACCAGGTTGCTGCCGGCCAGGAGCACCAAATACGCGATGAGAGTCAGACGAGCAACACCACGAAGAACCGGAGTGAGGGGCCGACTGCAGAATCTGTGGCTGAGGACGTACATGTGCAGCTTGGTGGTTGATCTGTGTTTCGTCGGGGAAAGGCTGCTCCCGACGAGATCTGTGTTGGAGAGACGACGATGGATGCACGGACAACAGCGGCTGCTGCAATCCGTGCACGTGGGGCAGGTCATAGCAACTTAGCTTCGGCAGGTAAGTGTCGGTGGATCTCATGAAGCCGCTAGTCTAGCCTGCGCGCATGGTGGAGAAGAAGGTAAATCTAAGAGCGGAGTGCACATATTAAGTGATTGGAGCAGAAATCTTACATCCTTGTTTACGCACATGTAGAACCGGGCTCCGGCCCGCGAGACAAAGGTGACGACCTTGCCGCCGCAATCCGGGAAGGGATGAGCAGGAGCTTCCTCTCATGCCTCATGGTACGAGGAAGAAGCTGATGAGCACATGGCCTCGGTCTGGTTTCTTGCAGCGAGGTTGTATGGTATAAGGAGAGAGGAGCAGGAAGGATCGAGAGGAGGGTGGGTGGTAGGTGAGACACAGTAGATAAGATGGCCAGTGGACGGTGGCCGTTATGGTCTCAGGCCCGAGCCGTGGCCCAGAACATGGCAGCGCGTCTGAGCCGGTTTGGGGCGGGACGACTACAGTGGCTTTATGTGGGGTAGGTAGATAGGCCCTGGGAGAGATATACTAATAGGAACTAGAAGAACGCCCGTGCGTTGCAACGGGCCACATTACTTTAAGAGTTCAATATTAATCGTGTTAATAATACATTTAATATTCTCATACATATCAAGTGACACTGGTAACCTTTTTTGTCAATTTAGCAACGGGCTCAGTTGCAACGGGCTCTTTATACATATCAGACAACTCGCTACTACTTAAACTACAACTATGGCTACCAATATTTTTTTGTCAATTTAGCTCAGCAATAGTGCCTGGCTTAATAGACTGCTTTGCATTCACCCCCTCAGAAGACAGAGAGAACCAACTCAACATGTCAGAAGATTAACAGAAATTTCATTTGTATGGCATGAACATATAGCAGGAGCACCAACACATAGATCAGCAGAGAGCAGAGCACAGCATGCACACACTCGGGCCATCTATATCATACACACACAACAACGCACACACGCATCACGCTGGCATACACATACAGAAAAGCAGGCACACACGCATCATGCGCATTGGCCGGTGCGACGCACGCAGAGCAAGTACGTACGCACGGAGAGCAAGCTAGCAAGCACGCACGCGTCCAACCCCGCCGCTGCATGCGCTGGCAGAAGGTGAGACAGCAAGAGAGACTGCACATTGAAGCTGTCCATGCAAGGCTGGAGGTGCTGAGCCGGTGACGACGGTGTTAGGACGGCGCTTGATTCGTTCCCGGTGGCGTGGAGCTTGGGGCGGCAACGCGGCGATAGCTAGTGCTCGGGGATGGGGGTTTGGGGCGGGGGCAGTCGACCCGATGGCTGACGAAGTTAACGGGCTCGGGCGGCTGGAAATTCGGCGGGTGGCGGCGGCACGGCACGAGGATGGGATAGGCGGAAAACCTAGCGGGCGTTCAACTACCAATACTCACGCCTTTTTTAGGGGAAATGCTTGTGAAAATAACGTGCGACGACGACTTAGCGAGCGAATTCCCTTAAAAAAGACATAGCGAGCAGATTCCCTTAAAACTGGTAGGAATGGATACGATTGATGACATTGATAAATAGTGGTGAATGTTGGCCTAATTTACTATCATCATGCATGGAAACGAATCATCAAGAAAAAGAATACTTCCTATTACTACACTCATAGGAAGCTTCCTAATCTCTGCTACCAAACAGTTTCTGCCCAAACAAGGAAGGAAAGTTATGGACGTGATTCGGAAGGAAACAAACGTTATGAAGATTAATTGTGATTGATTGTGATTGATTCTTTTACATAAAGACATTACTAAATAATTTGCGTCAGTATGGAAAGTTCTGATCCGTTCAGTTTTTTTCGTTGTATGAGAGGGTGAAGTGAAAATAAATCGATGAAGTGGGGGAGGCGACGAAAAAAATCTATGACGGTTAACCTACGAAAAAAAACCGGACGAAAGTGGTGGGACGAAAAATAACCTGGAAGCGAGACTACCAACTGCTCCATTAGGAGTAGAGATACATAAAAAATACACAGGGCGTTGCGAATCGTAGTGCCACGGGACGACTGAGATATCCAGTGCATCTGAGCTCGAGCTCAGAATAGCACTTTCCGAGTATATACGCGTATATATGAACGCTTGCATTTGTAATGCGTTAAAATAAAAAGCACGTGTACATGGACAATTGCTAAACTGACACGAAACTTATACTGGAGCTACTTCATAGCTAATGTGTCTGGAGTAGCTATTAGATGTGGTGGATGATTTAAATGTGACATATTTATTTTTATCTAGATGTTTTAAAAAAAAGATTACCTCCGGCCTTTGCATCTTTTGCGATACATGCATCTATTTTATTAATTATTTATAAAGATCTTACAAAATAATACATCAGATAGATTGAAGCCATCATCTTAGCAACAACTGTCGCTACTCCTATCTATTTGATAAAGGGGTGCCGATAGTCCGAGCCTAATACCAAACAAATATCGTACCAAAGTCTAATATCAAAAGCCGGAGGCCCTAACCAAGCCACATACTGGGTTTGGGAAACAAACCGGTCCGACGCACTCTCATATGTCGTCGCCGCCGTCTTCCATCAATCCATCTTCAGAGCAGAAACTAACGCACTGACCTTGCCAGACCTTTCTACCATCGACGCCATCATGACGCTAGACAGCGTCCTCCTCCTGTGCGAGTCCATCTTCACGCATCGGACACCGAGTCTCCACCGCGCTATGCCGCCGAGATCCGACGCCATCAATAAGTAAGATGAAACACCACTCCACCAAAAAAGCCAACCACTGGTCCCTCGAGCCCGTGTACACCTCCAAGAATGACGCCCCAAGGGAAAACGGCACCAGAGCGCCACCGTCATCTGATCTACTGATCTAAGATTTCCTCTAGAGGTAGCGGACAGAGGTCTGGAACTTCTCCACGGCGATGCCTTCAAGAAGGTAACGCCACAAAAAAGAGTGCCGCCATCGCCGGTCTTGGCAGCAAGCCGAGAACGAGGTTTTCACCTGGATCCGCTCGACGAACCTCCGTCTCGCATCGTGCGCACGGACCACCACCAATCTCCGCCGCCCCGGAGTGAGCAAGCCACTCTGGCGAGATCAGATCTGACCGGAGGGCCAACCACGCCCGCAACCGACTAGTTCACCAAAGCCCTCCACGCAGCCGCCGATCCGAGGTGCTGTAACGCCGCGCCATCCGCCGCCAAGACGAGCCACCGCCGCGGAGGCTTAGATCCGGGGCGCACTTTCACTCGCCCGGGTGCGCCGCGCCACCCTCACGCGTGAGAAGGAGAGGCTCCTCCGCCACCGCTGTCAGCCGCCTGGGCTTAGCCGGGCGGCTTCCTTCAGCGGCTGCGGAGGGCAGGGATGGGAGGAGGAGTGACCGGTGGCTAAGGTTGGGGCCCCTCAGCCGCCCGCACGGGGGTGACGGAGGGGAGAGGAAGGGAGGAAGCTGCTGTGTGGTGGCGGCGGCGCTGCTGCTAGGTTAGGTCGCGTAGGCTAGGTTCCTTGGCGTTCAGCGGAAAGATTGGCCTTGCAAATCTGTTCTAAATGTCCATACATGGCGAAAAGTTGCATTGGTTGAACGTCAAACAATTTGAATTGTTGTATGCGGTTTAAATTAATTTTATTTGCAACATTAATCTGTTCATGGATTCCTAATGAAGTGGTAGGTATGAGAGGAGGCGTAGGACGACAAACCATGATGCATGCAATGAGAAGCAACCTAAACTTAGCGCTAGAGCTACAGGGTGACCACTGACGAGACAGTAGACGATCGACCAAGATTGCTGGTTGCTGCTAGCAGCCAGTGAGGAGATGATATCGATGGAGCTGCAGCTAGAGCTGGAGTAAAGCGAATTTAATGGTGGAATCTTTGTCTGACAGTTGTGAATTAAAAGCCCATATGATCTATCCATCTATCTGCTGCTATGTGTGTCTTGGTGTTGAATGCAGAGCAGAGCTCCGATCTGATGCAGGATGGACGCGGGGCGGTGGGACTTTTCTTTTTTGCGCCGAGCTAGAAACATAGATGTAATAATACCCTGATCCATTAGCGAATGTTCATATATGTGACCCTAATGTGATTAGTCATACATAGCGAGTTTAGTTGTTAGAGTCTGACAAGCACACATATACACTTTTATGTTCCAGACACATTACCTACCAGTTAACCTTTTTACATGAAGCGAGAACGCCAGTGCAAGAGAGAATGTTATGAAATTTGGGTCGTCTGCCCAGCAAGAGAAACGCTAAGCATAGAGTGATTTTGGACATGGTGTTACAATATATGACTTGAATTAATTCAGGCTAGAAAAATATTGGTAGATTTATAAACTAGAACTCAGGAAGTAGAAGTTCCGCCCAAGTTACGGCACAACAGAATGACTCACCCTTTCGGAAGGGTTTGATGAGGACAAATGTGGCCCTCTTTAATAGGGGTAAGTTTATCATTGGAGACTGTTAGTCCACGGGATTTTGGGAGCGTATCTAGCTTAGGAATACACCCTTAGTTCTTCAATATCCGTCTCTTTATAATATTGCACAATATAAGGCGGCGTATGTTGGTACAATATTAAGGATGACTCCTTTAAGTATACAATTCAGGAGAGCTCTGACTGAGGGTAAATGAAACGCCTGGATGCATTTATTTTATAGGTTAATAAATGTTACCTTGATTAATAAATTAGACATGTTCCAGTGGAGGTTGACTCCTTTGGGGAAGTTTTCTGTTAAATCTATATACATGGATTTGATTAATAATACTGGGTTATTTTTAGATTAAAGCATATCTGGAAAACCAAAGTGCCTTTGAAAATAAAAATTTATATGGCTAAGATAATCTAGCTAAGCGCATGTGGCAAGGTGGTAAATAATGTTGTTTCTGTGATCAAGAGGAAAGTTCACCGTTTGTTTCTTGCATGCCCTTTGACTACTTTACTATATGGCGTACGATTCATGTGGCTTTTTTGTCTACCTCCACGTACAAGTATATCAAATATATTTGGCAACTGGTTGGGTGGGGTGTAGCCTAATCATAGGGCACGAATCCGAGTGGGAGTTTATCCCTTGCTTTGGGTTGTATGGAACTGTCAGCATGATCATATGTTTAACAATAAAACAATTCACAATTTTTTGCATGCCATCTTTAGAGCCACATGATGGATCCATACATGGTCCTTACTACAACATGTAGAAGCTTGGGAGTTTATGGTATCTGGGTGCAACCACCGGTAGATGGTAGCATGTGATACATATAACCGGTTTGGATGGCGGTCCAATAGTATGGTATGCGTAGGTATGTATCCCTATTTTAGACAATTGTAGTTGTTTAACTTTTAGTTGTTACTACTTTCGTTCTGGAACTTGGTACTTGCACTTTTTTTAATAAATGGTTGCATGCATATAAATGATGCAGAGCCGGGGTATGCGTCCTTTAAAAACAAATTAGCAGGGTCTGCAATCGTGAAAAACATCATAGATGAGTGTCAATCCAACTTTGAAGACAATCAACATTCTTTCTTTTCACTCTATGCCCCATAAGGATCAGATCTTGCTTCAAAAGATGTTTCCATGTGTTGAGAGCAAGCGATTCCGTTTTAAAAATCTTGCCATTTCTCTGAGACAAAATGTCCCAACTTCTAGAATAATGACAAAGAGCAATTCCTTTAGGCATGAGTTGGAAAGCTAGGACCACTTCATTATATATGGAAATTCCTTTCAACTTGCTGGGAAGAATGAAATTCCAATAGTTTGAGCCATGTCTCATTCCCAGAAAAGATCCATTCTAGCTTCCTTCATTCCTTGGCATGCACTGATCGATCTTATTCAATAATGGATGGATGGATGGATGCTAGCTCGATCGTCTCATTACTTCACTAGTTAGTTCCCCATTGTACTAAGACCCAATCACCTTTAAGAAAGTTTTTCCTGTAGTACCTAAATCAACTATTTTTAGGTTTGAAAATTTCTGGATGCAAATCGGGGGATTTAAAGACACTGTCAAACAAATTCAAGAGCAAAACATTCAGGTTTATGATAATGCTAAAAGGATCATTGCTAAGTTCAACAGGCTCAAGAAGGTTTGAAGAATTTGGCTAAAAATATTTCTTAGCTAAGCATTCCCATTAAAGCTACCAATAAAGTAATATTTTTCTTCCACTCTATGGAGTAGTTTAGACCTCTAACTGATATTGAGTGGAATGGCATGGATTTTCTCAAAGAACCTTGGTTCACTTGCTCAACCTACAGAAGATATGTTGGCAGCAGAGGACTACCATAAGATGGGTCAAATTCAGTGAAGCCGATTCTAAATACTTCTAGGTTAAAGCTATTTTAAAGTACATGGTTAATCATATAGACAGTCTGCAAGATGAGTTAGGAAATAGTCACAAAGGACATCAAACCAAAGCTGCCATCCTCTGGAGATCTTTTTAGCAAAGGCTCAGCACATCTGTTCCTATTCATAATCTCCTCAACTTAGATGCTTTGCTAAACAAAAGAACAAATCTGTCTGAGTAAGCGCCTTTTCCTAAATATGAAATTGACTCTGTAATTATGGAGCACCCTCTTGACAAATGTTGGCCCGAACTACTGAGACCAGAGGGTCGTGGCTACCCGCTACTGATAGTACTTGCACTCAGCTCACTAGTAACACACACTCACTAGTGCAAGGCAAGACACACACACGAGGAGGAAAAACGCTCACGGGATACTAGTTGTATGAAGCTCAAAATGCTTGGAATGGAATGCCTTACAGCAACGGAGCTCGGCTCCTTATATAGGCTAGCGAACCGACTATGGTACGTAACGGGTGACGTCAAGCACATGAGTGAGCTCATGGCTTACGTATATTTCCTTAGCTACTAAGGCTACAGCAGTTGCAGTCATTTATTCATTTTTCACTGCTGCCGACATGCAACCATGCATGCATCTGAGACTAGCTACGTAAATGCTGCTGCTGCCATTGTGTGCACTGGAAGACCAAGGTTGACTCAACATTCTCCCCCTCAACCTTGTAGAAGGAGCTTGGTGTCGATGATCCCGACCTTGTCGCGCAGCTCTTGGAACCGGACACGACCAAGTGACTTGGTCAGGATGTCCGCCTTCTGTTCACCAGTCCTGATGAACTCCACGATCACCGAGCCTTTCTCGACGCAGTCACATATGAAGTGATAGCGGAGATCGATGTGTTTGCTGCGGTCGTAAAGCACTGGATTCTTACAGAGGGAAATCGCCGACTTGTTGTCGACGAAGATGAGGGCAGGGGCGGTGTCCTGATTCAGCATCTCGCCGATAAGGCAAGCAAGCCAAATGCCTTGACAGGCTGCTGTAGCTGCCGCGATGTACTCCGCCTCGCACGAAGATACGGCGACAACCTTCTGCCTCACCGATTGCCAGCTGACGGGACTATTCCCGAGAAGGAATAGTATGCCCGAGGTGCTCTTCCGGGAGTCCACGTCACCAGCGTGGTCAGAGTCGCTGTATCCGACCAAGCTTTCGCCGTCGCCACGATGATACACGCATCCATGCGTGAGCGTACCCGCGATGTACCGGAGCAGGTGCTTGACAGCAGCGAGGTGATCGCTTGCCGGGGCTTCCATGAACCTACTCAGGTACCCGACAACGAACGTGATGTCCGGTCGGGTGTGCACGAGGTACCTAAGACTCCCGATGATGCTACGGTAGAGTGTAGCATCCACCGCCTTCTCGGAGCTCTCCTTGCTGAGCTTCAGCCGTGCCTCCATTGGAGCGTGCACGGCATGACAGTCTTTCATGCCTGCTCGCTCGAGCATCTTGGTGGCGTAGGCCGTCTGCGTGATCGTGATGCGACCACCCTCCTGGTTCACCTCCAGCCCGAGGTAGTAACGGAGCAGCCCAAGGTCGCTCATGCTGAAGAGACGATGCATCTCTCCCTTGAAGCGTTGAACCTCTTTAGGCTCTGCCCCGGTAATGACCAAGTCGTCGACGTAGATGCCGACGATGAGCAGCGTGTTCGCGGTGCCACGCGAGTACACACCATGCTCAGAAGCGTTGCGTGAGAACCCAAGGGATGCGAGGCTTGCATCGAGCTTGGCGTTCCACGCCCTTGGGGCTTGCCGGAGACCATACAGGGCCTTGTGTAGTCGATACACGCCCTGCTCGTGGCCCTTGGCAACGAACCCGGGTGGTTGGGAGACGTACACCTCCTCGTTAAGGTCGCCGTTGAGAAACGCCGACTTGACGTCCATGTGGTGTACCTCCCACCCGCGGTGAGCGGCCAGGGCAAGGATGAGCCGCACCGACTCCAGCCTTGCCACCGGAGCGAAGACTTCCTCGAAGTCCACTCCCTCACGCTGCACGTAGCCCTTTGCGACGAGGCGCGCCTTGTGCTTGACAATGGCACCATGCTCGTCCTTCTTCACCTTGAACACCCACTTGAGCCCGATGGCTCGGTGCCCAGCAGGCAGTGTGGTGAGTGTCCAAGTGGCGTTGTCGTTGATCGACGCCAGCTCGTCCAACATCGCGTGGCGCCAGCAATCCTCTTGCTCGGCCTCCGCGAATGTGGTCGGCTCCTCGCCGGCCATCAGATGCAAGACGTCGTCGTCATCAACATCCTCTTCCTCGGGCTGTTGCGGTGTTGCCACAGCCTCGTCGAGGAGATCCCCCATGCGCCGAAACCTGTGGGGGGCGCCAACACTGTCGTCGGCGTCGAACAACTCCGACCTTGCTGTTGGTGGGGTCGCGAACAGCCTCCCGGGAACCACCTTGCTTGATGTCGGGGTGTCTGGGGACACCATACCCAGGGACGGTGTTCTCGGGGTTGCGGTTCCCGGATCCACACCTCCCGGGCTTCCCAGCGTGGCAATTCCCGAGGTCTTGCTTCTCGGGGTTGTAGAGTACATCGGGTACTCCACAGTGAAGGAGCTGCTTGCCGGGGCCTCCCCCGACGCCTCCCATGTCCATCGCGCGTCTTCGTCGAAGATGATGTCGCGAGAGACATGTACGCGCTTTGAGACGGGGTCGTACATCTTGTACGCCTTAGAGCCCGTCTCGTAGCCCATGAACACCATTGGGGTGCTCCTGTCGTCGAGCTTCTTCAGCTGTGGGCGCGTCGTCTTGACGTGCCCGACGCAGCCAAAGGTACGAAGGAAGCGTACATCGGGCTTCCTCCCATACCACGCCTCGTAAGGCGTCTTTTCGTCGACGCTCCTTGTGAAGGAGCGGTTGAGGATGAAGACGGCCGTGAGCACGGCCTCCCCCCAATACGTGCTCGGCACCTGCTTTGCCTTGAGCATGCAGCGTGCCATCCCAAGCATTGTCTGGTTCCTCCGCTCGACGACGCCATTTTGCTGCGGCGAGTAAGGGGCTGTGAGGTGACGTTGCACCCCTTTCTCGTCGCAGTGCTTGTAGAACGTGGTCGACGTGAACTCACCGCCACGGTCCGTGCGCAGCACGCGCAGCTTGTGGCCACACTCGACCTCTGCTGCCGCTTGCTGCTTGACGATGGCTCGCTCCGCCTCATCCTTGGAGGCGAGGAGCAGCACCCACATGAACCTACTGTAGTCGTCGACGAGCAGCAGGATGTAGCGACGCCCTCCTGGCGTTGCCGGGGTGATTGGGCCGCAGAGGTCCCTGTGGACCAGCTCCAGGGGTTTCTGCGCCCGATAGCGTGCCTTCTCGGGAAACGGCAGACGCCGCTGCTTCCCGCCAAGACATGCATCACACAGCTTGTCGGCGTGCTCGATGTGAGGTAGCCCACGAACGAGGTTGCCTCGCGCCATCTTTCGCAACCCGTCGAAGTGCTGGTGTCCTAGCCTGGCATGCCAACACCACGCATCGGATACATGGCCCACGGCAAGGCACACAGGATGCACGGGTTGAAAGAAGAATTTGTAGAGGCGGTTCGGCGAGCGGGTAACCTCGATGAGCAGCCTCTTCTGCTGGTCGTGCACGGTGAGAACACCGCGCCGGATGCCGATGTCGAACCAGCCCTCGTCGAGTTGTCCAACACTCACAATGCTGCTCGTGAGCGCCGGGATGAAGTAGACGTCCGTGAACGCTCTGTGATCACCCCCTTTGTCGGCGAAGACGACGGTCCCGCGCCCGTGGATCTCCACCATGGATCCGTCCGCGAACCGCACCTTCCCGGTGATTGAGCGGTCCAGCTCCGCGAACGCATCGATCGAACCAGTCATGTGGTTCGTGGCGCCGGTGTCGAGGAACCAACCCTCGCTTTGCTTGCCGCCTGCAAGCGTGGGTGTGGTCACGGCTCTCTCCTCGTTGAGGAAGACGTAGCCGCACGCACATGCCGTTGTCAGGGAGCCATCTCCCGACAACACGGTGGACCCCGAACACTTTGTTGTCGGGGTGTGGCTGACCTGAGTCTCCGTGCGCTCCTGCACGGAGTCGATGGTCGCCAGCATCATGGTCGGAGCATGGTCCGCCATATGCGTCTTGCCGCGCCAACTTGCGCGATCTTGTCGGGTCCCCAGGTTTTCGGGGACGCCGTCGCCGGGGTGTGGCTCCCCCACACCCGAGCCTTCATCGCCTCCCAGTCGACAGGCCCCGAGAACGTCATTGTCGAGGTGTGGCCTGTCACTGGAGTGATGGTTCCCGTGGACGGGCTCCGTGCCTCCTGCACGGAATGGGTGGATGTCGGGGCCGTGGTCGTGGGAGACGCTGAGCTCTCCTGCACGGGCTCGACTCTTGCCAGCATCATTGCCGGCCCACCATCCACGTCAGCCTGGACGAGGTTTGCCGTTGCCGCGGCTGCCTCGTCGGCTTTCCTCCTGTGGCAATCCCGGATCCAGTGACCCGGCATGTTGCAGTAGCGGCACTTGCCACCGTTGCCAGCGCCTCGCCCTGCCTGGCTTGGCCTGCGACCGCGGTTGCCGCCACCGCTCTAGGCGCAGCCTCTGCCTCTGCCGCGACCTCTGCTTCCCGTGGGGGCGCCTCCCCCACTGCCGGAAGAGCCGTCGCGGCCGCGCTGCTGAAGCTGCGCGTCCCACTGCTCCCTGGTGAGCAGTAGTTCGCCGCCAGCACGGTTGTTGGCGTCGTCGCCACGCTCCTCGACGACCTTCAGCCGCCCTACTAGTTCCTCGATCGTCATGGTGGAGAGATCCACCAAGCTCTCGATGGACCAGGCCAGTTGCTTGTACTGCCTGGGGACGACGCGGAGAAACTTGAGAATCACCATCTTGTTGTCGATGGGATCTCCGAGCGTTGTGAGCTCGTTGACGAGACCTTGCAGCCGCAAGGCGAAGTCATCGACTTGTTCACCGGCCTTGAACCGGATCTCCTCGTACTGGAGGCGCAAGGTCTGGGCCTTCGACTCCCGTACGCGCTCCACGCCGATGCGCAGAGTCTTGATGGTCTCCCATGCTTCCTTGGCCGTCTTCTTGGCGCCAAGGGTGAGCACCATCTCCTCTGGGACGGAGCGCAAGATCGCCTCCATCGCCAGCCGATCCTCCTCGTACTCGACATCGCCGGTTTCCACAGCTTTCCACATATGCCGCGCCTCCATGATGACTTTCATCATGGCCGACCAACTGGGGTAGTTGGTCCGCGTGAGGAGGGGGAAGGAGGTGCTGGACATGCCCACGTCTCGCACGGAGCGTGGCGCACCTAGCTCACCTCCCGGCCTGCCTCGCAGCGCGAGCGCGTCCACCGCACGGGTGTCCTTAGCCGAGCTCTGCTCGGCGGTCTTGGAACCGTCATCGGCGACGCCTCCTTTCGGCATATGCTTTGGCATAACCCGAGGCTCTGATACCAATTGTTGGCCCGAACTACTGAGACCAGAGGGTCGTGGCTACCCGCTACTGATAGTACTTGCACTCAGCTCACTAGTAACACACACTCACTAGTGCAAGGCAAGACACACACACGAGGAGGAAAAACGCTCACGGGATACTAGTTGTATGAAGCTCAAAATGCTTGGAATGGAATGCCTTACAGCGACGGAGCTCGGCTCCTTATATAGGCTAGCGAACCGACTATGGTACGTAACGGGTGACGTCAAGCACATGAGTGAGCTCATGGCTTACGTATATTTCCTTAGCTACTAAGGCTACAGCAGCTGCAGTCATTTATTCATTTTTCACTGCTGCCGACATGCAACCATGCATGCATCTGAGACTAGCTACGTAAATGCTGCTGCTGCCATTGTGTGCACTGGAAGACCAAGGTTGACTCAACAACAAAGCCCCTGGGCCAGATGGATTCAACACACACTTTGTTAATTAAGCATGGTTGGGATATTATTACCCTTGTTTTTCATGCTCTAATTGAGGACATATTTCATGGTAAAATCAGGCTGCATAGTTCCTACATCACACTCATCCCCAAGAAGGATTCCCATATTTCCGCCAATGATTTCAGGCCTATTTCTTTGTTAAACTGTTCAATCAAGATAATCACCAAAAATTTGACAAACAGGTTGCAAAAGGTTATTCTCAGTATTGTCCACACCAATCAACAGTACACACCAATCATTTTGAATGAAGCAATGCACAATGATCTCGACAATACACACATTGCTACTCATCCTTGCCCTGATTTTCCAGCGATACAATATGCTGATGATACAGTCCCGATAATGAATGCCTGTGAAACTCAACTCCAGCAAGTGAAAAATCTTGTGATGCGTTTCTATGTGTACACTTGTTTGAGAGTGAACTTTGATAACTCAGTGATGGTCTCAATCAATACTGGCCCTGATAAGATGCAAGTTTTGGCTGGTAATTTGGGCTGCAAATTGACAGTTTCCCTTTTACATACATGGGCCTCCCCCTGTCTGACCAAACCAAAAATGGAAGATTTTGTTCTTGTTGGAAAAGAATTCGCAGGAGGTTGGCTGGCTGCTCCACTTTGCTATACTATGAAGATAGGACTATCCTTATCAAATGTGTGTTTTCTAGCCTTCCAACTTTCTTCATGAGCACATTAACTATTTCTGCTGGGGTTTTGGAGCAAAACAATAAATATTTTAGGCACTGCTTTTGGAGAAAGTATGGACTGGAGGACAAAGGTTCCTCTCTCATTGTTTGGGACAAAGTTTGCCTCCCCAAAGACCATGGGGGCTTGGGAGTAATAGATTTAGCAACGCAAAATAAGTGTCTCCTGGTGAAACATCTTCACAAATGCTTAAACTATGAGAATCTTTCTTTGGTCAAATTTATATGGCATTCTTATTACTTTGAAGGATTTGTCACTGACACACCAGTGGGATCATTTTGGTGGAAAAGAATCTCCAAGTTAATCCTTGAATTCAAGAAGATGCCGAGAGGAATCATAGGCAGGGGTAATACCATCATGCTGTGGCATGATAATTGGGGCAATGACAATCTCAAAGGGCACTTCCCTGGATTATACTCTTTCACACTCACTCAGAATAATATCTTTTAAAGAGTTCATTATGACACCACACCCTTTTGAGCATTTTTCATACACCTCTTTCAACCCACGCTTTTCAGCAATTTCGACATCTTCAAAATTCTACACAGACAATTCAGCTGTTAGATGCTACTGACAATTGGAAATATCCTTGGGATAGTTTTTCTTACTCATCTATTAAGACGTATAAATGGTGATACCTCAGGAGAGCTTGCTGGCCCCATCTTCAAGAAAATTTAGAATAATGCCGCCATGCTCAAATACAAAATTTCCTTTTGGTTGCTTGTTTATGAAAGAGTCAATACCAGGAATTTACTCTATATGAAGTCTTTTTTTTTTGCCCTTATGTAACTGAGAGCTTTGTCAGCCAGGTTCTGAAGAAACAACTCTTCATTTATTTGGGATTGCCCTTTTGCTTTGAGTCGTTGGGACTCCATTCTCACCCACAAGAACAGAGGCATATCAACCATGGATGAGATCATGCTTCTAGTCCAAGCTCTGCCACCCACAATTGCTCTTGAGATCGCCATCGTGGGATGCTGGCACATTTGGATGCAAAGAAACTCCAAGATCTTTACAGCTCAACCTGCATCTATCACCTCTTTAAAAGATTGCTCAGGAATGACCTTTTGCAGGTTAGGCTACGATAAGAGGAAATTTGAAGGCACACTTTGCAGATGGATTGAACAACACCTCAACTAATCCATCATGAATATTTTAGGATTCACTAGAACTAGAGTTGGTTAATTGGCTAGTCTAGTTTCTTCCTTAACTAAGTACATGTATTTGATATTGTTAGATAGTCGATTGGGCCAAAAGAAAAATCAAGCTATTAGATTCTTGCTTCGACCTTAAAATTTCTTTTTTGACGCGAAAACAGTAGTAAATTATTCTACTGTGTAACTTTATAAATCAAAATGTTTACAAAGACGGAGTTACCTTCTACCTTAATCTTCTCCAATCCTGCCAGTAAATTAATTATTTCAATCTGACGATTGTTTTATTTTTGCGGGTCCAATCTGACGATTGTTGTTATGTAAAGGTAATTAATTTGTTCTGACATGTGCCAAGAGCGTAACTGCAAGTGTTCAAGGTTCGCAAATTTCACCCCCAGGCCCAGTGCTCTGCTACATACAAAACGCAGGAATAAGTTCGTTTTTCATTCTGAAACTGTACCTGATCTGCGTAATTTGCAAGGTTTTGGACTTCAGGCTACCGTCTTCTGAAGAAATTGCACTGAGTCTGAGAGGATATGCATGGGCGGTCATGGCAGATAGAAGCCGAAGTGATGAGCTTACTCCATTTCAAATTATTGGGCTGAAATGAATTAAATACAGCATGGAGACATTACTCTCTGTGTGTGTATGTGTGTGTTTGTGTGTATAAAGGCTGTTGCATTTATGGAATCTGGAAGCTGTAGTGATCAGTACCGTGGTATGGGATTGCCGTGGTATTAATATATGTGGGCTTTTTTTGACCGCTTGATTGGCTGCTTGTGCAAACTGAATAATGACGTGGCACATCGCTGATGTGGACAGTGCGTATGATGAGAGAATAGAAAGTAGTGGGGAGCAACTTCTTAGTAATGATAGATGTGGGGGATATTTGTATGCATACACGCCATGTGGGGGATATTTGTATGCATGCGCATGTTACTTTCTTTCAGGATATACCATTACCAGCAAGTACATAAAATTACCTTCATCTGAATATCCACAAGAAGTATAGACCAGCAAGCGAGTTTTTAACTCCTGATTTCTTCGTCACCCTAATTAACCTTAGGTCTATCCATGTTTTTGTACCATAATCTACTGACAAGTACAGTATACTAGCTAGGCAACGTCACATGCATGGGCGCTGGTACAGAAAAATAGGCATCAGCAAATAGGATCTGCATTTTGGATGTATCAGCTTGACATCACCTGCTACATACATCTACAATCGATTGCTACAGTCAAAAACATGGGAAGAAAGGCAGGCTCTCACAAGCACAGCTGACATTATGATCTGCTTGTACGTACACCATCTAAATGACTTGAACAAAATTTCAAATATTATGAGATTTCCCCGATCGATTAAGATTCTATATATTTATGTCTGCTAGCTCGTCCCTGATTCACCGAAAACGTCAAGAAAATTAAGCATGCAGTGCCTTCAAAGTTTCTAACTGATCCCAGCTCCTCAGTCCTGGCGTCTTTCTTCATTATTTCCCCAGCTGACAGAAACTCGACGCACGAAAATTCGAAAAGCCACAAATATCCGTAAAACACCAACTGAACTGCATATACTACGATCCATATGACGGGAGAGAGAGAGAGAGAGAGAGAGAGAGAGAGAGAGAGAGAGAGAGAGAGAGAGAGAGAGAGAGATGTAGGAGATGGACGGTGATCGACCGGTGTACGTACTGATGAAATGGCACTGAGATATTGGCGCGGCTCAATCAGATTATACCGAGAAGCATATGCTTCTGCAACACGATGACCTGAGTGAGCCGAGCCAATACCGCAGCTGCGATTTCATTTGGTCCCTGTTTTCTTTCTTCGCCTAGCTAGCTAACGCCTAACAGACGATCAAGAGATGGCCTTGAAGCAAAGCAACATATAGCTAGAGATCGACGCATACAGCCGTTGATGGGTGCAGCTTGAGGTAAAACTTGGATCGATCGGCGTGGAATGGGTTTCTGGGAGTGCAAGCGTATGTGAGGGAGAGCAGCAGGCGATAGCTAGCTAGCTAGGGTTTGAAGGGAAGGGAAGGGAAGTGCGTTTGGTCGAAGCAGACCGCCCCCTGCCGGCCATCTTATATGGACCTTCCGGCCCCTTCCCGGCCCTCACTCTCCTTGTGTTGGTGGCCATTGAATTCCCCCGGCTACCAAGCTACCAAACGCGTACAACATCGACAGGCTGCAGCATTAATAGAAAATTTCTCTCTCTCTCTCTCTCTCTCTCTCTCTCTC
>NC_041380.1:378824559-378825153 GCF_002162155.2 Triticum dicoccoides | reverse complement strand
CTGGCGCAAAGACATAAATGAGATTCCCTCGATTTCTGTTGGGCGATCGATGGATGAATGCACGTATACGTACGTACGTATGCCCGGTCGTCCATTCGAGCTAGTTATACGCTTATACTACGACGTGCGTGCTGCGTGCCTCTCAATTTTACTACCGCTTGATCGAGCACCACGTACGTGACGTGCGTGCACGAAACCCTCGAGTCTTGGTGACTGATTTTGCCAGGATATACGTCGGTGGTGCGCGCGCGCGCGTTGCCTGGATCGAGAGGGGATGCCTGGGAGCTCCGGGGTTGGAGGGCAAAAGGGACGGGGCAGGGAGGGCCGGCCGGTGCTAGTGGCCGTGCCGGTGCCGGTGCGGGTGGACCTCTCTTTCACTGCGGCGCAGGCAGAGGCAGGCCGGGGTTAATGCAAAGGGAATCTCGTCCTGCCGCGCCAACTTATTGCATGTATGCGCGCCCATCCACATCCACTGCATGCGAGTGTGCTGTCTTGAATGCGTCTCGTCCCCGTCCCTTTGCATCGGTCCTACGGCGAGCCAACTTTGCTTGCATCTCGTGGACCGTGAATCCATGTTCATATATCAGGATCCCC
>NC_041380.1:378810062-378824549 GCF_002162155.2 Triticum dicoccoides | reverse complement strand
TCTTTTTCTTTTTCTTTTCCTTTTCCTTTGAAATGAAAAGTTATATCATGTGCTCTACCTTATATACCAGTCCCTCCGTCCTAGTATAATATAAAAGCGTTTTTAACACTACTAGTATGAAAAACGCCTCGCTCTTTAGAGGCATGAGTGGTCACAACTCGACGTAGTCTAGCAGTTCTATTTGGCACACGAATGTCATGACACTAGTAGAAAAAGGGTCAAACGTGAAGCACATTAGTGCTGGTTTGAATTAGAGCCGGCACTAATGTGTACATTAGTGCCGATTCGTGGCGGCGATCAATAGTACCGGTTCGTGGCGAACCTTTAGTACCGGTTCATGCCACGAACCGGTACTAAAGAGGCTGCATCAGCCTGCGGTCAGGCTATGGCCCCACCATCACCATTTAGTGCCGGTTCTTACCACGAACCGGTACTAATGAGGTTATGGCAATCTGTTTTTAGTCTCACCTCGCCAAGAGAGAGGCAGTATGAGCGGTTTATAAGCCGTGAGTGCACAGACAATGACGAAGAGTTGCAATGCTCACCTACATGTTGATTAGCTTCAAGCCTTGCGGAATAACATAGATTGCACTGAGCTATGTGCAGTGCAGCCTACACTATTCCGAATGACTTGAAGCAAATTAACCAGCATTGCACCTCTTTTTTATTTTTAATAACTTATTTAAACTCCGGACTTCTTTTGTGTTCAGTATGCAACATTTAAAGCGACGTCATCAATTTCCAACATGTTCTGACATCATTTGTTGTTTTTCGGTCATTTACCTAATTGTTTAGAGAGCTAAATGACCGTGAAATTGAAAATCACTACAAAATGAATCCTGAAAATGTTGAAACTTGGCATGGTATCATCATATCACCCGCATAGCATGCGCGAAATAGTAGAGAGGGTCACGGCAAAAACTGGACGCACTTCGTGTACAAACTGGACAAACTCTTTCCAAGTATCAGGGTTTCGGAGTCCGGAGTGGGTACTAATGTGCATCCCACCAATCAGGAAGAATCGCACGGATCGTGTGTTTCTTTCTAGCTCTTGCGAGTCGTTGGATCAAGGGTGTGTTTCTTCCTAGCTCATGTGAGTCGTTGGATCGAAACTACCACAATCACTTTGTGAGCCAGACGACCCTATATATAGCTAGCCCACCTCTCGCCTTCCCTGCATAAGTCTTTCAGTTCATCGACTACATACATCTACCAGTTCATCGACTGCATACATCTACCAGTTCATCGACTGAATACAAATCATTCGGATTCGCCATCATACGTCCAACCGTGCATTTGATATGCATATATATGCATCACGAGCCACGGTTGGGCTGTATGATGGCGATACCGATTGGTTTGTTCTAGATCCGACATAAAAGGTTTGATACAACTTCTTTTTTGTGACATAAGAGCTATCTCTCCTCCTACCTATTTTAGTTACACAACTACCTATTTGTGCCAAATTTTCACTTTTGCTGTTGCTCTTGCATCATAAGCATCCATGTTAACTGGACTTACAAGTAATGCAATTTAACCAAACTATCTTGTGATCTTCGCCAAGAGAGGCAGTATGAGCGGTTTATAAGCCGTGAGTGCACACACAATGACGAAGAGTTGCAATGCTCACCTACATGTTGATTAACTTCAAGCCTTGCGGAATAGCATAGATTGCACTGAGCTATGTGCAGTGCAGTCTACACTATTCCGAATGGCCAATAAAAGAAAATAAGTAATGCAGAAAAGAAAAAAACTATAATAACAAATTTGTTGGCGCACTGCCCTGTGGGTCTACCAGACCTAGGGTGTGCAAATGCAGGCCCAGGAGGGCCAACAGACTCACAGGGCAGCGCGCCCTAATTAATTAGGCCCAGAAGCCTGCTATATAGAGGAGTTCGAAGAGGTAGCCGCGGTTGGGTTTATAAACCAGTGCGGCTGCCCTTCGCCGGGCGAGGTGGAACTAAACTTTGGGGTGACAGCGCAAGGCCTTTAGTACCGGTTGGTGGCTCCAACCGGTACTAAAGGCCCCCCCCTTTAGTACCGGTTGGTGGCTCCAACCGGTACTAAAAGCCTTCGTTTCCCGCCGCTTGGCCTGGCGAAAATAGGCATTTAGTACCGGTTGGAGCCACCAACCGGTACTAAAGGCCCATCCTATATATATAGCTCTTACAAAAATTTCAGTTTCATCCCCACTTCGTCTCCAACCTCCGCCGCGCGCGCCGCTCGATCCCGTCGTCGCCACCCGTCGTCCGTCGTCATCGTCGCTGTCCCCGCCGCCGCCCCTCGTCGTCGTCGTCTCGCACTGCCGCCCCGAACACCGCCGCCGTCCGTCGCCATCGCCGCGGCCGTACGTCTCTCTCTCGCTCCCGTACACACATACACACACATACATACACACACATACACACACACACCGGCGCCCCCGCCCCGTACGCCGGCGCCCCCGCTCGTATGTACGGGGCGGCGGCGTACGGGGCCGCACACACACACACACATATACCACACACACACACACACGCATACACACACATACACACATACGTACACACATATACGTATATATACACACACACACATGCATACACACACATACACACACACACATTTTTTTACTTATTTTCTGTTTTTTAGAAAAGTTAATTAGATGATCGAATGTTAGATTAATGTCGAATGTTAGATGATGAATTAGCTAGCTAGATAGAAAAATTGTTGAACTAGAGATTAGAACTAGTTGAATAATTAATATAACTAGTTTATTTTTAGTAAGAAAATTTAGGTATATGAGATTAGAACTAGTGGAATAATTAATATAACTAGTTTATTTTTAGTAAGAAAATTTAGGTATATGAGATTAGAACTAGTTGAATAATTAATATAACTAGTTTATTTTAGTAAGAAAATTTAGGTATATGAGATTTGATGATCTAATTAAAATATTATTTGTTAATGAGTTTTTCTGTTTATTTAATTTTTTATATATTTTGAGTTTATATAAATGTTAGATTAATGTCGAATGTTAGATGAATTAGATAGAAAAGTTAAATATATAGTAATGTCAATTGAATATATAGTTAGATATATTAATGTCAAATGTTAGATGAATATATATTTGGCTAGATATAGGTGTTTAATGTTTCACCTATATAAACTTTCATTGCTTAGTATATTAATTACTATACGATGTTGTTCAACAGGGACTTCCGATGACAGTTGTGCCTCAGTGGATCGAGACAAAAGGTCGCATGTCAATGGTTAGGTTACAACCAAGATTTTCTACATTGCACATGAGTGCATTCAGGATTTTTGAAAGCGAAGAATGCTTAATAGTAAAAGATTGGAGCAAAATTGTTAATGATCACAGAGAAGTACTAGGGGGCAGTAAGGAGAAGCGCAACCCAAGATTAGGAGACAGATTTATCTGCATGCTCCAGTATGATGAATCAGGAGAGCTATACATGTTCTATGCTATCCTACCTGAGAGGGAGCAGCAGGATCAGTAGCTACTAGTTCATGCTCTTAATTAGTACTTGTCTCATGTCCGTGTCCTGAACTTCGATCTTGGCGACGATTATGTTGAACTTGATGATATCTTTGCTTCTGTTACAAAGTGAATGTTTCCTCTTTAAGCTAGCCAGCGTTGATGATGATTAGATAGCTAGCGCGATAATGACTATGATGATTAAATAGTGGTAATTAGACGACTATGATGATTTTTAGCTAGCTAGAGTTTATTTATTTATTAATATGCGATGATGATGATGATGATGATGATGACGACTACAACTCATTATAACGTAAAATAATCCTAAATTAAATTGATAACACAAATTTAATTAAAAAATACAAAATAAAACAAGAACCCACAACCATTTAGTACCGGTTGGTGTTACCAACCGGTACTAAAGGGCTCCCGGCCCCCGGAGCTGGCTCGTGCCACATGGTTCCCCTTTAGCACCGGTTCGTGCTGAACCGGTACTAAAGGGGGGGGGGGGGCTTTAGTGCCGAAACGTTAGTGCCGGTTCCATAACCGGCACTAAAGGCCCTTACAAACCGGTACTAATGGCCCGTTTTCTACTAGTGTGAGCTTCTTTGCATGGTGGGATGATGTATCTACTGCAACCCCGACCAGCATGCGTAAGGGAACAAACTCTCTCTTCATCCTCGCAGCTTGGACCCTCTGGAAGCATTGGAATGCCGTAATCTTCGACGGCGCCCAACCGTCCCACTACCTGATCATCGACGCCATGAAGCAGGAAGCAACACGCTAGGCTAGGGCCGGCGCGAGAGGAGGGGAACTTTTGGTCTATGGGGACATATGCACCCTATATGGGAAAAAAATTAGTAATTCAACAAAAAGTCAAAAAATTCTGAAAATATTTTTAAAATAAACTTGACCTTCTATTGTACTCGTGAGAAATAAAATTCACAAAAAAATATCCTTTTGACTTCTTTTCAAAAAAGATAAATTTTTGGCTAAAATAGTGTGATTAGTGACCTATAATAGCAAAATAAATTTTGTCTTTTTGCTGTGAGGTCAATTTTTGTTTTTTTCGTCGATATTTATATATCAGTGCAAAAGTAAGTCAAGTGTTTTGTCAAAATAGTTCTTACCTATTTTGACTTTTTATTAAAATATTAAAAAAATCCCCATATAGGGTGCATATACAACCAGGAACCAAAGTGTATTTCCCCGGCGCGAGAGGACTAGATAGATTATTGCATGTAACCTAGTGTGTGTCTAACTTGAGGCTGAACAACCCCCTCCTCTGCTCCTTTGCTCTCTTGTTGCGGCCATCCATGTGTACCGTAACAAGACTTGCACCCTTGTAACTTCAACTTCTATCTATCAATGAAATGATACGTAATATTATGTATTCAAAAAAAAGTACCTCTCTTCTAGTCTATATGACTCGTCTCAAAATTTCAGTCTTCCCATTTTATAAGTCTCATTTTTATCAATTTACATCATATGTTCAGATTTCAAGGCGCGTTAAATATCATGTGAGTGCTTTTCCAAACTACAAAAAATATTCCACCACTCACCATATGCCTTGATTTGTGAGATTTTTGAATTAAGCCTTATAAACCAAAAGAGAGGGAGTGTATTTCAATACTGGCAGAGAGCCTGAAGACCAGCAGGTCAATTACATGAAGCTATTTTTTACCAACTAGCAGTAGCCCTGCTTTGCGTCAAGAAGAGAAATAGAGTATTTCACTGTCTGTTACAGCAGTGGTGTGAGCACAACAGCTGAACCTCACACTACTCTTGTATATTTAGGGCATCTTCAATGCTGATTTGTAAATTTGCTCCGGCATCCGTTCGTAGATAAGGGGATCAGTCCACGGACACAGATGCGAAAGGAGGCCATCCAACGCTGCCTGCATACAATCCAAGCCGGGTTTCAACTAACCGGACGAAATTCAATCAAACATGGCAGATTATCATATAAATCTGATGAAATTCATTACATTTCAAACATTTTTCATATAAACCAGACATGGTTATTTTTTGAGAGTTTTTAACTTAAGCCCATTCTAAACCTAATCTAGATGATCGCCAACACCCGTTCCTCATGTCCGGCCATGAGCCTCAAGAACTGAACCTCCGGATCTTGTCTTCGCCTTCTCCCGTTCCGCTTCGACGCTATCCAGCTCTGCCTCCGCCGCGGTAGACTGAGCTGCTAATCAGCTGACGATGATCAGCCCATCAAGCATGGCTTCAGCAGGATCGGAAGGAAGGAGCGGCGGCCTTCATGGGACCTGAGCGGCAGCGACCTACAATGCATGACGCTTCCTCGCTGCCGACAACGCCCGTGGATGTGTTGGCTTTGTGGTCGTGGCAGCAGGGCGTGGCCTTGGTGAAGACGGTGATGTCCTCCTCGTCATCACTCTTGCCAAACACCTCGCTCGCCACCTCGTTCATCTAAGTAGGCGGCCTGCAATTCCGCCTGATAATGGCCGTACTGCCAGCGGCAGCAGCGGATGTCACGGGAGGAGCGGTAGGAGTCAAGCAACACCTCCATCCCCACCACGTCCACATCTGGCACAATGGCTGTGCCAGCGGCGAGTTGCTCCTTAGCACTCCGGTGCTTGCTGAGGAGGCCGAGGTTGTAGGTCTGGTCGGCCTGCACCTGTTCTCCTACCGCAACATGTTCGTGTAGTGTGCATGGGCCCCGCCGATGGTGGGGCTGGCATGCACATGCAAGGAGGGTGGTGCCGGCTCATCCTCGGCGGCGTCCTCCATTGGGACATTGCCAGCCTCCATCTGCTTGTCGGCCTACCTACCAGCAACAATGGCGGCCATCTCCTGCTTCTGCTCAGACTAGAGGTTGTCCTAGAGGGCTTTGGAGTGCGAGGAGGCCATGGTGGGCATGGTGCGGAGAGGAGAAAGGGACCGGATGAGGATGACATCGACTATGGGAAGGACTAAAGTTTATATAGTGGGCAGATGGCAATGGGTCGTGGCGGTGTGGTTAAATGGAGGGTGGCATACGAACGGACGGGTCGCCCCGGAGTAGGTTCCTCCACAACCACATATCATTAATGCAAGGAGACGTACCATTGTGGTGTCGTTTGAACGTGGAGTAGTTGCGTGCACCAGGAAGCGGCACGAACGACGCTCTCTCTTCTGGCATGCCGCTTCAATGCCGGCAACAGTGAGAGGTCGGGTCCACTCTAGACGGGCATGAATGCGGCACTGATGCTCTGGAGCGGCGCTGACTATTTCGGGCAGGAACACTACTAGGGAAATGCTTATAGGTAGGACATCAGTAGTAGCGCTGGAAAATAACAAGCGTTGCTGCTAATTAGCAGTAGCACTAGTCTCGGGCAGCACTACAAGTGATGCCTTAGGAGTAGCGTTGGAAATGAAAAGAGCGATACTAATAAGTGGGACCCAATGAGCCCACCGACGGTAGTTGTAGTAGCAGCGCGGCCCAAAATACATCTCTACCGCTAAGATTTTAGCAGTGGCGCTTGCTTTGACAACACCGCTATTGCTAATGGGCCCCACTTAGTAGTAGCATTGCTCCTGAGAAGCACTACCGCTAAGCACCATAGCAGTAGCGCTGTCAAGAAAACAACACTACTGCTAGGTGTGGTTGGTGCCACCTTTTCACCCCCTCTCCCCTCCCCCTCCTTCCACCTTTGCCCTCTCCCCTCTCTAAGTTAGTTCTCCACCATTATTGCCTTTCTTCTCTCTTCCTTCTACCTCTCTTCTCTCCCCATTAATGCCCCCCTCCACCATAATTCTCCTCCATAATGGCCTCTCTTCTCTATGTACCTCATTTATTTGGCTCTCCTTCCTTCCATACATATAGATCTAGCTAGCTCATCTCTCTCCCTCTCCATTAGTTAGCTAGAGTCATCTCTCCTCCCAACAACTAGATCTAGCTAGCTATTTAGCCATCCACACTTTCCATCGTCCCTATAGGTAGCGAGGCCTCACATCTAACCGTGCTCGATCTCTCTCGGGAGATAGGTAAGTAAAAAGTTGTGCATTTCAATAATGGAAATATGTGTGTTTGCGATATGAAGGGATTTGTGCGAGTGACATGCCCCCTGAGTTGCTTATGTTTTGCCGAAATGTCGATTTATTTCTGTTTTGGCAAATTTCGAGCAAACTCGATATGTCCTATTTTTAGGCAAGGTCATGCCAAAATTTTATATGCCTTTGATGCATCCATGCATTTTGTTTATAACCCTTTTGCTTGTTATACCATGCAGTCGGTCATGAAGGTGTGTGGAAGGAAGGTGGAATGATACTTGCAATCAACGGTGATGGACATGTATGCAAATAATCGGACTGGGATTAGATGTCCGTGTACAAGATGCAAAGGAGTCATTTTGGACCCTTTTGCTCGTGGCAGTTTGAAGGCGCACCTGCTGATGAATGGTTTCATGGATGGCTATACTCAATGGATAAGTGAAGATGATTATGAGGACGTCAACATGGCAGGGAATAACGACATGGGGCTAGACGAAGAGATGACCGATCGACACAAAGACGATGGTGCCGGACAAGGCGGCGGGGAAGAGTCCAGACATGGCGGCGGTGAAGAGTCCGGGCATGGTGGAGGTGGAGAAGATTTTGTACACGGCGAAGAAGAGTCCGGACATGGCAGAGAAGAGGCAGCGGTCATGCCACAATCTTTGACGCTACTAAGTTCAGTCTTGCAGGACCCTCATGTTCGAGACCTCCTTCGCAAGAGTACGACTAGCGAGAGAGTTTCTTCTAGAGAGGAGGCCAAGCTGACGCAACTTGAAGTAGACTCAAAGACTCCATTGTATGACAGTTGCAATCCCGAGGTGACCCGCTTGAGTTTCATGCTTGAACTTCTAAAGACGAAGGCCAAAAACAAATGGATAGACAAAAGCCTCAATGAGCATTTGAAGTATCTACATAATAAAGTTCTTTCTGTGGGGAACCTATGTCCTACTAGTGTCGAGGAGGCCAGGAAAATTGTTTGCCCTCTTGATCTGCCGCACATTAGATACCATGCATGCATCAACGATTGCATCATTTATCGGGGGTCGGGGGGGGGGGGACATGCAGAAAAAACCAGTTGTCCAGTGTGTAATGCTTCTCGATACAAGAAGGCAGGAAATAAAGCTCCTCAGAAAATTGTATGGTACTTTCCGATCAATCCCCGTCTGTAGCGGTATTTTGTAGATCCTAAGGAAGCAAAGCTCATGCGTTGGCACGCGGAAGAAGCCCGACGATGGATGATCCGAAGCTGAGACACCTCACAGATGCTAGCCAATGGAGAGCATTCAACGCCGAATATGGTTTTTTCGCAGAAGATGCAAGGAACGTCATGCTTGGTGCGAGTATCGATGGCATGAATCCATTTGGAAACCAGAATACCAACCACAACACATGGCCCATCTTTGTATGGATGTAACACCTCCCCCCATGGAAGTGCATGGAGACAAAGTACATACACATGAGCATGCTGATTCAAGGGCCGAAACAACCGGGAAATAATATTAACCTATATATGAGGCTTTTGAAAGAGGAGCTAGACATGTTATGGAAAACACTGGCATGGACATGGGACACCAACAAAGAAGAGTATTTCTATATGAGAGACGCACCGATGACGACGGTGCACGACTATCCTGGTTATGGGTACACCTCAGGCCAGGTGTGCCACAGATTGCGGATGCACGAGGTGCATGGATGATACAACGTCTCAGCATCTTACGTCAAAAGACGGTGGGTCTGGGAAAATTGTGTACATGGGGCATCGTAGATGGCTCAAGAAGGATGTCCCGTGGAGAAAACATGGAGACCTATTCAATGGTTTGGCTGAGCATCGAGGACCTCCACGTAAGAGGAGTGGTGCTGAAATCAACGAGCTGTTGAAAAACTAGGAACAGTGCCCCACGCTAGGAAAGATGGAAAAAGTGCCGGAGCCGCTGCTGAAGGTATGGAAAACAAGGTCTATTTTCTAGGACTTGGAGTACTGGCCCAATCACGACACACCTCATTGCCTTGATCAAATGCATATCATAAAGAATGTCCTTGAGAGCTTGCTTGGCACACTGACGAACATGCCGGAGAAGACTAAGGATGGGCCGAAGGCAAGGAAAGACTTGGAATATTTGGAGATCAGGAGAGATCTCCACATCCCGCCCCGTAAAAAGTTGACAGAGGAGACGGAGACGGAGACGGAGGCGTGGGAAAGGGGCAGAAAAGTCAACAAGAAGGAGGAGCATTATTTCCCCCCTTCTTGCTTCACCTTAAGCGTGAAGGAGATCGATCAATTCATCAACTGCCTTACGGGAATCAAAGTCAGTTCTGGTTACTGTGGGAAGATAAGCAGATTTCTAGACACCAAAGAAAACGTTCAGTGGGATGAAGTGGCATGACTGTCACGTGATGATTACGCAGATACTCCCGGTTGCCATTAGAGGGATAATGGACAAGCACATCCGTGACACTCTTACTAGTCTCTGCAACTTCTTTGACGTTATCTCTCAAAAGTCCATCAGTGTGAAGCAGCTCCGAAGGCTATAGGAGGAGATCGTTGTCATACTATGTGAGCTTGAGATGTACTTCCCGCCCGCGTTCTTAAACGTCATGGTGCATCTGTGTGTCCACATCATGGATGACATCATCGACCTCGAGCCAACATTCCTTCACAACATGATGCCGTCTAGAGGATGAATGGGGTCATCAAAGGATTCGTTCGTAACTTGTCCCGTCCCGATGGGAGCATCGTCCAGGGGTATCTGATGCAAGAGTGCATCTCCTTTGCGAGAATTATATAGGCATCAGAGACCCTGTTATTGGTTTGCCCATCAAGAAGCACCATGGGAGGCTCGGAGGAGAAGGTCACAACAACAATCGGAGGGAATTGCATGTGGACTAGTCAGATCGACGGAACGACTTTGACATGGCTAACTTAGTAGTGCTACAACACCTAGATATGGTAGATGATTATGTGACACTGCACAAAGAAACCATCACAAAGAAGTACCATGATAAGGGGATGCGCAAGACGTACGATGAAGTTACTATAGAGCACAATGCCACTTTCTTGCGTTGGTTCAAAGAGCAAGTTTTTGGTAATCCCCCGGAAGAGGGCAGTTCGGATGGATTGCTCATACACGCTTAGCACATGGCCCCGCGCCCAAACTCACGACCTATCAGGCATACGACATCAACGGGTAGACGTTCTACAGGGAGGCTAAAGACATGGACAATGATTACCATAACTCATTGGTGACGATTGAATGCGTGACCAACGCCAACGACACAACTGAAAGATTGTATGGAAGGGTCGAAGAGATCTAGGATCTTGACTACGCTGGAATGCACGGTGCGACAATGTTCCATGTCAGATGGGCTAAGGACGTCGTAAGAGAAAACAAGTATTTCACTACCATGTCTATACCCGATGCGAAGAGCGCTACCATGAACGTTAACATCATCGCCAAAACTGAGCCATGGGTACACATTAAGCACGTGACACAATGCTTCTTCATAACCAACCTAACCAATCCCAGCCATGTTGTCATGAGGAGAGTCAAAAGGAGCATCGTCGGAATGGATGGAGCCGCCAACGGGAAGACTACGACCAATACGGCAACCCGATGAGGGAAGATGACGATGGCGATGAAGTATACGTGAAAAGAAGAATCAAGACTACGTTACCTAAGAAAGATCGTACTCCATGATACCGGAAAAGTCACAACGAGGGGTTCAATTATTCAACAACGAAAAAGAGAGGGAAGAAGCTCAATGTGAAACGTCATCCACACAGCTGAGAAAGCATCATATATATATACATATACATCTGGGCTATTCTGTTACGCGTAACAGAATATTATTCTGTTACCCTTCGTGAACTGATGTGGTGTACATGTTGGACTGACAAGGTTTTCTACTTGAACCGATCTTCCTATGTGTACGACGGCGGAGACAGGGGATGCAACGTGGAGCTTCCGGGCGTTCTTCGGCGCGATGCTGCGGGCCATTCGTTGCTCCTCATCATCGTGCGTTCGTCCCCGTCACTGTGCGCTACTCATTGTTGTCACATAATCGGCCCCGCCCCATCGCACGTCGTCCTCATCCCCGACCTTTGTCATCCTCCTCGGACCGCCAACCGCAGTCGTTGACTCCGGCCATCTCAAGTCGTCCCTGGGCCTTCTCTGCAACGGCAGTGAGCCCCGCATCCTCCCTCTCTCCCCGTGCTCTCCTTTGGTAGTCGTAGATCGTCGCCGACATGATCGTGCGCCGGCCACGCCCGATGACCCGTTCCCCGCGCTCACTGCACCATGCCCGCGCTCCTCTGGTCGCACCCTGCGCGCACACCCGCAGCCGCCCTGTCCAGCTCGCGCCCTCTGCCCATCTCACGTCGCCCCATCGTGCCTGCTCCGACCACACCCGCCTACGCATGCGCGCAAACCCATGCCTTCTGCTACTGTGCGCGCCTGCGGCCGCCGCTGCCGTGGCCCCCTATTGCTTCCGCTGCTACTGCCAGTGCCACAGCCGCTGCTGTTAGACAGAGAATCCTGCTACTTCCTTTTTCAGTTAAGCTAAGTGTCGATTTATTCAGTTTCGTCAGAATAAGAATGCACCAGGAGTCATTCTTGTACATGCTCATAGTCTATGTTTTCTGCATGCAGTAGCTAGTGTTGCAGTGTTCGTTCCCGTGTAATGGCGTGGCCATTAGCTCAAAAGTGGCCGGTAGACTAGGAATTGGTCGCTGGCAGAGGTGGTGTTTGGTGGCTGACTGAAGCCTATGATTTCTTGTAATCTGGTCAAATTGCGTAATTAAGTTGTGTGTTTTTCAGTGTTATTTTGAATTACTGCCGCCATATGTGTAGTTGGACTGCTCCATGTCAAAGCTTGCAATTACTGTGAGTTGACATTGGATCAAGTTTCTTGTACTGGCTGCCTACCCCCATACCCTCTGCACTTTGAGTATAAAGGCCGAGCCCTCTGTCACTTTCGTTCCATCAACTGCAACCAAAGAGAAAAGCCAGAATGGATCCTGAGTTGGGAGAGGTCACAGAGGAGGAGGGGGAAGCCGTCGATGCGAGGGCTGCAGTAGTGGATCAGAGGAGGAGGAGGCGTAGGCAGATGGCACAACGTGCTGCCGAGGAGGAAGTGGATGTAGAGTTCAACAGACTCCTTGCACGCAAGGTGATGGATACATGCAACTCCAATGAACTGGAGCTTCTTTTCCCAGAGGGCAGGGGAAGGAACCATGTTCAGATCATCAGCCGGGCTAGGGCTAGAGCAGCCACGGCTCCACATCCATCCACTAGGGCTAAATGGCATCGTTTCTTTGATCATTATGATTGAAGTAGTGAATGTTATGTTTTTAAGATTTGTGTTGTGAGGGAGCAGATGTTTGAAATGAATAAATGAATTCAACTGTCTCCCCTCTGAATGTGTTGTTTTATCTGCATATGTTTTTGAAATGTGCAGTTTTTGAACTGATGTTTTATCTTAAGTTGAACTGATTTGTGGTCAAAAGCTGCATGGCTTGTATAATTTTTCTATCTGCTTTTGCTCAAGAATAACTGCTTTATTTATATATTTCTTTATATTAGTACTTGAACAATTCTATACTTGAACTGATGGGCATCCTTTGTTTTGACTGGTACATTTTCATGTACATAGCTCGGAGAAGGAACTATACGCTTATGTTGTTTGTAGAACCCCTTTTTTGGTTTCTAGATTGCTGAACTTACATTCTGTTAATGATAGTACTGAACTATTTTAGGTTTTCAATTACCAATCAAATTTGTTTGTTGTACAACATTTTTTCTATGTTTTTAGATGAATTTTGGATCACATTTTTTTAACAGTTAAATAATGATATTTCTAGTATTTTTTTAGAATTAAAAGATTTTCGTCTTTTGCTGCACAGTATTTTTTTACTTGAACCTTATGAATTCTAGTAGTTGAACTTTTTATAATTTTGCTTCTGAAATTTTTATTTACAAATTCTATGTTTAATTTTCCAAAAAAACATATGTATTTCTATTTTATTTAGTTCTTATAGTTAAGATGTGTTTGAACTTTTTACATTTTTTGTTTTTGAACTCATTTCTTGTGAGTTTTTTTTTAAATATCTGCATTTTTTGTCGTGTGTGATTGGCTGGAATTTTGTAATGGGGCGAAGTACTGAGTTGGGCCATCTGGCTGAGTCGTTGTTTTCGGCCTAGATAGCTCGTCCGCGCGGCTGTGCAGCGCGGCGTGCGCGTGCGCTATGGGTTTAGTCCCACCTCGCTAGTCGAGGGGTTGTAGACCAGTTTATAAGCACAGGCGAGGCACACCAGTCGAACTCCTCTGAAAACTTACCAGAGCGCTTATACACGGCGCTCGCTCTCTCTCTTTGACCTGTGGGCCCTGATCGATGGGGCCCTGCATTGTGCGGACTACTAGGGATTCGCCTATGGGCTCGAGTTCAAGTTATCTAGCAGCGTCAGAGCCTGGGCCTGTCCTTGGGCGGTCAATTTTTTCTTTTTTGTTCGAATGTAGTACTTGACTCCACCAGCAAATTGGACTGATACTTTTTATGATCGTTGGGGCGTCAATTTTTTTAGAATCTAGTACTTGACTCCACCAGTAAATTGGACTGATACTTTTTTGTTCTAGTTCTTGTGAGTTTTGTTCTAGGAACGAGCCGTAACATGACTTGCCCCCATCCCGGCGAGGCCGAGCCAGGAACGAGCCGTAACAGGCGACGACGCGGCGTGCCACGGCGTCGCATACGGAGGCGAGTCCGTAACATGATTTGCCCCATTATCTATCTTAGGGGTGTGTGGGTGCATGTGTGGGGGTGGGGGAGGGGGAACAGAATAACCGCACTGCCCCTCGGTGCATACTTGTACTGACACATCTTCCTTGTATGGACTTGCCCCCATTATCTATCTTTAAGGGGTGTGTGGGTGCGTGTGTGTGTGTGGGGGGGAACAGAATAACCGCACTGCGCCTGTCAAACAAGCGCACTGCCGCGTTAGCGC
>NC_041380.1:378714669-378808877 GCF_002162155.2 Triticum dicoccoides | reverse complement strand
GCACTGCCCCTCGGTGCATAGTTGTACTGACACATCTTCCTTGTATGGACTTGCCCCCATTATCTATCTTTAGGGGGTGTGTGGGTGCGTGTGTGTGTGGGGGGGGAATAGAATAACCACACTGCTCCTGTCAAACGAGCGCACTGCCGCGTTAGCGTGAGGCCGAGCCGGGGGGAGGGGTGGGCAGGCGACGACGCGGCGTGCCACGGCCTCGCATGCGGAGGCGAGTACGTAACATGACTTGCCCCCGCACCGTATCGCACCGAGGGGCATAGTTGTACCGACACATCATCCTTGTATGGACTTGCTCGCGCATCGCAGTGTACCGAGGGGCATAGTATTTGCGCCCGTTATCTTATCTTTATTTTTTGGGTGAAAAACCAGCGCCGTTATGAATTATTATTTCATTTGTACTTTTTGATAATTTTTATTGTACTGTTGTGAGTTATTATTTGTACTTTAGTTGTTTGTTTTCTCCCTCTATATTAATTTTTTTACTGTATTTTTTATTGTTTTTAATTTTTGCTATTATTTTTGGTAACTGCCCAGAGATAGTGGGCTTCGCCACAGTTCTGGGCTTTAGCCATCGGTTTTCTCCCACTCACCTTTTAACCTCCGCTCTCCCCCGTTCCGCTCCGCTCCCCTCTCCAAATCGATTCCTTCTTCATTCCCCTCTTCTTGCAGAGAAGTTGCTTCCCCTATTTCGCCGTGGGAGCATCGGCCGGCGGGTTGAACCCCAGGGGTGGAGGTCTGGGTGCTCTGTTTGCTCCTTTTGGTGTGGGATTGACTTCCCTTGCGTCCTCTTATGTACAGATTTTCCCTCTATTTCTTAGCTCTTGCTCTCTTGCTGTTTCAGGCTGGATTCGCTAGGGTTCCTTTGCTTTTGAACGAGTGGTTGGTGACAGTGATATTCGATTCCGTGGCGGATTTTGTGTTTGCTTGTAAGAGTTTTGCTTTGTATGGCGTGCTTCTTTTTCCGAAATAGGTCAGAGCCCTAATTTTTGTTCATGTGTCTTGCAGATCTAGTTCGGCAGATTTTAGGTCTGTAGATCTCAATGGGTACATCATCCAGTCCGGACAAATTGAATGGAGGTGATTTTTCCTTGTAATTTGGATGATGTTTTAACAGATCTGGTTTTTAGGCTGTATAGGTGTGGTCGTATCGACTTTATAAGTTATATGTTTTTTCATAGCTCTTAAATTTGCCCTAGATTGTGTGGTGTGTATAGGTTTGGCGGTTGATGTGACCTGCATACATGTTGTAGTACTGATGACCTTCTGTAGTTTGAACTGTTGTCATGGCATTTGAATAGGTTGTAGTAGTCAGAGAAGAACTGGTATGATGTTGAAAGAGTTTTCATTCTTAAGTTTTGTTGCGTCAGTGGTGGGTTCATATTGTTTTATTGGGTGCACTTGTAGTGTTCATAGAGTTGAACTGAATGCTTGTTCATGTACTTTTTTGCTAATTATGATGTTGTTGCAGATGTTGGAGTGCCGGTGCCTCCTAATTCTGGAAAATCAGAACGCTTTCAAGATCTTATGAATGTTATTTTTGAGACACCAAATCCGTTAGAAGAACTTGCGGATGTTGCTGGTGTTTCCCTTATATTTGCTATTTTTATCAGCGTTGAATACATTAATTTGCTTAGCTACATCAATTGTTCCTTTTGTTTGCGTCTGATGCTATGCGCTTTATTTATCTTGTCTCTGCAATGTTGATTTTGTTTTGATTTTACACGTGCATGCTTATGTTTGTTGGTTTATGCAGTTAATGACAACCATGGTGCTGCTGAGGACATTGCTGATGTTGTCAAGGATATAAATGATGGAATGTATTCTCTTAACGTTGATGATGTTGATGGCAGCTTGCAGTTGTCTGTTACTCAGTCACAGAGTGTTGATGGCACTGAGCCTGTTACTTAGGCTGAGGATGTTCCTATGCAGTTATAGCTCGAGGATGAAAGGATAAGAAAGAAGAAGTGTGATTTCCAGAGGAGAAAGGAGTTGGAACGGTGTCAAAAGGCTGCCTGTGTTCAACGAAGTGATCGGGATGTTGCTCAAGCTCCTGAAGGCGTAGGTGATGAAGGTGGTGATGCGGCCTTTTCAACTGTTGATGCTGGATCTCATGGAAGTGACATGCCTGTGAAGACAAACCTGATGTAAACTCGTTTGACGCAAGTGTTTACTCGTGATGCAGTTAAGGAGAAGAACGTTGTTTTGAAGAGGAATGAGGGAGTCCTGGATTAGGGGGTGTCCGGATGGCCGAACTATACCTTCAGCCGGACTCCTGGACTATGAACATACAAGATTGAAGACTCCGTCCCGTGTCCGGAAGGGACTTTCCTTGGTGTGGAAGGCAAGCTTGGCGATGCAGATATTTAGATCTCCTACCATTGTAACCGACTCTATGTAACCCTAACGCTATCCAGTGTCTATATAAACCGGAGGGTTTTAGTCCGTAGGACAACATACACATCAACAATCATACCATAGGCTAGCTTCTAGGGTTTAGCCTCTCTGATCTCGTGGTAGATCTACTCTTGTACTACCCATATCATCAATATTAATCAAGCAGGACGTAGGGTTTTACCTCCATCGAGAGGGCCCGAACCTGGGTAAAACTTCGTGTCCCTTGTCTCCTGTTACCATCCAGCCTAGACGCACAGTCCGGGACCCCCTACCCGAGATCCGCCGGTTTTGACACCGACATTGGTGCTTTCATTGAGAGTTCCTCTATGTCGTCGCCGTCAGGCTCGATGGCTCCTACGATCATCGATAGTGATGCAGTCCAGGGTGAGACCTTCCTCCCCGGACAGATCTTCGTCTTTGGTGGTTTCGCACTGCGGGCCAATTCACTTGGCCACTTGGAGCAGATCGAAAGCTATGCCCCTGGCCGTCAGGTGATATTCGGAAGTTTAAACTACACGACTGACATCCGCGAGGACTTGATCCTCGACGGATTCGAGCCACTGCCGAGCGTGCCGCACTGTCCCGACGAGCATGATCTAGCTCTGCCGCCGAACAGTGCCCTGGAGGCCGCACCCGCATCGGCTCCGATCCTTAATTCGGAGCCAACTGCGCCGATCGAGGATGGGCGGTTGGACACCGCCTCGGGGGCTGCGATCCCAACGGCGATTGAGCCGAACACCAGCCCCGCACTCCGCGAGACTCGTGACTCCAAGGAGCCGGACTCCTTTCCGGACTCCGAACCCTCCGCGCCCCGGCCAATCGAATCCGATTGGGCGCCGATCATGGAGTTTACTGCCATGGATATCTTTCAGCACTTGCCTTTTGGCGATATTCTAAAGTCACTAAAGTCTCTCTCTTTATCAGGAGAGCCCTGGCCGGACTACGGCCAGCAAGGTTGGGATTCGGACGATGAAGAAATTCAAAGCCCACCCACCACCCACTTTGTAGCCACTGTCGACGACTTAACCGACATGCTTGACTTCGACTCCGAAGACATCAACGGTATGGACGCCGATGAAGGAGATGATGAAGAACCAGCGCCTACTAGGCCCTAGAAAGCCACCTCGTCGTATGACATATACATGGTGGACACCCCAAAAGAGGGAGATGGCGATGGAACCACGGGGGATGGCCCCTCCAAGAAACAGCCTAAGCGCCGACGTCAGCGGCGCCGCTCAAAATCCCGCCAAAACAAACACGGTGATTCCAGCACGGGAGATAATAATACTCCAGAAAGCGCCAAAGAAAACCCCCTCCAGCAAGATTTAGCACAGGAGGATGGAGAAAGCAGCCCTCATGAGAGAGCGGCAGATAGAGAGATCGAGGACGATAATTATATGCCTCCCTCCAAAGACGAGGCAAGCCTCGACGACGACGAATTCGTCGTGCCAGAGGATCCTGTCGAGCAAGAGCGTTTTCAACGCAGGCTTATGGCCATGGCAAGAAGCCTCAAGAAAAAACAGCAACAGCTTAGAGCTGATCAAGATTTGCTAGTCGACAGATGGACTGAAGTCCTTGCGGCCGAAGAGCATAAACTCAAACGCCCCTCCAAGATCTACCCAAAGCGCATGTTGCTACCCCAATTAGAGGAGGAAGCAATTGATGCGGCCGACCAGCCACGTCGTGGCCGCGACAGAGAGGCCTCTCGGCCCTCCACTCAAGCCGCACCCCATACCAAGGCACGGGACTATGCGCCGGACCTACGATACATGTTGGAGGACAAGGCTAGACAAACAAGATCGATCTACAGATCGCGTGGGCGCTCCACGGCTCGAGACGGCATCCATCACGCCGGCCACAAATTCGGCAGGGCCGAACACAGTAGACAAAGCTCATTGGAGCTACATCATGATATAGCCCAGTACAGAGGCGCCGCACACCCACTCTGCTTCACAGACGAAATAATGGATCATCAAATCCCCGAGGGTTTCAAACCCGTAAACATCGAATCATATGATGGCACAACAGATCCTGCGGTATGGATTGAGGATTATCTCCTTCATATCCACATGGCCCACGGCGATGATTTCCATGCCATCAAATACCTCCCACTCAAGCTTAAAGGACCATCTCGGCATTGGCTTAACAGCTTGCCAACAGGATCAATCAGTTGTTGGGAGGACCTGGAAGCCGCATTCCTCGACAATTTCCATGGCACTTATGTGCGACCCTGAGACGCCGATGACCTAAGTCACGTAATTCAGCAGCCAGATGAATCGGCCAGGCAATTCTGGACATGGTTCCTAACAAAGAAAAATCAAATAGTCGACTGTCCGGACGCCGAGGCCCTAGCAGCCTTCAAGCACAATATCCGTGACGAGTGGCTGGCCTGGCACCTCGGACAGGAAAAGCCGAAATCTATGGCAGCACTCACGACACTCATGACCCGCTTTTGCGCGGGAGAAGACAGCTGGCTTGCTCGTAGCAATAATATAACCAAGAACCCTGGTAATTTGGACACCAGGGACAGTAGTGGCAGGTCGCATCGCAACAAACAGAAGCGCCGCATTAACGGCGACAATGCAGATGATACAACAGTTAATGCCGGATTCAGAGGCTCTAAATTCGGTCAGCGGAAAAAGCCATTCAAAAGGAATCCTAGGGGCCCGTCCAGTTTGGACCGAATACTCGACCGCTTATGCCATATACATGGCACCCCTGAAAAGCCAGCCAATCACACTAACATGGATTGTTGGGTGTTCAAGCAGGCAGGCAAGCTAAACGCCGAAAACAAAGACAAGGGGCTGCATAGCGATGACGACGAGGAGCCCCGGCTGCCGAACAACAAGGGACAGAAGGGTTTTCCCCCACAAGTGCGGACGGTGAACATGATATATGCAACCCACATCCCCAAGAGGGAGCGGAAGCACGCGTTAAGGGACGTATACGCGATAGAGCCAGTCGCCCGAAAGTTCAAGCCATGGTCCTCCTGCCCGATCACCTTTGATCGAAGGGACCACCCCACTAGCACCCGTCACGGCGGCTTCGCCGCATTGGTTCTAGACCCAATTGTTGACGGATTTCATCTCACTAGAGTCCTTATGGACAACGGCAGCAGCCTGAACCTGCTTTACCAGGATACAGTGCGGAAAATGGGCATAGATCCCTCGAGGATTAAGCCCACCAAAACGACCTTTAAAGGCGTAATACCAGGTGTAGAGGCCAACTGTACAGGCTCAGTCACACTTGAAGTGGTCTTCGGATCTCCGGATAATTTCCGAAGCGAGGAGTTAATCTTCGACATAGTCCCATTCCGCAGTGGTTATCCCGCACTGCTCGGGCGAACCGCATTCGCTAAGTTCATTGCGGTACCGCATTACGCATACCTTAAGCTCAAGATGCCAAGCCCTCGAGGAGTAATTACGGTCAATGGAAACACCGAACGCTCCCTCCGAACGGAGGAGCACACAGCGGCCCTTGCAGCGGAAGTACAAAGTAGCCTCTCCAGGCATTTCTCCAGTCCGGCCACTAAACGACCGGACACCGTCAAGCGCGCCCAGAGTAACCTACAACAAGACCGCCTGGCACGATCCGAGCAAGCGTAGCAATGCGGCCCCAACCCCAGCCCTCGCAAAAAGGCGACGTCAGTACTTCGCGTACATAATTACGCTCTAGAGATACCATGGGCACAGGGGGAGGGGCACCATCACGGCATGCCCAAAACACGGCTTCAGCCATACCAGGGGCTGCCGATTTTTTAATTTTCTCTTACTTTCAGGACTCCACTCTTCAGAAGGCCTGTTTGGCAGTTCAATTGCCGCACAAATGATGCAAGAACCAGGGAAGCAGACAAGCCGCACCGCATTATGGAACTCCCAGGTGGTCTCTATCACGAGCAGTATACCTGTTTCGCATATTATTCCACAGGTTGCCCCTGGAGCGGACATGTTACATAGTCCAACCTTTTGCTTATCGCATTATTTGTATCATTCTGCTTTGATCGCAGCTCTTTTTAATAAACAATGCATAGCTTTTGTCTATTTTTGCATTACTCTTTTTTATATTTATATATGTTCCTTAACGACATGTTGCACCCGTACACTTTGGTACGGCCAAAATACGCCAGGGGCTTCAGTACCCCTCAACATGGTGTGAGAAGTTCGAACACTTTAACAAGTGCGGCACCCTGAACTTATAGCATTATATGCATCGGCTCCGAATCATGTCTTGGGTCAATAGTTGGGTTTGCCCGGCTCCTATGTTTTGTTGCCTTACGTTCTGCTATATCGGCTAAGGTAGCACTAGGAGAACCACTGCGATTGTGCCCCGGTTGAGCTGGGTTGAGCACCTCAGTGGAGAAAGCTAAAACTGACCGTCATGATGAGGCGAGAGCTGGTCGCTATTCGAGAGGTCTTTTCGAGTCCTTAAAGACTTATGCCGCTTAGGGCGAGGAGCCGGTTCTGTCCGGCCAAGGCGTGGATAGCGCCCCGAACTCGGTCTTCTGAATACCAGGGGCTTCGCCGAAATTTAAAATTATAGAATTCTATGGCTAAGTGAGAGTGTTCATGCATTATAGTCCGATTGCCTTGTTCGTTGGGCTGAGCGCCTCCCTTGAAGGACCCAAACATGGGAAAAAGAGCCCTCAGGTTTATCCCCAAACACCCCAGCACTAGCGGCCCGGGGGCAGAAGCCAACGACTTGCCATCTCTCAGAATTGATAAACAACCGCACATAAGGTAATATTTTAAATTCAAACAGCATTGCTTAAGCGCATATGAAGAAGTTTTCAGCGCACAGGACAAAACGAGCGAGTTTTATTCAAAAATTACATCCATAGAACATTCATCCGCCACAAGGTGGGCACCCTTCAGAACATCCTTATAATAATTTTCGGGCTTGCGATGCTCTTTCCCCGACGGTGGCCCGTCCTTCACAAGCTTCTCAGCATCCAGCTTGCCCCAGTGCACCTTCGCACGGGCAAGGGCCCTACGGGCACCTTCAATGCAGACGGAGCACTTGATAACTTCGAGCCTTGGACAGGCCCCCAGCAGCCACCGCACCAGCCCGAAATAGCTCCCAGGCTGAGCCTCTCCAGGCCACAGCCTAACTGTGAGGCCCTTCATGGCCTATTCGGCCGCCTTGTGGAGCTCGACCAGTTGCTTCAACTGGTCGCTCAGGGGCACGGGGTGTCCGGCCTCAGCGTACTGAGACCAGAACACCTTCTCCGTCGAGCTGCCCTCCTCGGCTCGATAGAATGCGGCGGCATCAGATATACTCCGGGGAAGATCTGCGAACACGCTTGGAGAACTTCGGATTTGGGTAAGTGACAAGTATCTCACGCTTATGTGTTTACTTTGCATAAAGAATGCCTTACCCGCCACTATCTTCTTCACCTCATACAACTCCTGAAGGGTATTCTAGGATTCGGCCTTGGCAGACTTGGCACTTTCAGTAGCCGCCGCGAGCTCGGACGCTCGCGTCCTTGAGTCACGCTCCAAACTCTCATGTTTTTCCATGAGAGCCTGGAGCTCTTGCCGCACCTTGCCAACCTCGGCCTCATACTTTTCTCGCTCAGTGCGCTCTGCGGTCGACCTCTTCTCGGCCTCGAGCAGCGCTTGCTTCAGGGTCGCCACCTCAGACATGGCCCCTACAATAGCCACGATACTCCTGTCATTTTTCGCAATTGCACCTTTTTATACACATTTATACAAGGTATTTTCTTACCTTCACTGTCTTCGAGCTGCTTCTTGGCACGTCCGAGCTCTTGCTCGGACCGCTCGAGGTCCTACTTTAGCATGTCCACTTCCGCAGTCAGTGCGGCGGACGCCAGCAGGGAAGCCTGCACACGCATATTGACTTCTTTTTGTTAGACTCCTGCGAATTTTATTTGATCCTATATTCGGCTTTTCTTCCCGAACGCCAAACAGAGCATCAGGGGCTACTGTCTATGCGGTAGTGTTATTTACACATTCTTTACTTACCTCAAAGCCTGTTAAAAGGCTTGTACAAGCTTCAGTCAGTCCGCTCTTGGCGGACTAAACCTTCTGGACCACCGCACTCATAATAGTGCGGTGCCCCTCGTCAAGGGAGGCGCCTTGGAGCGCCTCCAACAGATTGTCTGGCGCCTCTGGATGGACGGAGGTCGCTGGCGCGGCGGGCTTGCTCCTCTTGGAAGGAGGTCCCCCACCGGACTCTGGAACCTTTGAAGGTTCCGGAGCGGTGTCCGGCCTAGGGCCGGACTTGGAGCCCTGGGGGGTTTTGTCCCCTTTACTCCTGGAGTCCGGGAGGTCGCCTTGCGGCGCCTCCAGGACCACCTCCTCCCGGATTGGAACTTGCTGGGACAACACTTCGGTGTCGTCCGTAGGGCGGGGGGAGGAAGCTGTTGGAAGCGAGTTCACATCCGACGAGTCCAGTGAGCCGCTCGACGACGCGTCGAGCCGGTCTTTGGGTGGGCTGCATAAATATATCCGACAGAAGGGAAAGCTGTGCAATAATCAAATACTATGAAATCACTCCGGTATCCGGATACTTACGATTTCGCCAGGGGCTTGGCCCTGGGCGGCCACTCTTCTTCGCCGTCGTTGGCGTTGGTGGAGTAGTCCGGAGGAGGGGTTCTCACCTTCTTGGACCCTTCAGCCTCCCAGTTGGGGCGGCCTTCCTTTTCTTCCCTTCCCCCGCTGGAGGGGGAGGGGTCTCTTCTTCCTCCTCCTCATCTTCGTGGGAGGAGTGCATCTTGGATTCGTCGGATGATGAATCCGACACCTCCGGGCGTCGGGCACTCTTTCGAGTCCCCGTGGCCTTCTTCTTGGCCTTCTTCTCCGGCACCACATAGGGTGCCGGAACCAGCAGCTTCGCCAATTGAGTGTCCGCCGGGCCTTCGGGCAAAGGAGCCGGACAGTTGATCTGTCCGGACGTCACCTGCCAATCCTGTCAAAGGAAAGGGAGCTTAGACTCCGCATAGAGTCAAACTATGAAACACTGATACCCTGTAAAAGGAAAAAAACAGCTTACCACAAGAGTGTCACGCTGTGCACTGAATCCGCGATCCTTAGTAGCGGATGCGGGGGCCACGGCGCCCTTAAAGAGCACCTTCCAAGCATCTTCATATGTCGTGTCGAAGAGCCTGCTCAAAGTTTGGTGCCGTGCCGGGTCGAACTCCCACAGGTTCAAAGCCCGTTGTTGGCACGGGAGGATCAAGCGGATGAGCATAACCTGGACTACGTTGACAAGTTTGAGCTTCTTGTCCACCAGGGTTTTGATGCATGTTTGGAGTCCGGTCAGCTCTCCTTTTTTACCCCATGATAGGCCCGTCTCTTTCCAGGACGTGAGCCGCATTGGGGGTCCGGACCAGAACTCGGGGGGTGCAACCCATTCGGCATCACGCGGCTCGGTGATGTAAAACCACCCCGATTGCCACCCCTTCAGGGTCTCTACAAAGGAGCCCTCGAACCAGAACACGTTGGCCATCTTGCCAACCATGGCCCCTCCGCACTCCGCCTGGTTGCCGCGCACCACCTTCAGCTTGAAGTTGAAAGTCTTGAGCCATAGGCCGAAATGGGGGCGGATGCGGAGGAAAGCCTCGCACACGATGATAAACGTCGAGATGTTGAGGACAAAATTGGGGCCAGATCGTGGAAATCTAGGCCGTAGTAGAACATGAGCCCCCGAACAAATGGGTGGAGAGGGAAGCCCAGTCCACGGAGGAAATGGGGGAGGAACACCACCCTCTCATGGGGCCTTGGGGTGGGGATGAGCTGCCCCTTTTCGGGGAGCCGGTTGCGATGTCGTTAGACAGGTATCCGGCCTTCCTCAGCTTTTTGATGTGTCCCTCCGTGACGGTGGATACCATCCACTTGCCTCCCGCTCCGGACATGGCTGGAGAAGGTCGAGGTGAGGAGTGCGGACTTGGGCGCTGGAGCTCGAGTGCGCAAGAATGGATAAGCAAAGGAGGAAGAAGGCGTAGGTGAAAAGGTGGATCCTTATCCCCTTATATGGGTGGACGCAACTACATGTCCCCACCAGCCTGGTAAAACTCGCTTATCTCCCAAGCGCCGTAATCAAAGGCGCGGTTGGGTTACCCACACCCGTATTGATGAGAATCCCGGGATAAGGGGACACGATCTCTGCTTTAACAAGACGTGCCAAGGAAACCGCCTCGCATAACGCGCTGAGATGGGACAGTAAAACGGTTCGAATAAAAGCTTGGCCGTGGTGTGATGTCACACTACAGAATACGTCAGCAGATTAGATTTGTGTAAATATTATTCTCTCTATGGCAATATGTGGAAACTTATTTTGCAGAGCTGGACACTATCTTTGTGTTTGAAATATTCTATGAAGTACTTGGAGGAGGAACCCGCCTTGCAATGCCGAAGACAATCTGCGCGCCGGACTCGTCATCATTGAAGCCTGGTTCAGGGGCTACTGAGGGAGTCCTGGATTAGGGGGTGTCTGGATGGCCGAACTATACCTTCAGCCGGACTCCTGGACTATGAAGATACAAGATTAAAGACTCCGTCCCGTGTCCGGAAGGGACTTTCCTTGGCGTGGAAGGAAAGCTTGGCGATGCGGATATTTAGATCTCCTACCATTGTAACCAACTCTATGTAACCCTAACCCTATCCGGTGTCTATATAAACCGGAGGGTTTTAGTCCGTAGGACAACATACACATCAACAATCATACCATAGGCTAGCTTCTAGGGTTTAGCCTCTCTGATCTCGTGGTAGATCTACTCTTGTACTACCCATATCATCAATATTAATCAAGTAGGACATAGGGGTTTACCTCCATCGAGAGGGCCCGAACCTGGGTAAAACTTTGTGTCCCTTGTCTCCTGTTACCATCCAGCCTAGACGCACAGTCTAGGACCCCCTACCCGAGATCTGCCGGTTTTTACACCGACAAGGAAGATGTCAGATCAAAATCCTGATGGCACACAGAGGCGTAGCCCACGTGTGAAAGCTGGTTCCCAACCTGGTAATAGCGAAGCTGATGGGAATAGTGCTGCTGTGAAGATTGGTCCAAGCAAACTTGGTGGCTCCCCTGTTCGTCGTAGTCCACGGGTTTTGACAAACAAGAAGCCTTCTTCTTCTCCTCTTCGAGAGCGCTCTTTGTTGAAAGGAAGTAATAAGCGTAAAGTTCATCCTGCGAAGGTGAACAAAGGTGTAAAGAAGCGTGCTCGTGTCGAAGCTGGAGATATTGTATCTGAAGAAGATGATATTGAAGTTGATTCTGAAGATGAATTTGCAGTGGTACGTCTTTTGTACTGTATGTGACTGACTAGTTGTACTTGCAATTATTTAATTGTGTCTGGGCTTTTATGCTGGCCAGGGGAGGCTGGTCATTGTTTGCATCAATCGAGGGTGGTACTTATGTTGTTTCAATAGTTGAACTTGTGCAATCTTTTCTTTTTTTCTACTTGCCTTCATATGCTTGTTTTGTTTTCTATATTCATTTATTTAAGGTGTGGCTTCTTTATTTTCATTTACAGCCTGTTTGCCTTATGAGTCCGATCAAGCCGGTGGGATGCAATGACGGAAAATTTGCCTTGGATGAAGGTGACCAACGGAAATTGAACTTGACTGTGCGATGTTCATTGGGATAGGTTGAAGCTTGTGCTAAATTTCTTGAGAGTCAGCATGTGGCTAGGGTTCGTGCAGCTGGTTTTGGTTCTATCTTCAATTGGAGGGTGAAGTCTAACATTTCCCTCCCTCTGATGGGAGTTTTGTACCTGAGGATAGATCCTGATACGACGACTCTTGACATGGGTGAGGCTAATAAGAAGCTTCGCATCACTAGCGATGGTATACAACAATTATTTGGGTTCCCTTGTGGTGGTCGTTCTCCACCAAGGCCGTCAGAGGATGGATATGACGACGCTCTGATGAAGTTAAGATCGGAGCTTGACATTAGCAGGAACATAGATATCAAGACAAAGGATTTGAGGAATAAGCTCAAGGTGCTCGTCAAGGATCCTAGCAAAGATGACCTTGCTCTGAAAGTGTTCTTCATTATTGTGTTTATGAAGGTTGTGTTGCCTGGTGCCGCCCCGCGTGTTTCTAGAGAGGCAACAATGTTTGAGGGTCTTGTCTTTGAGGACATGGCTAATATGGATTATTGTCAGCTGATGGTTGATGAGCTTAGAAGGGCTGTTGTCAAGTACCAAGATGGTGTTACGATGGGGAAGGCAATCATAGGCTGTGCTATAGGGCCTGTACTAATGTACCTTGACTGCCTTATCCGTGGCAAGACTGCGGAGACTGACATGCGAGTCCCCCGCATATGTTTCATGGATCCTGTCAAGCTTTCTGATCTGGTTGATGCAGATTTGATAAAAAAGGCAATGCAGATCCAAAGACTTGGGTGTTTGGGAAGCTTCCGGTGAGTTTTATTTCTTTCGTGTCTTGCAGACCTTTTTTTTATTTAGGTATAGCTTTTTTCTGCTGGAGTGAACATGTGTCCCGCAGAGTTACCTATTTACATTTTGTCATTTCTTAAGCTTTGTGAGGTTTAGGTACGATTTTAGTACTGTTGTTTCATGTGTGGTTGAACTGAATATCTTTGCTAAATTGTCATGTCGGTAAATACTAATAAATTGGCACTGACAGCTAAAGATTGATAGTCCTGTTGATTTAAATTTGTTAATATCATGTTTTATTTTTCCCTTGTGTGTTGCATTGATTTAATTAACTATTTTTCCCCTTGTTTTGTAGTGGAAAACTCAAGAGGAGGTTGTTTTTTTCCGACAGTATAAACGACCAATCCTGGAGATGCCGTCGTCTCAGGTTCCCAAGTCTTCATCTCTGCATGATGAGTTGAGAGGTGGTCGTGGTGTTGAGGGTGCTGGTTATGTTCCCCCTGGCCCTAGTAATGCTAGTACTTCACAGAGACAGGGTTTTGGTATTGATGTTGCTGTTTCTGCGTTGGAGCGCGCTAAGCATATTTTTAGAAATGTGTGTTCTGAGCTGCAAAAGGTCCCAATGACAGTTGAGCGTATGAGCTGTATCAGTGGTACCCTTCCTGAAGGTCATCAATTTAACGCTGAGGAAGCAGTGGACTATATTGAGATGGAGAGAATTTTAATTGGTGATATGCGTGACGGTGCTGCTGATCTAGTTCAGAGCTCGGTTCGTCTGTTGAACAACATGAAGTGTTTCAAAAGTATGCAAGACTCTCGCTGCAAGCCATATGAAGAAAGTGCAAAAGTTGTTATCAGGCAAATTGAGAAGGATGAGGCTGCTGCCACCAATAGCAGGGCTGGTGATGTTACTGGGGCTAATGTTCCAGATCATGAAACGAATGATGTTGGCTTGGAGCGCGTTGTTGATGATGTGAGTGAGTCCTCGGTGTTTGCAATTTTTACTATGTTGTTCTGCTGTCAGTATTGTAGTTGAACTTTCTCATCTTTATCTATTTATTAATTTTTCTTCCGTGCAGATTGAGCAGGATGAGGCTGCCGCCACAGACAGCAGGGCTGATGATGGTACTGAGGTTAATGTTTCTGATCACCATACGAATGATGTTGGCTTGGAGCAGCCTGTTGTTGATGTGAGTCAGTCCTTTGTGTTTGTATGTTTTTACTATGTTGTTCTACTGTCAGTATTGTAGTTGAACTTCCTGATATTCATCTTTTTATTAATTTTTTTGATGCAGGAGACCAGTCATAATGTTGACGCTGTTGTTGACCGTGGAGTTAATGATCCATCTACTAATAAATGCAAGGTTATTTTTTGTGTTTTAATGTGTTTATTCATATTTCTTGAATTTTCATGTGCACCAATGTGGTTTAATTCCTTGTGTTTATTGTTGCTAATAATAGTATTGTTTTTTTTGTTTTCATTACATATGAAATCAGGGTGCTGTTGTTGGCGACAGCCTTGTTCGCCTGTTGGTGATGTTGCTTTTAATGTTAGCAATAGCAAGATCGATGATGTTTCTGTGAATGCTTCTAAGGTTTTGTTTTTCTGTGCACCTCTCGCTAGCTTATTTTTGATTATTAGTTTTGCTCATATTATTCACTTTTTCTGAATTTTTATTTCTTCAGATGACTGATGTTGATCGTGAGGCTGTTGTTAGTGGTGGAGATGATGCTCATGGTGTTCCATTGAGTAGTGGGCGCGATGTTGGTGCCAAAGTTGCTGATGAGGATTTTGGTGTTGCTAGCATACTTGATGGCAAACCGTCTGGTGTTGGTATTGCTGGGAATGAAAATCTTTCTGATTTTGAAGATTTGCCACCGGAAAATTTCTCGCATGGAGGGCTTGATTATGGTGATGCATTGCAAGATGCTTCTAGCATGGAGGAGGTGCCATCCGAGGCTGATGTTTTACTTTTGTCGATTTCTTCTGGCCCCTTGACGCAGGAGGCGCTCGTGTCATCCCAGGATTTTCTTTCCACAGACCCTGAAAGCGCAGCAATATTGGTGTCCTCTCAGGATGTTCCTGTGCCATCATCAAACCCTGAAACTGGAGGCATATTGGTCTCATCGCAGGAACTACCGTCGTCATCACACATTGATAGTGCAGGTAAGGACTTGTAAATGAGGCGTACTTCTCAATTTTGGCATTTTGGGCATGTTCACTTGCAGTGCTTGAACTTATTATTTTTCTTCTTTTTGTGCAAGCATAAAGTGGAAATGTTGTTAAGGTTGATATGTTTTTCTTCGCTGTTACAAGGTTGCGCAAGAACCGTGCAAAATGGTTAGTTTGGGATTTTGCCCGTATCATTTTCGTATCCTTTTCTTTCTCTCATATGATTATTGTTGTTATTGCAGTAGTTTTAATTCGTGTAATCTTTTGTGTTTTCTTAGTGACAAGCCGATGTTTCAAAATAAAGAGTGTGATGTCAGTGTTGGTTCTATTGCTAAAGCGTTTGTCCCCACTGGCATGCTCAACTCAGACAGTGTTGACGTTGTTTTATATTCTCTACGTCAGAAGTACCGAGACCCTGACAAGTTGATAGTTCCCAGATGGGTGACAGTGAGTATTTTTCTTTTGTAGACAAGATGATAACTTGTTTTTGCCAATTTTCTAACTGTTGTTGTTCTTTTTGTACAACAGACCAAGATCCGTGATGGAAATATTGATTCCAATGTGCTAAATTGGTTTACGAGATCGTGCCCTGATGGTTTTGACCAAGTAGGTGAACTTGTACTTTTTGTACTCATGAACTAGAACTATCATGTTTTTCTTGCAAGTTTGGGAGGTGGTGGAAAGAACTTGAGCAGCCTTCTTTTAGCCATGCACTTATGAATGATGTGTGCTTCTTTTGTGTGGAGCTGAACTTATTGTCGCAAGGAAATTGAACTGATATGTTTGTTGCAATTTTAACTAGAGTAGCATATTTTTTTGTAGTGTTTTGCTTACTCAATTAAATCTTATGATTATCTTATTTTTTGTTTGTACTTCAGAATTTCACTTTTCTTCTATTATTTTATTGTTTGGAGGCTGAATTTTTTGTTTCATTATGTTTTGTTAAATTCATTTTTCCTCTGTGATTTTTTTGTCAGCTTCTCTTCCCTTCTTTTGATCCGCCGTCCATTGCGGCTACCATGAAGCCTAGCGAAGAATCTGGGCATTGGTGCTTGATTGTTCTGAATTTGAGGTTCCGTCGCTTTGAGTGTCTTGATTCACTGCGCGACGAAACCTGGAGTGATGCAGTTAGATTCTTAAGGAATATGACAGATAACATAAAGAAGGTTTGGAGGGAGTCTAGCGTAGACAGGGCGAAACCGTTCTCGCTGGTGCATATTGATGGTTTCTCTTGCGAGTTTGTGCAGGTGCCGCAGCAGAAAAACACGTGAGTATCCGTTTTTAATGAGTTTTTGTTAGTTGTTTTTGTTGCTGGGAGGGTGGTGTTACTGTGTTTTCGGATTTGTGATGTACCCATTCTGTTTTTTCTTTTGTTAACAGGCATGATTGTGGATTCTTTATGCTACAAAGATGCAGGAGATATCATTGCTGGGAGGATGGTGTGATTGAAATGTTAGATTACAGCCACGAAGACATTCTTGACATTAGGAAGACTTTTCTGTACACCTGCGCAACTAGCGATGTGTTTGATGTTGACTTCCGTGGTTTGTTTGGCATCAAACCCTATACGTAATGCATGACCTTTTGTAATTTTTTGCATCTTGTACTTCTTTGATTGGTACTGTCATGATTTATGTATTTGAACTTTACCCTTGATGCTTTCTTTTCTTTTTTCTATTTTTGCAGGTGAGTGGCTGGATCTTAATGAGCATGACTACAGGATCTTTGGCAGCCAGTTCTCGGAGCTCGAGCGCGTATCTATTGATCTTAGCCAGTGGCGTTCTCTAGAAAAGACAAGGTCTAGTGTTCTTAAGGGGCGGTTGGGAGCTCTGAAAGGTTCTAGGGCTGCTTGTGCAGAGAGCCCCTCTACACCCAAGAATCCCATTGTGGAATTGATAGACAACGATGATGATGCGTTTGACAAGATTGCTGGCATGGGAAGAGTCACCAGGAGCGCTACTGTTGCCAAGGGTTTATCCCCACTTGCTGGAATAGTGGCTCGTAGAGCTGGTGGTGCTAGGAAGGATCCTGCTTTGGATTCTGGAAATGTTACAAGCACGAAGCGTGCACCCAGAGCTCCTATAAAGTTTTGCTCCCCTGTGCAGCAGCTTCAGCCTCATAGATTCCCTCACCTGGACAAGGTCACAAGTTGTATAATATGTTATTTAGCGATGAAGCATGTGAGAAGTATGCCGAGTGAGTATCCCTCATTATGTTTCATCTTCTTTTCCTCTTTTGTTTGTAACTTCTAGATAGATATGACCTGAACTGTTACTTTTATACAACTTGAACAGCTATGAATGCCTTATCTTTGCTTCCCCTGCTTTTTGTTCTTGTCCGTGCTGCAGCAATACATTCTCAATGATACCTCAGCCTGATGGTAGCATAAGCAGCTTCACTGGGAAACGCATCTGGGAAGTTTTTGCACCTGGGCAAATGATGGAGGGTGATGTAATGGACTTCCTTATTGATGATTGGAAGAAAGATCCCGATAGAAATGTTGATTTTGCGTCTGGGAAAAGGGTATTGCTGAGTCCATATTTCATCACGGTAACCAACCAGATCGTTTGTTTCTCTTAGACAAGAACACCTATTTTGTTTTACGAGTTTTGATAATACCTTGCTTTGTTTATCCTTTTCCCCTGTGTATTTCTTTTTTGGCTTTTTTTGCAGGTTGTGCTTGACTGTACGTTTTACGGTGATGAAAATAAAGAGTTTAATGTGAAGAGTGCAGCGAGAGATTTCAAGAGCTATGTTAAAGATAATGAAGACTTGTTCAGTGCCGACCTTGTGAGATCTACTAGCTGATTTTTGGTTTTATTTGTTTGTTGCATTGCTGGTTTTTATTTTGAATATTTAACATCTCTTTTTTGGTCATCTAGTTTTAGATCATGATGCCTCTATTCAAGCCTATGATTTTACCAAAGGATAAGAAAGTGAACCACTTTCCTTATATGTCATGAATTGGTACCGAAGTAGCATCGACATCCTTGACCCTTTACCTTATCCGAAGAACCATCATCCTTCAAAGTACACCTATCATAAAGACTGCGAGAAGATTGTGAGTGACATTTATTATCTGTACTGGATTAATTTTTCTGCATCTTTGTTTCTGCTTTTTTCTTAGACCTGAAAATGTGTGGTTTCTTTTCTTTTCTTACAGATCTCCAGGATGGTCCAAGTAATGAAGGATGTGTATGGTGATGCTCAGTACAAGGCGAGCAAGCAGCCCAAATGGGAGCTTTTTGCAAAGAAACCAACGTTTGTGAAGGTTCCACTTCAAGGGGCGAATGAATGTGGCCATTATACTCTGAAGTATGCAGGATCCTATGATGGTGAAAAGATCGTTGGGAACATTCAATATAAAGATGTGGGTTCTAGTTGAGCTTTTCACTTTTCCGTGTTTGGCTGATTGTGTGTTCTTCTTTTTAATGTGTCATGATTTTTTTGATAATTTGTTTCATTGTTTTGTAGCCTCGTATTGTTGATTGGAGGGCTGAGGATCTGTATAGAGTTGTGTTCAACCAGAATAACCAGCTTCTGGTGACGGAGCTTCCCAAGGAGTTTCAGCCTTTGGCTCCTGGTGCATAGAAGAAATGGTCATCATTCGCGTAGTGAAATGGATAGTTGTGCGATATATCTCTTGAAAGAATTGTAGGCTTTGATTGTAGTGTTTTGGATGTCTTTGATTTTTGATAGTTGTCTGATATATCACTTGTGTATGTTTCATTGGGAATTCGTTCTGGTTAAGTTCTATTTTTACTACTGAAGTCTTGTAAACTAGTTAAACTAAAAACACGTCTTCCCAAGTTCATTACGAGTTGTTGCTGGGAAAAGTGAGATTTATCATTTATTTTCATTTGTCCCAACCTAGGTTGGACCTTTATAGTTTCTGTACCCTCTTTTTCCTGTCGCGTTAGGCTTTTAAAATTTTGGTGTCACGATGGCACTTGTGGATCTAGCGTGAGTGGAGTGATGCTTCCTTGTTATGTAGAACTGATTTCATATAATGTATTAGAACTGAAGTTTTTTTGTGATTGAACTTATTTACGACCAAGTAGCTACGTCATCTATAGCCAGATTTTATTCAAGTATAAGAAATTTAGCAAGATTTGAGAGCAAAATTTTTGTTTGAACTTCTTGAATTGTAGTAGTTGAACTTCATAGTAAAATTTAAATACTGGTTTAAATTAGCTACATTTAAATATGTCTCCGGGGGGGGGGGGGTGACCTATTTTCTAGGCTGTGGTTCTTCTCAAGGCAATGTTTTGTATGATCATAGTACTTGCCTTACAGACTAAGTTGTACTAACATTTCAGTTGTACTATTAGTGTTATTCTTGAGTGTGTCAATGTTTTATGGAATGTGAACTGAAGCTTCCCGTTCCTTTTTATATTTTTGTAGAATGAATGTACCGTTTTGTTCAAGTGTACCAGAACTCTCAGTCCTAGCATGCTAGTGGCTTGGAAATGTGTACTGATTGTTCTTTGCTTTTCCTGTTGCAGTACTTAGTAAATTTCTAACTACTATTAGCACGATGCTGTTAGTAGTCCTCGGCTGAAACTTAGTCTTTTTAGTGTTCTTCTGAAACTAAAAACTGAATTTTCTTAGTGTGATAGTACTACCGTAAATGTCTAAGCTGTACTGAGCGTCCAATTCTACTATTTTGCTGTTGTCCTTAGTTAGTCTGCCACTGTTTTTTGTGTGTGAAAATATCCATGTATGATTTTTTGTTTCTGCATGACTAGTTTCAACTTCAACCTACTTCAACTTCAAATGATGGATGAACAAAAATAGGAAGCTGGCAAACTTGTTGACTGACATAAGCAAACGGTGTACATGATATAAATAGGCAAACTTGTTCAAACCCTGACACACATAACATAAGGTAGCTGGTTCAACATAACGAAAGCAAACTACAAATCTGAAACAACAATATTAAGGACATGCAGAAGTGCGAGCAACATGAATGCAGACTTTCATGCATCCTCATCCCCCGAAGTTGCAGTGGTAGTAGGGGTCAGCTTCCTGCTCTTCTGAAATATCCCAACCTGTCACAATGTTGTCGATTGTCTTCCATGACTTGTATGTGGCGTACGCATCTATTCCTGCGTACGCGATGAGGTTGTCTTGCAGCGGGCTGGTCCCCCACTTTTTGTGTTCTCCCTTGTCCATCTTATTCTTCATGCCTTTGTAGGATGGGTGGATGACGCCGCCTGCAACATCGGCCAAGGAGTCGAAGTATTTTTTGGTGTGTGGATCTTTCCACTTGCGCTGCATGTCGATGAAGTTGTTGGGGTTGATCTCCAAACCAGACCTGTTCAGCATCCGCTTGTCGCCTCCAATGCTGAAACCGACAAATGTGTACAATTTATTCTCCTGCAGGAACTGTTTGAGGCGCTTGGGCCTGCAAGGGGGGAGACACACATTGAAGGTTAGTGTTCTTTTTTGAATATTTAATTCTTCTGTTTTTGTTTTTGAAAGTGATAATCCATGAGGCAGATGCTTATATAGTATAAGTCATGGATGAATGTAGTCTAGAAACTAGTACACAAAGTCCTGAAATTAAATTCAACTACACCTTGTTATTTTTCTTTTTTGCTGTCTTGAGTGCTTCACCAAATTCAAGAATCATTTTAACAGATTCAATGATATATGTGCTGCTTGATTCAAGTTTAGTTTTCTTTTTTGGTTGAATAAAAGACCTATACTAGTGCTTGATACATCTTTGAGCATCAATTCTATATAACTATACTAGTGCATCAAGATCAGAATCTATGCTAGCACATCATTTTCAGAAATTAATTTGGTGCATCAAGTTCAGAATTCTATAAACATTTTTTTCAGATGCTAATCTGGTGAAACAATCCACTTCACAGTTTCAGAATTGCATGTAAGTTGAGAAACATGTACTCATGCATACACTTCACAAAGTATAGTAGTTCATCTAGTTGGGAAACTAGTTTAATGAAGTTTCTAGTGAGTAGTACTAGTACAACAGATGAATGAACAGTAGTATGGGTTACCATTTTGTGGCTGCTGCGATGTGGTAAACCAAGCAGAGTTCCTTGATGCACAACTGCAGGACTGCCGCCATCTGTGGAGGTTCATCATCCCTGGTGAACCCCACATCAACTCCGATGAAGCTCGGATACAAGCCGCCGCCCTTCATCCTGAGCCTGCTCATCACCTCGTCGGCCTTGTCTGGTTCGCTGGTGCAGACGATCTCCAGCGTCTCTTTGCCGTGGAGCTCAACCCCTATGAGGGTTCTCGTGTACTCGCACTTCTCACCGGGGACGTGAACGTCGATGAGGTCGCTGCTCTTGTCCGATGGCTCGCCATGATGACGCTTGGCGGATGGTTCATCCGCCATCGCCTTCCTGCGGCGACTGTGGGCTTGGGAGAGAGAAGTTTGTGTTTTGTGTGCAGTGGAGATTGAAGCGACAATGGTGGTTTCTGGGAATGAGGCAGAGATGGAAGACGATGGGGTATTTTGCACTGTGTCGATGGGGATGTGTGGGAGGCGGTTCGTCAGGGGCGTGGGTGTGGTGGTCGTGGGGGTGCCCGTTTGCAGTCCCTTGTGGCAACCGCTCAGTGGGTGGCGCGGGTGGTGGCCTTGAAGAAGAAACCGTCCAATTCAAATGGTTTTACTGTTGCACTGACTTGTCTTGTCAAGCTGTACTTATGACCTGCTAAATCACACTTGCACGTCTCAGGGGTGTTGATGACGACATTTTGGACTTTTTAGGTGACGTATGCTTTGTGATGTTTTTCCCTGAGGATGTTAAGTATTTGTTTTTCCACTGAAGTTTTATAGAGTAGTTTATCTGAAGACATTTTTCAGTGCCCCGGGAGTTGTTGCTCAAAACTGGTACTTATTTTATTTTCATCTCTACTTACCTAAGTTAGGCCTTTATAGTTTTTGTATTCTCACTTTAGTGCACTTATGGTTTAGTGTTGTGTGAACTGAAATGTAATTTCATACAGCATGCGGTTTTGAAATTTGGTGTCGTAGTGGTGTGAGTGGCCTGACTGATCCTGCTTTTTTAGTACTTATGTCATATGTATGATTGAACTGAGGTTTTTTTGTGTTTTTTCGGTGTCTTGTGGGGATTGAGATTATTTTACGACCAGACCGTTCGTTGAGGTGTGTACAAATTTTATATAAATTAGAAATTTAGCAGAATTGACAAATAAATTCTATTTGAACTTCTTTTCTTTTAGTAGTTGAACTTGTGAGATTTTATATAAATTAGAAATTTAGCATAATTGACAAATAAATTCTATTATGAACTTTTTGTATTTTAGTAGTTGAACTTGTCAGATTTTATGTAAATAAGAAATTTAGCATAATTGACAAACATTATATGTTTGAACTTTTTGCATTTTTAGTAGTTGAACTTGTTAGATTTTATGTAATAAGATATTTAGCATAATTGACAAACATTATATGTTTGAAATTTTTGCATTTTATTAGTTGAACTTGAAAGTAATATTTAATTCGGTTTTTTTAAATTTTGTACATTTAACAGATAGGCTATTAAGTTTTCTTCTTTTTAGAGGTTCATTGTAGTTTATATATTTTCAGTTTCGAACATTATGTGTTTGTAAACGATTCAGGCTATTGGGCCGTTTTCCGGCCCAGATAGCTCGTCCGCGCGGCTGTGCAGTGCAGCGTGCGCATGCGCTCTGGTTTAGTCCCACCTTGCTAGTCGAGGGGGCTCCAAACCTGTTTATAAGCGCAGCCGAGGCTCACTGGTCGAACTCTTCTGAATACTTACCTGAGCGCTTATACACGGCGCTCGCTCTCTCTTGATCTGTGGGCCATGATCGGTGGGCCCTGCGTTGTGTGGATTACTAGGGATTCGCCTATGGGCTCGAGTTCAAGTATCTAGCAGCGTCGGGGCCTGCGCCTGACCTTGGGCGGTCAGTTTTTTCTTTTTTTGTTTGTTTAAATCTAGTACTTGACTCCAGCAGTAACTTGGACTGAAACTTTTTGTTCTAGTTCTTGTTAGTTTTGTGTAAGTGTAATTTAAGATGTACTTGCATTTAGATTAAGTTGTACTGATAGTCCATTCATAGTAGCGCTTACGTGCTGATGCTTCTATGTACTTTTTATTGTAGTAAGTATGTACTGTCCGATCAAGTGTACTAGTACTGTGATTCTTAATCTGCAAGCGACCAGCATAAGTGTGTGCTGATGCTTTCTTAACTTTTTCTGTTTTTTGTAGTACTTGTTAATTATCTAGCAGCTATATATGAATGAGAACACTATATGGAGTACTAAGAATTTTTGCTTCAACTTTTGAAGCGTTGTTAAGGAACTCAAATTGTGCTGATTGTTCTCAATGTTATGTTTTATATACAATACTGAATCAAAACTAGACATAGAGCAACGTTGTGTGATTAGTTGCATCATAACTAGTACTTTAGAGTAGCTACAATGTTCTATTCAGAAGCTACTTTTTGAATTTGAAATGATGGATTAACAACATACGAAGCTACCAAACTTATATAATGAGATAAGCAAAACATTATACTTGATGACATAAATAAACTAGTTCAATAATGACAAGCACGACATAATCATACTGGTTCTACCCAACAAGAGCAAACTACTAATTTGAAACAACAAGATAAAAGGCAAGCACAAGCGAAAGTAAAACGAAGGCAGGCTCTAATGTATCTTCATCCCGCATAGGGGCAATAGGGTTGGTCGTAGTAATTCGCAGCCTCCCGATCTTTGGCAATTTCCGAACCATCTGTGATGTAGTCGATCATGCTCCATGCCTTGTACGTGGCGTATGCATCCACTCCTGCGTACTCGATGAGGTTGTCTGGCAGCGGGCTGGTCCCCCACAGTTTGTAGTCTTCCTATGTGTTGATGTTCTTCTTCATGCCTTTGTAGAATGGGTGGATGACGCTGGCTGCAACATCAGTCAAGGAGTCGTACTCTTTTCCGGTCTATGGTACTCTCCACTTGCGCTGAATGTCGATGAACTTGTTGGGGTTGATCTCCAAACCGGACAACTTCTGCTTCTCTTTGTCGCTTTCAATGCTGAAACCGGCAAATGTGAACAACTTCTTATGCTGCAGCAACTCGTTCAAGCGCTTGGGCCTGCAAGGGGAGAGACATTTTTGAAAATCAGCATTACTTTTGATGTTTGAATTATTCATTTTTGTTTTGTCTTACAAGCGATGAATCCATTTAAGTATATGTTTATGTAGCATAAATAATGGATGAATGTGCTTCATAAACTAGTAAACAAAGTTCTGAAATTAAATTAAGTACACCATGTTATTCTTCTTTTTTGGATTATACATAGTTTCAGTCAATGTTGTATGTTCTGCTTTGGTACTAGTTTAGTTTACTTTTGTTGAATAGGATAACACATAAACAGTGCTTCACCAAGTCCTTAGTTTTTGTTCTTATGAGAATAACATTAGATCAAATTCAGAAAATACTTCACTACATCAAGTTCAGAAACATCTTTTTAATATATTGAGTACATAAACTACACTATTGGATCAAGTTCAGAAACTAGATTAGTCAGTCAACTTCAGAAATTAATCTTCCGCAAGATTTTCCAAATAGTAATCCGGTCCATCAGGTTCAAAAATACATTTTATAGTGTATCTACTTGAGAAAATGCAGTAGTGCACCACTTTTCACAAGCCACACTAGTACATCTAGTGGGGAAACAAGTCTGATGAAATTTTCAGGATACAGTACTAATAAAATAGATAAACCAAAACAGGGCAAATGAGTAGGATGGCTCACCATTTTGTGGCCGCTGCGATGTGGTAAACCAAGCAGAGGACGTCGACGCACAACTGCAGGACTGCTGCCATCTGGGGAGGTTCATCTCCATTGGTGTAGTGCACACCAACACCGACGATCCTACGAACCATGCCGCCAGCCTTCCTCTAGAGCCTGGAGATCACCTCGTCGGCCTTGTCTGGTTCACTGGTGCAGACGATCTCCAGCGTCTCCTTGCCGTGGAGCTCAACCTCTCTGAGGGTTTTGGTGTACTTGCGCTTCTCGCCAGGGACGTGAACGTCGATGAGGTTGCTGCTCTTGTCCGACGGCTCGTAATGATGATGCTTGGTGGATGGTTCCTCCGCCATCGCCCTCCTCCGACGACTGTGGTCTTGTGAGGGAGAAGTTTGTGGTTTGTGTGCAGGGGAGATGGAAGGGCAATGGTTGTTTGTGGGGATGATGGAGAGATGGAAGAGAATGGGGTTTTTTTGCAGTACGTCGATGAGGATTTGTGGGAGGCGGTTCGTCGGGGGCGTGGGTGTAGTGGCGTGGGGTCGCCGTTTGCAGTCCATTGTGGCAACCACTCAATGGGTGGCGCGGGTGGTGGCCTGGAAGAAGTAACTGTCCAAGTACAATGGTTTTTACTGCTGCACTTAATAATCTTGTCAAGCTGTACTTATGACCTGCTAAATCCCACTTGCACGTCTCAAGGGTGGTGATGACGGCATTTTACTGTCGCACTGATTTGTCTTGTCAAGCTGTACTTATCGGCTGCTCATCCCACTTGCATATGTCAGGGTTGGTGATGATGGAGGTCTGTACTCCTCTACTGTGGTACTTGGACTCGTGATTGAAGTGTAATTGAACTTACCAAATACCAATGAGACTATGTGTGATGCTAATGTTTTTTAAAACAATTTTTGTATTTTTTAAAGGATTGTTGATATCAAGATAATCTCTAAGTATTTTTTACAGATAAATTAGATTTTCATCAGTACAGAATGTATTATATTCGCATTTTTGTTTGAGGTAATTATTTTTATGTACTGATGGTCTTTCTGAATTGGGACTGGCAGAAGCAGACATAGCTTTGTTTTTTTCAAAACGATGTTTTTTTAGGTTTTCACGGGTGTGTTTGTTTTACTCCGCCTTTGTACTGACGACTGGTCGACAATAGTGTTTTTCTTCAGTACAAATGTATTTTGTGACTGCATTCAAAAGGATTATCAAATGTTTTACGTAATAATGTGACTGCTCCAGCGGGCACAAATCAAAAATTATATCAATACTGATGTGTACTCTGTCTTTGTACTGACGACTCAGAACTATCAGTACTGATGTACTATAGGAGTTTAAATTTTCCTTGACATTTTTTTGCTGCTGAGTTACTGGTCGACAGTAGCATTTGCGTCAGGTAAATCCAGATAAGTTTTTTCAAATGTATTTCTAACTGCATTCAAAAGGATCATCAATTGGTTTACATAATAATATCACTGGTTCAGCGGGCTCAAATCACAAATTATATCTTAACTATAGTACTAATCGAGAAATCGATGATAAAGCTAAAGAAGTTTTGGTAACGACAGTGTTTCTGAAATGTTTCCTCATTGTGTGCCGAGGCAACTGAGACCACTATGTATTTTTCAGTTGTTCAGCCTTGAGCTTCTCCTAACTGGCCCCGAATCTTGTGCCTTGCCGGCGCCCTTTCCTGGTTGAGCCTTGGCAACTTCATCGTCAGTTTCGGTTTCCTCATCCCCAACAGTGTCATCTTCATTGTCTTCATCTGATTGGTCGTCATTCTCGTCAAACTCTTCTTCTTCATCGTCTTCATTTGATTTTTTAGAACTCTGCACCTTGCCCTATGTTTGTTCAGCGCCAATGACCTCCTTGCCCACTTTGCACGTGCGGGCATTATGCCCGTCAGTTCCCCCACACTTGCGGCAAGTGTAGCTATTACGTGTGTTGTCTCCATTGGTAGAAACCTGGGTGGCTCCAATCTTCTTGTGCTTGTTGGCAGTTCCATTTGTGCGGAGCGGGCATGTGCGGTACTTATGGTTGCTCACGACGTTGCAGAATCCGCATGCCCTTATCCCGAGAGGTTTTCCGTCCGGGCCAAATTCCACACGCTTGATGGGGCGTGGCGGCTTTTTGGCTACTGCTTTCGCTGCCCGCGTCTTGCTCTTCCTCCCCTTTGTGTTTGAGAATATGGGTGGTTTAATCACTCTTTCCTGGTGCTGCTGGTACGATGTGCTGTTGTCATGTCGTTCGCCTACAGCACCATCAAGCTCATGATCTCGCATGTGAGCTTGTTGGTGATCTTGAGTGTGCACATGGGCAAGCTCTGGTTGCTGCTGCTCCTCTTCCTCGTTGTTGAACGGGTCAACAGCTCCCATATGATTCATCTCGGATAACATTGTAGCAATATCCTTCTCAATGGCATCATTGTCCGCCACACCTCCATTTTCAGCAGAATGCATGGCATCGAGTTCTTGTTCAAGTTTGTCCATGACGACCCGCGACCTCGCCATTTTCTCTTGGCTTCTCAAACTTTTTCTGTGCACCCTCATGTTGAGCGTCAACAGTGAGCTTTCAATGCAGTATTGGGATGCCATGTTTGACGCTACTGTCCTCAAGTCATTTTTGTCGAATGTTGGCTGGATGTTCGAGCGTTTGGTGTATCTCCTGAGGATATATTTCTCTGGAACGCTGGGAGCCTTAATTGTCTGCATCATGCACAGGACATGCACACAGAAAAGACCTGTCTTTTGTTTTTGGAAGAGGTGCATGTATTTTGACATTTCATTCCAACAAAAACTTTGCAAATAAAGTAGTACAGTATGTAACATCTTTTTTTTGCAGTCCTCACCTGTGTGGTCCCATAGCCTGCACTCGCACTCATATGTTTCTCCCACAGGGTCTGCAACCACCTGGAACGCGTGCTGAGACCATGCAGACAGTTTTTGCGGATTGTTGTAGCGCACGAGGTACTTTGTGGGCTCTTCCGTCTCTGTCGTCGTGAAGAGTGTGCTTAGTTTTAGCCTTTTTCTGATCTCGATGTACACAGCTCGCGAGTAAACCTTTGCCATCTGGGTGTCAAACCCATAGAAGGTCAGCGTGTTTTGTTCCTTCTGCACATGCAAGAATGATGACCAAATTGTTAGTTTTCTCGCAGCAAAAACTTGTCTAACTAATAAGGTTGTACTTTAGTAAGCATGTTTGTTTGTCTCACGACAGGTGATAGAGCTATACCATGTTACCCATTGTCTCTTGGTTCTCTGTCTGCCTCCTGGTTTTGACGCGGGAGTTTACCTGGCTGACAAACCGGTGTAGGTTTTGTCTCTCACTTACAAAGTTCTTCTTGAGCACATAGTTCATGCTCTCACTTCACTGTGTGGATGTCATTTTGGCGCAAAAAATTTCTTTGAAGTAGGCTGATATCCATTTCTCACGCTCGTCCCACATGTCATTTTTTAACATGTTATTTTCCTTTTAGTTTTTTGGGGGAAGGGGGTGGTGGTGGTGGTGGTTGGGGGTGGTTTTTCGTGGTTGTACCTGTGAGGATGCATATAGGAGCCTTCCCTCTCATGCACCTTAAAAATGTCTTGAACATCCATCTGAATGATTCTGCATCTTCATCTCTTATCATGGCGAAACCAAAGAATGTAGTCTGGAAGTGGTTGTTAGTACCGACAAACACCCCAAGTGGCATATGGTACTTGTTGGTCTTATATGTGGTGTCAAATGTTACGCAGTCACCGAAGTCTCGATATGCCCCTCAGCAGCTTGCATTCGCCCAGAATATGTTCTTAACTCTGTCGGACTCATCGAGTTGCATGTCACAAAAGAATTCCCTGTTTATAGCCTTTTCATCTCCCTAAAGAAGTTGACAGTCTTTAGGACATCGTCCACATCATCCATCCTTGAATTTTTTGCTTTCCTGGATATTAAAAGTGAGCAGTCATTCAAAAATACATGTTGAACTAGCGTCAGGTCATGCGTTGCGTAATATGTTTGTACTAATAGAGGAAAAAAGACATAGGCGGTTTATGGGAGGAGAACAAGTTTGTACTTACAGGTTAATCAGGTCTTTGGCATTCATTTCTAGGAAGTAGCTACCAGGGTCATCACCGCCTAGTATGCTCATGATTTGCGCGTGTTCAATGCCTTTGAACTGCAGGTACTTGACATACTCCAAGATTGTTTTGTCAAAGTTTTTGTGGGAGTGCAAGAAGACAAGCATTTGCGGAGTGAGCTGTAGCCTGTGGTTGTGTTCCCAGACTATCTCTTTTATGACAAGTGTTCCATCCTTTTCAATCTTTAGCCTCATTTTAGCCCCGCAGTTAGTCCTGGCTGTCGTTTTGTTCCGCTGTCTATTTGCTTCAGACACCTTCGAATGATAGACTCCATAGCACGTGCAATAAAGGTAGGCTCTGGTCTTAAACTTGGAGCCTTCCCTGATAGCAAAACCCGCGTGCTTCGCATAGAGGTTGTAGAAGTTCTTTTCTTCTTCAAAAATTTCAAAGCGCATCTCTAGCCTTGGCAGAACATAAGCTTCAATGTTAGGTGGCTGCACGCAACAGTGAGCAAACAAAAATGCAGTTATGAAAATGTTTAGATGGAGTGGTCACAGTACCATGGTATGGACTATCCTTGTATGGTTTTTTTCTTAATGTGGATACTTACATGTGTATAGCTCTGTGCTGCCTCCGGTGTTTGCTGTTCACCCTGGTGTATGGGCGCGGGTGGTGTCACCCTTGGCACATGCAGCAATGCATCTCTTGGAGGGAGCAATGTTGACGAAGGTCTTCGCCTCTCATTGTGAAAGTGCAACTATCCCTGGGTGGTTTTGGTAATTCCTAACAACATATAGCTCATTGAGCTAACATTATTCCAAGATTAATATTTCAGGAAAAGCTTAATGAATGGCATGGCATGGATGAGGAAAGTGGATCCCTCAAAGTTCTAAGGACAGAAAGTTTGGCTCAAGCTTCAAGATCAAGACTCTACATTTTATATTTTAGTGATCCAAGATCACATTGAGTGTATAGGAAAAGCCAATACTATCAAGGAGGGATGAGGTGTTGCTTAATGGCTTGCTTGCTCAAAGTGCTTAGTGATATGCTCCAAAACCCTCAACTACCTTCCCACATCCACATATGACCTAAACCAAAAGTCAAACTTGGCCCCACCGATTCTATCTATCCGGCGCCACCGAGTTTCAAATGTCATAGCCACTGCCACAAACCCTAGCAATTCGGTTTCACCGATAGGGATCTCGGTCTCACCGAGATGGGATTGTAATCTCTCTGTTTCCCTTCGTAACATTTCGGTCTTACCGAGATGAGCGATCGGTCCCACCGAGATTGCAATGTAAACTCTCCGTTTCCCTTTTGTAACATTTCGGTCTTACCGAGATGAGCGAATCGGTCCCATCAAGTTTACATGACCAACTCTCTGGTTTGCTTATTACCAAAATCGGTCCCACCGAGTTTGTGTAATCGGTCACACCGAGATTACGTTATGCCCTAAGCCTAACCATATCGGCCCTACCAAGTTGCATCTCAGTTCCACCGAAAATCCTAACGGTCACTAGGTTTGCTAAATCGGTCCGACCGAGTTTAACCATTCGGTCCCACCGAGTTTGGCAAATTGTGTGTAACGGTTAGATTCTATGTGGAGGCTATATATACCCCTCCACCCACTCTTCATTCGTGGAGAGAGCCATCAGAACATACCTACACTTCCAATACACATTTTTTGAGAGAGAACCACCTACACTTGTGTTGAGGTCAAGATATTCCATTCCAACCATATGAATCTTGATTTCTAGCCTTCCCCAAGTTGCTTTCCACTCAAATCTTCTTTCCACCAAATCCAAATCCTGTGAGAGAGAGTTGAGTGTTGGGGAGACTATCATTTGAAGCACAAGAGCAAGGAGTTCATCATCAACACACCATTTGTTACTTCTTGGAGAGTGGTGTCTCCTAGATTGGCTAGGTGTCACTTGGGAGCCTCCGACAAGATTGTGGAGTTGAACCAAGGAGTTTGTAAGGGCAAGGAGATTGCCTACTTCATGAAGATCTACCGCTAGTGAGGCAAGTCCTTCGTGGGCGACGGCCATGATGGAATAGACAAGGTTGCTTCTTCGTGGACCCTTCGTGGGTGGAGTCCTCCGTGGACTCGCGCAACCGTTACCCTCCGTGGGTTGAAGTTTCCATCAACGTGGTTGTACGATAGCACCACCTATCGGAACCACGACAAAAACATCCGTGTCTCCAATTGCATTTGAATCCTCCAAACCCTTCCCTTTACATTCTTGCAAGTTGCATGCTTTACTTTCCGCTGCTCATATACTCTTTTGCATGCTTGCTTGAATTGTGTGGAGATTGCTTGACTTGTGCTAAGATAGCTAAAATCTGCCAAGAACTAAAATTGGGAAAAGGCAAGATTTTTATTTGGTCAAGTAGTCTAATCACCCCCCTCTAGACATACTTTCAATCTTACACATTGTACGTCCGTCTCCCCTCAGATTCATTGCGAGGTTGCTCCTGTCCATATGGCTCATATCTTGTACTTTGGAACCTGCTAGAGCGGCCAAAATTTCTGTCTCTTTGGCCTGGTCTTCCCGTCGCAACCACTTTTGCAGCACGAATGATTGATGTTGACGGAGGGACTGGTGGAAGCCTTGTTGCAACCCATCCACGGCTTCCTGTCCTTGGCTTTCTGCATGCGTTAGGGAAGGAAAACATTTGTTGTTGGGGATATTGTTGGCCTTGTTGCAACCCACGAGTGACATAGCTTGTATTCCCAGATATTAGTGTTTGCTGCATAGAAGAACTTGTCCATGCTTCTGATGATTCTGGTGTATCTTGAAATCTTCCTGTATTGTTGAAGTATCCAGGCGGTATTTCTGGTGTTACCCAACCAGGTGGTGCCTCATATCTGCTTGGCTCATCAAACGCTCGCTGCGTGTGCCGCGTTGCTCGCTTCTGCAATGACATTCAACAGTTTTGGGATTAATCTTTTCTGCATTTTTCTCGTATACATGCTATGGGTAACATGTCATGCACTGAAGGCATTGTACAACCTTGGCTTCTTATGCTAGAGGTATATATGACTATTATGATGTGGAACGAATAGAAGAGTTTGCTGCTTTTAAGGGTGCTTATGAAATTGAATCTTTGTTTGAAAATTTTGAAGATTTTGATGATTCAATTTATAGACCTAAAAATCTTGCTATCCTTAAATATTGCTATGATAATTATAAATACAATTACGATATTGATGTATTTATTGAGAATAACCCCGCTGTCCAAGAAAAGACTAATATTTTGCAGGAGTCTATGGAACAAGAAATTGATGAAACTACGAGCTCATTGGATGAAAAAGATGAGGAGGAGAGCGAAGAACAAAAGGAGGAAGAACAGATTGATCGCCCGTTCCCACCTTCTAATGAGAGTAACTCTTCAACTTATACATATTAATGCCCCTTCATTCTTACCGAAGGATGAATGCTATGATCCCGTTGATTCGTTTGAAATATCCCTTTTTGATGAACTTGATGCTTGCTATGCTTGTGGCCATGATGCCAATTTAAATTATGCTTATGGATATGAACTTGCTATTGTTCCTCATATTAAGAATGAAATTATTTCTATTGCACCCACACTTGATAGTCCTATTATCTTTTTGAATTCTCCAAACTACACTATATCGGAGAAGTTTGCTCTTATTGAGGATTATGTTGATGGGTTGCATTTTGCTACTACACATGATGATTTTGATGAATATAATATGCATGTGCTTGCTTCTCCTACTTGCAATTATTATGAGACAGGAACTACATCTCCGCCTCTCTATGTTTCCAACACAAGAAAGTTGCAAGAAACTTCTTATGCTATGTATTGGCCTTTACTTGATGTGCATGAATTGTTCTTATATGACATGCCTATGCATAGGAAGAGAGTTAGACTTTGTTGTTACATGACACACATCACTTTGTGCTCACTACTAAATGCCAAATCATTGTTAATTCAAATTGGCTTTGATATACCTTGGGACCCGAGTGGATTCATTACTTGAGCACTTTATGCCTAGCTTAATGGCATTAAAGAAAGCGCTGCTAGGGAGACAACTCGGAAGTTTTTAGAGAGTCATTTATTTCTGTTGAGTGCTTTTATAAAGTTTAAAAACAAAAAATATATAGGGGAACTTAAAACTTTTCACAAAAGAGAAGCAATTGGAAGTTATGCATTGGAGAAGTGAGGGTCGACCTTGAACACTTGTGTTCATGCTCATGGAAACAATGTAGAATTTTTGATGAAGATTCTCACAAAAATAATTACCCCCTTGTACAATTCCATTGTATTATAAAAATAATGTGCCAAGATTTTCCTTTAGGATGTTTAGAGTCGACCTTGAACATTTGAACACTTGGTTTGTCCGGTGCAAAACAGAAACTTTGGCTGTAGTGCTCGATTTTACATTTTTTACTGGAACGTCAAATGGTTCTGAAACCTTTTGCACTGTCTTGCTATACAAATTTTTTTTCCTAATTATTTCAGAATGTTTGGAGTACCAGAAGTAAGGTGGATGTTCAGATTACTACAGGCTGTCCTGTTTAACACATATTCTGTTTTTGATGCATTGTTTTGCTCGTTTTGATGAAACTATCGATTTTTATCGGTGGTATAAGACATGAAAAAGTTATATTACAGTAGCTACAATGCAAAAACAAAATTTGAATTGGTTTGCAACAGTACTTAGAGTAGTGATTTTCTTTATTATACTAACAGATCTTGCCGAACTTTCTGTTGAGTTTTGTGTGGATGAAGTGATCAAAGATCGAGGCGGTTTCGATATGACGAGAAGGAGGAGAGTCAAGAGCTCAAGCTTGGGGATTCCCAAGGCACCCCAAGTAAAAATTCAAGCAGACTCAAGCGTCTAATCTTGGGGATGCCCCGAAAGGCATCCCATCTTTCTTGAACAAGTATCGGTATGTTTTCGGTTTCATATCGTTCGCGTGACATGTGCAAATCTTGGAGCATCTTTTGCTTTTAGTTTTCATTTTTCTTTTATGCACCATGCTGGTATGAGATAGTCCATGGTTTATTTAATGAATGCTCATTGCACTTCACTTATATCTTTTGAGTATGGCTTTATAGAATGCTTCATGTGCTTCACTTATATCATTTGAAGTTTGGATTGCCTATTTATCATCACATAGAAAACCGTTGTTTGAAGAATGCTCTTTTGCTTCACTTATATTTGTTAGAGCATGGTCTTTTTTAGAAAGAATTAAACTCTCATGCTTCACTTAGATCTATTTAGAGAGTCAAAATGAATTGGTCAATTGCATGGTTAGTCATAAAATTCTACATAAAACTAATGGATCACTGAATATGATATGTTCGATTCCTTGCAATAGTTATGCGATATGGAGATGGAATATGTCGGAGGTACTAGTAAATGGTTGTGTTTAGTAAGAATATTGGTGTTAAGGTTTGTGATTCCTGAAGCATGCATGTATAGTCTCTCGTTATGCTATGATGTTGGAGCATGATTGATTATTGATTGTCTTCCTTATGAGTGGCGGTCGGGGATGAGCGATGGTATTTACCAATCTATCCCCCTAGGGGCATGCGTATAGTACTTTGTTTCGAGGGTTAATAAACTTTTGCAATAAGTATATGGGTTCTTTATGACTAATGTGAGTCCATGGATTATACGCACTCTTACCTTTCCGCAATTTGCTAGCCTCTACGGTCCATGGGTTAATCGTGATCTTGGTTGGTATGATTGTATATTTTATTTATGGTGTTGTCCTACCGTGCCCTCCGTTCTCGGTCAAATGTGAGGGGCCCCCGCTATAGGGTGTTGCAATATGTTCATGGTTCGCTTACAGTGGGTTGCGAGAGCGACAAAAACTTAAACCTGAGTAGGTGGGGTATGGCGTATGGGCATAAAGAGGATTTGATACTTAATGCTATGGTTGGGTTTCACGAACTTAATGATGTTTAGTAGTTGCGGAGCTTTCTAGAGTTTCAATCATAAGTGCATATGATCCAAGTAGAGAAAGTATGTTAGCTCATGCCTCTCCCTCATATAAAGTTGCAAGAATGATTACCGGTACTTCTTATCGATTGCCTAGGGACAAATAACTTTCTTGTTGACACACGCCCTTTTACTAAACATCTAACTTTTATTATTTTGCAAAGTACTTCTAGTTTTATTCCTGCAAAGTAGTTCTAGCATCACACCTACAAAATAGTTTCGTACTTGTTTCCGATAAAGCAAAGGTCAAGTGTGCGTATAGTTGTATTGTTGGTTGATAGAACTTGAGGGAATATTTGTTCTGCCTTTAGCTCCTCATTGGGTTCGACACTCTTATTTATCGAAAAAGGCTACAAACGATCCCTTATACTTGTGGGTTATCACGGTAGCGCTGGATTAGGACCCAACGCTATAGCTAAGTTAGCTATAGTGCTGGATCCTAATCCAGCGCTACTGCTATGTGTATTTTAGAATTAAAAAAACTAAAGATTGGAATAGTTAGCAGTAGCGCTCGATTGGGATCCAATGCTATAGTGATGGATCCTAATCCAACGCTACTGCTATTTTTAGTTAACCCTGGCCGCGCGGGCTCAAATTTTTGCCAAGTCCATTCCCCCCTCTCCACCTCTTCCCCACTCTGTCACCGCCGTCGCCCTGCCCGCCCTCGAGATCTGTTGGATTTTGTGTTCTGGCAAAACCCTTGTGGTTCGAACACTAGGGTGCGCATGAAGATCTCTCCCCCCTCTAGCTCACACACATCATGATCTCATGGCCTAGCTCGACGAACCCAAAGAACAAGAGGACACAAGATTTATACTGGTTCGGGCCACTGTTGAGGTGTAATACCCTACTCTAGTGTGGTGTGGTGGATTGCCTCTCGGGCAGAGGATGAACAGTTACAAGGGAAGAACAGCCTCCTGAGGAGAGGTGCCCTTGTGCTTGGTGAGCTTGTGTGGTTATGGATGGAATGGCTCCAATCCAATGTTCCCTGCCTCCTATGGTGGTGGCTAGTCCTATTTATAGAGGCCCTGATCCTCTCCCCAAATATTGAGCGGGAAGGGATCCCACAATGGCCAAATTTGAAGGGAGACAACTAGTACAAGTTATCCTGACTAAAGGTGGTCTTCGCCTGCCAAAGGCTTTGGTGGTGACACCGTCTTGGGCTCCATAGTGACCTCCGTCCTGCCGTCCTACTGGTCTTGGTCTTGTTGCACTGATATGGAAACCTTTGCCTGATGCCTAGGGACTCCTCGCCCGCGCTTGCCTCTTTAGCACCAAAGAGGAAACAAGGACACTACGCCCGCCTGGTGCCTGCCTGGCTCCAGTCGTCATGGCTTGCGTCATAGAAACCTCGCGAGGTGTCCCTTGCCTTGATCTCTCTGCCCCTGGCGAGCCAGCCTGGTGAAGCTGCCCCCGAGGGGGTCTTGTGTCGTCCGCCTTGCGAGGCTTGGCCCCTCACGAGGGTCTTGAGTGTTTGCTGGTGAAGATGGGCCGTACGGGGCCGCTGGTGGAGCCGCGCCACGGGCCGCATGCAGGCAAGTCTGGGTGGCCCCGTTCCCAGGACGCCGACAGTAGCCCTCGGGCCCAAGGCGCACTCGGACTTGGTTTCGAGGCGAAGCCAAAGGGCAATTGCGGAGCGCCCAGGCCCCAACAGCCCGCGGCCCTGCTTGACGCGTGGTGATCGATTGGATGTGGGCGGCCCCGCTTCCCCACGCAGCCTTGATATCCACCTGGCTAGGCGGCCACGGCATCCTACACAGTTATTTCCCCATTGCTGGCAACGCACTCCCCAACTCCTCCGCTTCTTCAAACCTTAGCTTCCTCTGCCAATCCAACCTGAGCTTAGTCCTCTCCATCTCCATGGCGACGAACCGAGCGGAGAAAGGGAAGAAGCCCATGTCCTCAGCCAGCCCGCCTCTGGCGGTCAAGCCCGCCGTCAGCCGATCGCAGGTGTGCAATCGGGAGGCCATGGACAAGGCCCGCCCTGCGCTCACCACCAGCTTGAACGAATGGGGAGGGACAGTGGCCTGGCCTGCATCCTGAGCTTCTGTCGATAGAACAGCCACCGAGGTCCAATTCTTCATCGACGCCCTATGGCCCGTCCTGGTCCCTCCCTTCTCCGCCTTCTTCAACACCGTGCTTTCCCATTACCAGATTCATATGCTGCACCTAGATACCCAATCTGGCGCTCTTCTTGCCGTCTTTGCCTTTGTCTACGAGGCCATGGTGGGCATCGACCCCTCCGTGGCCCTTCTGCTCCATTTCTTCTCGCTGCACCTGACCGACACCCGGCAATGCTAGGGGCGCCTGAGCTTCCTGGCCGTGGCGGCGACGGGCGGCTCGGGGATTGACTTTGAACTCCCGCCGTCTGTGAGAAGGTTCCGGACGCGGTGGGTGTATGTGGATTTCAGAGTGCTCAACCCTTTGCTCTTGCCTCCGTCGGCGCCCGCCGTCGCCAGCTCCGGCTAGGATCACGAGAAGCTTGCGAGCAGCCGCCTCGCCTTCGTATGGCTCCGGTTGAAGAGGCTGAAAGATCTTGGCTTGACTGCGCGCAAGGTGATGAAGGAGTTCCTCCGACGCGCGTGTCGCCCCACTCCAGCGCCATTCCCAGCCGATGTGGGCCCTGTCTGTCGGCCAGGATCGCATGAGGCTTCAGGAGTCAGGGCTTCCGCTCGAGGCACGAAGAACGGTGCTCGAGGTCCTGGCGGGCGACCCCTCACTAGCCGATTTACCACTAGAGGGTTGTCTCTTGTATTGCTTCTCAAACAGGGTGGAGTTCGCGGGGCAGATGCCCCCTTTTGACGAATGGGGGCTGCGTCCAGTTGGCCTTGAGGGGTCTGGCGAGAACCCCATCACCGTGGTTCCCCTCCTTGTTGCCAGCGCCGAACTTGCCCCAAGAGTGGACGTAGGGGGGCAAGCACCACTGGAGGCTGGAGGCACGGGCGCCGAGATGTCGACGCCGCCCGTGGCTCCTGAGGAGCCATCTCTGGGAGCTCGTGACTCTCGCTCTGGGTGGCAGTTGAGGGGGCGACGCAATCCGCTGCTCCTGAGGCCATAGCTCCCGAGGCCTCAGTAGGTCATCGCGAGGCGGAACTCGATGGATCTCCCCAGCTTGACGCTCCTGAGGTTGCCTCCTTGGGTGCTTCACCAGCCGCGCCCTGTGCTAGTCACCATGTCCAACACTTCGGCCGGTTCCATGTAGACTTCGATGCGCTCCGCAAAAGGAAGGGGTCCCCAAGCTGCAGCAGTGGCGCCTTCCGGCCATTGAAACAGAGGAAGTACATCACCATAAATGAGTAAGTACCTTACCTTTGTAATTCCTTGAGTGCTGCTTCCCTTCCTGACGGTGGCTCTTCAGGATCCCTTCTGTTAAGGCCATGAAGCCTCCCGGGAAGCAACCTCCTCTTGCCTCGAATCTCCCGCTGGCCTTGAGCATCCTAAGCTAGCATGCCGCCCCCGACGTGAGGTCGACTGAAGAGGCAGACACGCTAGCTTGGTGCCTTGAGCCCGTGCTCCTGCCGTCTCTTCTTCATGGCCTCGCTGGGGGTGCGACGAGCATGCCAAGGGCTCCTCCTCTGGTTGTAGAGGATGGCTGGATGGCTTCGGTCTTGGTTTCTTTTTCGAGTAGCGAGCCTCAACTCAACCGGGGTCCCACCGAAGCCCAGTCGGTGACCGGGGGGCGCCAGCCCCCAGTCTTCTGCGGAAAGGGGGCGAGCCGCTTCGGATCCGTCGGCGACTCCCGCCGTGGAGGACGGAATCGGCCGCGCGCTCAAGTTTGCGCACGAATGGAGTGCCATCCACCACGAGCTCTTTCGGGAGGCGATGGGCGCGATGAACCGGCTTGGCGGAGAACTCTTGGATGTAGACGCACGCCTCGAGGCCGAGGGTCTTTGGCTGATGGAGGAGCGTCATAAAATGAAGGTGGCCATCAACCTCGGGCGCCACCAGCGCGAGGTTGATAATGCAAAGGCCTAGGCGTCTCTTGCGACCTCGCGTGAGGCCTGCGCTCGAGCCTTGGAAGAAGCCCGGGAAGCCGATCGTCGCCGCGAGATCGCAGAGAAACGCGTGTGGGAGCTCCAAGCCTAGAGCGCCTCCTTGGAGCAGCAAGTGGAGGCGCGCAAGGCCGCCCTAGCCTCGATGAAGGGGACGCCTGCCGAGGAGGAAGAGACCCTGAAGCGCGAGGAAGCGCTGGCGCTGGAAGCCACAGAGCGCAGCCTTGAGCTTGAGCGGTTGGAGACGAGGGAGCGCCAAGTCGCCCAAGTGGAGGATGATGTTGGTATGCGCGATGCCAGGGGCCAGGAGGAGGTCGATCACCGGGTGGCTGAGGCTCGTGCGGATCTTGTGGGCAGGTACAACCTGAAGCTGAAGCTCGTGGAAGCCGAAGCTGTGGGCAGGACTACTGCCCTCAAGTCAGGGTTGGCTGAGGCAGGACATCGCGAGAAAGCCGCCGCAGCCGCCCTGATCTCAGTGCAAGCTGAGCTGGCTTCCGCCCGTGCTGAGCTGCTTTCTCTTCAATAGCGGGTTGCCAGTGTCGAGTCCTTTGCGCAGTAGAGCAGGGAGGAAGCGCTCCGGCGGCAGACGCTAGAGCGCGTGCACGCCCCCATGCTCCAAAGCCTTAGGATCAGAGCCAACACGGTGCTGGGCACCATCTGCGACGAAGATGCCCCTCATCCCCACTCAAACGGTTATGCCAGTCACCTGCTTTTCTTCACTGATGTGGTGATACGCCTGGAGAATTGATCCGAGAGGGCTCACGAGCTTGTTGAAGAGAGGAGCTGCGGCCTGCTCAGGCGCACATTCTCCCGCGTCTTCAGCCACCTCCAGAACACCTACCCAAACTTTGATTTTGATGCCGCCATTGCCCCTGTGCCTGAGGCCATCCGGGGCGACCTAGCGCGCTGGGTAGAAGACAATGTAGATGCTCTAGTCAGGGCCTTCACCTCCGAGGACGACACGGTGGTGGTCGCGGCAGATGAAGGTGACGTGGTCGACGATGGTGTGGGCGACGCCGGCAATGGTGACGGCGATGCCGGCGATGGTGACGGTGACGCCAGTGACGCGTCTGAGGGCGACCCGGATGGTGCGGTGAGCGATATGTACGATTGAGCCCGTGCTTCCTTGTCGTTGACCCTGCATGTGAAAGCTTGGGCACGGCCCTGAAAGTTGTAAGAGCATTTTGGGAGGGGGAGCCCCTCATGTAAACAGATTACTGCCTCTATTCCTTAGGCCAAGCTGGAGATGTGTTTTTATGAGCCCGCGAGTCCCGCCGCGAGCTTACTGTTGCAGTTTACCTTAGTCAGGGACAGTTCCAAACCGGCTAGTGAGGTCATGAGCTTCTGAGGGGCCTGCCGATCCGTCCGAGAGGGCCTCATGAGGAGCAAGCGCTAGCCATGGAAGGACGTGCGCACAACGCACGTGTGCCACGCCCAGCCCCCGCTCATGAGGAGCTCGTGAGGGGGGAGGCAACACGCGCGAACTCCGAATCAAGGCAAGGAACCATATCGCAAGAAATCGCACGAGCGATAAAAGACACTCCCCACGCACACCAATGAAAATTCAGCTTCAAACTTAAATCCAAAGCCAGAAACAGGGCTACAGAAAAGAGATTAAAAGCAAATGGCCGTGTCCGGTGCCTAGTCTAGTCTTCTTGACTTCTCACCAGCACGGAGCTAAGTGCTGCCACTAGGACGTGGGAGGGATCCCCCGAGGCCCGAGGGCGGCACTCCTAAGACTCCAGGGCGTGTATAGCCCCACTCATAATTACGTGAGAGTGTCACGAGCGGAGATCTTCATAGGCGCGAGCCTTACTTCATATCGCCGGACAAGAGCCCCGCCTTGCGCCACCCTCGACCACCATTGGGGCGTCTGGAAACCAGGACGAAGCCAAGGGGCAAAGGGGACGCCAGCGGCGCCCTCAGCGACCACGGGTCCTCTGCCGGGGGAAGGCTCACTAGCACCTCCCCGGCAGAGGGCCTACCTCCGGGGGACGCCCTGCTCCGCGCGATGTGGGAAGGGGCCTTGCTCCCAGCTCCCTCCCTGCAGCCCCCAGTGCGCTCCTCCTGGTGTAAGGGAGGCCGTCGAGATGGGGCTGCCGTCCGCCGCTGTGACCTGATCCTCCTACGACCCATGGTTAGAGTAAGCTTGCTCCTGAGATATTAGTGGTACCATGTAGCTGTTGTCGCCGGCATGGTTGGTGAGGCTCCCGGGACGCTCCTGGAAGGCCTCAGCTTCTAGCGCCTCCTCCTCCTAGCCTGGCTCAAGGAACGAGCCAGGGTCGTCTTCCAGCGTGTACTCCCGGTCCATCATGCGGGGCACGCAGGCCTCCGAGGCCATCGCCCCGATGACCTCTCCGTAGTGCCCCATGCTCCATGTTTCCCGGCCCAGCGCGCCGCCCTAAGGATGGTAGGGCGGCACTCCGCTAGGGCCGCAGGTGGCAACTCTCATGCCCGTGCTCATCGGAGGTGGTGCGGGTGCGATTGGCATCCGGTGCTGCTGGTTGCGCCAGTGTCGACGAAACCTCCTAGCGCGCCCGGGGGCACGCGAGCGCGGCGAGGCCCACCATGCGATCCGGCCGTGGCCTGAGGTGTAAGTGAAGGAAATATGCCCTAGAGGCAATAATAAAGTTATTATTTATCTCCTTATATCATGATAAATGTTTATTATTCATGTTAGAATAGTATTAACCGGAAACATAATACATGTGTGAATACATAGACAAACAGAGTGTCACTAGTATGCCTCTACTTGACTAGCTCGTTGATCAAATATGGTTATGTTTCCTAACCATAGACATGAGTTGTCATTTGATTAACGGGATCACATCATTAGGAGAATGATGTGATTGACTTGACCCATTCCGTTAGCTTAGCACTTGATCGTTTAGTTTGTTGCTATTGCTTTCTTCATGACTTATACATGTTCCTATGACTATGAGATTATGCAACTCCCGTTTACCGGAGGAACACGTTGTGTGCCACCAAATGTCACAACGTAACTGGGTGATTATAAAGGTGCTCTATAGGTGTCTCCGAAGGTACTTGTTGGGTTGGCGTATTTCGAGATTAGGATTTGTCACTCCGATTGTCGGAGATGTATCTCTGGGCCCACTCGGTAATGCACATCACTATAAGCCTTGCAAGCATTGCAACTAATGAGTTAGTTGTGGGATGGTGTATTACCGAACAAGTAAAGAGACTTGCCGGTAACGAGATTGAACTAGGTATTGAGATACCGACGATCCAATCTCGGGCAAGTAACATACCGATGACAAAGGGAACAACGTATGTTGTTATGCGCTTTGACCGATAAAGATCTTCGTAGAATATGTATGAGCCAATATGAGCATCCAGGTTCTGCTATTGGTTATTGACCGGAGAAGTGTCTCGGTCATGTCTACATAGTTCCCGAACCCGTAGGGTCCGCACGCTTAAAGTTCGATGACAGTTATATTATGAGTTTATGTGTTTTGATGTACTGAAGGTAGTTCGGAGTCTCGGATGAGATCGGGGACATGACGAGGAGTCTCGAAATGGTCGAGACGTACAGATCGATATATTGGACGACTATATTTGGACATCGGAAAGGTTCTGAGTGATTTAGGTATTTATCGGAATACCGAGGAGTTACGGGAATTCGCTGGGGAGTGTATGGGCCTTATTGTGCTTTAGGGGAAAGACAGAGAGGCAGGCCGTGCGCCCCCAAGGCCTAGTCCGAATTGGACTAAGGGGAAGGGCTGCGCCCCCTCCTTCCTTCTCTTCTCTTTTACCTTTCCTTCTCTCCTACTCCTACTACTTGGAAGGGCTCCTAGTTGTACTAGGAAAAAGGGAATCCTACTCCCGGTGGGAGTAGGACTCCCCTAGGGCGTGCCATAGAGAGGGCCGACCCCTCCACTCCTCCACTCCTTTATATACGTGGCCAGGGGGCGCCCCATAGATACAACAATTGATCTCTTGATCTCTTAGCCGTGTGCGGTGCCCCCCTCCACCATAATCCACCTCGATCATATCATAGTGGTGCTTAGGCGAAGCCCTGCGTTGGTAGAACATCATCATCGTCACCACACCGTCGTGCTGACGAAACTCTCCCTCAACACTCGGCTGGATCGGAGTTCGAGGGACGTCATCGAGTTGAATGTGTGCAGAACTTGGAGGTGTCGTACGTTCAGTACTTGATCGGTCGGATCGTGAAGACGTACGACTACATCAACCGCATGGTTCTAACGCTTCCTCTTTCGGTCTATGAGGGTATGTGGACACACTCTCCCCTCTCATTGCTATGCATCACCATGATCTTGCGTGTGCGTAGGAATTTTTTTTGAAATTACTACGTTCCCCAACAATGGCATCCGAGCCAGTTTTATGCATAGATGTTACTTGCACGAGTAGAACACAAGTGAGTTGTGGGCTATACAAGTCATACTGCTTACCAGCATGTCATACTTTGGTTCGACGGTATTGTTGGATGAAGCGGCCCGGACCGACATTACACGTATGCTTACGCGAGACTGGTTCTACCGACGTGCTTTGCACACAGGTGGCTGGCGGTGTCAGTTTCTCTGACTTTAGTTGAACCGAGTGTGGCTACGCCCAGTCCTTGAGAAGGTTAAAACATCACTAACTTTACGAACTATCGTTGTGTTTTTGATGCGTAGGTAAGAACGGTTCTTGCTCAGCCCGTAGCAGCCACGTAAAACTTGCAACAACAAAGTAGAGGACGTCTAACTTGTTTTTGCAGGGCATGTTGTGATGTGATATGGTCAAGACATGATGCTATATTTTATTGTATGAGATGATCATGTTTTGGAACCGAGTTATCGGCAACTGGCAGGAGCCATATGGTTGTCGCTTTATTGTATGCAATGCAATCGCCCTATAATTGCTTTACTTTATCACTAAGCGGTAGCAATAGTCATAGAAGCAATAGTTGGCGAGACGACAATGATGCTACGATGGAGATCAAGGTGTCGCGCCGGTGACGATGGTGATCATGATGGTGCTTCGGAGATCGAGATCACAAGCAGAAGATGATGATGGCCATATCATATCACTTATATTGATTGCATGTGATGTTTATCTTTTATGCATCTTATTTTGCTTTGTTTGATTGTAGCATTATAAGATGATCTCTCACTAAATTATCAAGATAAAAGTGTTCTCCCTGAGTATGCACCGTTGCCAAAGTTCGTCGTGCCCAGACACCACGTGATGATCGGGTGTGATAAGCTCTACGTCCATCTACAACGGGTGCAAGCCAGTTTTGCACACGCAGAATACTCAGATTAAACTTGACGAGCCTAGCATATGCAGATATGGCCTCGGAACACTGAGACCGAAAGGTCGAGCGTGAATCATATAGTAGATATGATCAACATAGTGATGTTCACTATTGAAAACTACTCCATTTCATGTGATGATCGGTTATGGTTTAGTTGATTTGGATCACGTGATCACTTAGATGATTGGAGGGATGTCTATCTAAGTGGGAGTTCTTAAGTAATATGATTAATTGAACTTTAATTTATCATGAACTTAGTCCTGGTAGTATTAGCATATCTATGTTGTAGATCAATAGCTCGCGTTTAGCTCCTCTATTTTATTTTTGATATGTTCCTAGAGATAACTAAGTTCAAAGATGTTAGTAGCAATGATGCGGATTGGATTCATGATCTGAGGATTATCCTCATGGCTGCACAGAAGAAATTATGTACTTGATGCACCACTAGGTGACAGACCTATTGCAGGACCAGATGCAGACGTTATGAACGTTCGGCTAGCTCAATATGATGACTACTTGATAGTTTAGTGCACCATGCTTAATGGCTTAGAATCGGGACTTCAAAGACGTTTTGAATGTCATGGAGCATATGAGATGTTCCAGGAGTTGAAGTTAATATTTCAAGCAAATACCCGAGTTGAGAGATATGAAGTCTCCAACAAGTTCTATAGCTAAAAGATGGAGGAGAATTGCTCAACTAGTGAGCATGTGCCCAGATTGTCTGAGTACTACAATCACTTGAATCAAGTGGGAGTTAATCTTCCAGATAAGATAGTGATTGACAGAATTCTCTAGTCACCATCACCAAGTTAGTAGAACTTCGTGATGAACTTAAGTGTTGATGATTAACGAGACCACTAGTTTCAAGAAAAGGGCAAAGGGAAAGAAAGGGAACTTCAAGAAGAACAACAAGCAAGTTTCTGCTCAAGTGAAGAAGCCCAAGTCTAGACCTAAGCCTGAGACTAAGTGCTTCTACTTCAAAGGGACTGGTCACTGGAAGTGGAACTGCCCCAAGTATTTGGCAGATAAGAAGGATGGCAAAGTGAACAAATGCTATATTTGATATACATGTTATTGATGTGTACTTTACTAGTGTTTATAGCAACCCCTCGGTATTTGATACTGGTCCAAGTACAATGGTTTTTACTGCTGCACTTACTAGTCTTGTCAAGCTGTACTTATGACCTGCTAAATCCCACTTGCACGTCTCAAGGATGGTGATGATGACATTTTTACTGTCACACTGATTTGTCTTGTCAAGCTGTACTTATCGGCTGCTCATCCCACTTGCATATGTCAGGGTTGGTGATGATGGAGGTCTGTACTCCTCTATTGTGGTACTTGGACTGGTGATTGAAGTGTAATTGAACTTACCAAATACCAAAGAGACTATGTGTGATGCTAATGTTTTTTAAAACAATTTTTTGTATTTTTTAAAGGATTGTTGATATCAAGATAATCTCTGAGTATTTTTTACAGATAAATTAGATTTTCATCAGTACATAATGTATTATATTCGCATTTTTGTTTGAGGTAATTATTTTTATGTACTGATGGTCTTTCTGAATTGGGACTGGCAGAAGCAGACATAGCTTTGTTTTTTTCAAAACGATGTTTTTTTAGGTTTTCACGGGTGTGTTTGTTTTACTCCGCCTTTGTACTAACGACTAGTCGACAGTAGTGTTTTTCTTTAGTACAAATGTATTTTGTGACTGCATTCAAAAGGATTATCAAATGTTTTATGTATAATGTGACTGCTCCAGCGGGCACAAATAAAAAATTATATCAGTACTGATGTGTACTTTGTCTTTGTACTGACGACTCAGAACTATCAGTACTGATGTACTATAGGAGTTTAAATTTTCCTTGACATTTTTTTGCTGCTGAGTTACTGGTCGATAGTAGCGTTTGCGCCAGGTAAATCCAGATAAGTTTTTTCAAATGTATTTCTGACTGCATTCAAAAGGATCATCAATTGGTTTACATAATAATGTCACTGGTTCAGCGGGCACAAATCACAAATTATATCTTAACTATAGTACTGATCGAGAAATCGATGATAAAGCTAAATAAGTTTTGGTAACGACAGTGTTTTTGAAATGTTTCCTCATTGTGTGCCGAGGCAACTGAGACCACTATGTATTGTTCAGTTGTTCAGCCTTCAGTCTTAATTGTCTGCATCATGCATAGGACATGCACACAGAAAAGACCTGCATTTTGTTTTTGGAAGAGGTGCATGTATTTTGTCATTTCATTCGAGCAAAAACTTTGCAAATAAAGTTGTACAGTATGTAACATCTTTTTTTACAGTCCTCACCTGTGTGGTCCCATAGCCTGCACTCGCACTCATATGTTTCTTCCATAGGGTCTGCAACCACCTGTAACGCGTGCTGAGACCATGCATACAGTTTTTGCAGGTTGTTGTAGCGCACGAGGTACTTTGTGGGCTCTTCCGTCTCTGTCGTCGTGAAGAGTGTGCTCAGTTTTAGCCTTTTTCTGATCTCGCTGTACATAGCTTGCGAGTAAACCTTTGCCATCTGGGTGTCAAACCCATAGAAGGTCAGCGTGTTTTGTTCCTTCTGCACATGCAAGAATGATGACCAAATTGTTAGTTTTCTCGCAGCAAAAACTTGTCTAACTGATAAAGTTTTACTTTAGTAAGCATGTTTTTTTGTCTCATGACAGGTGATAGAGCTATACCATGTTACCCATTGTCTCTTGGTTCTCTACCTGCCTCTTGGTTTTGATGCAGGAGTTTACCTGGCTGACAAACCGGTGTAGGTTTTGTCTCTCACTTACAAAGTTCTTCTTGAGCACATAGTTCATGCTCTCACTTCACTGTGTGGATGTCATTTTGGCGCAGAAATTTTCTTTGAAGTAGGCTGATATCCATTTTTCACGCTCGTTCCACATGGCCAGCATCATGGCATCATCATGGAGGTTGTACCTATCGATGAGTCCTTTCCAGGCATCCTCAAACTCAGTTGGCATGAGGGGCCAGTTGAGGATTGATGTGAATTCTTCTTTGAAGTCTTCGTGCACGTAGTACAGGTATGCGAGGTGTTCCCTGTACTTCTTCATAATGTGCCTGTGGCACAGCTTGTGTACTATGTTCTTGAAAACTTGTGGTATCGCCAAAGCCATTGCCGGACACTGGTCTGGTAATGAGAAAAGAGATGTGGAGTGGTCAGCATATGTTGGTGCATATATACAAATAGAACTGACACAAAGATTTTTTAACGTGTTATTTTCCTTTTAGTTTTTTGGGGGAAGGGGGTGGTGGTGGTGGTGGTGGTTGGGGGTGGTTTTTCGCGGTTGTACCTGTGAGGATGCATGTAGGAGCCTTCCCTCTCATGCACCTTAAAAATGTCTTGAACAACCATCTGAATGATTCTGCATCCTCATCTCTTATCAGGGCGAAACCAAAGAATGTAGTCTGGAAGTGGTTGTTAGTACCGACAAACACCCCAAGTGGCATATGGTACTTGTTGGTCTTATATGTGGTGTCAAATGTTACGCAGTCACCGAAGTCCCGATAGGCCCCTCGGCAGCTTGCATTCGCCCAGAATATGTTCTTAACTCTGTCGGACTCATCGAGTTGCAACATCACAAAAGAATTCCCTGTTTATAGCTTTTCGTCTCCCTAAAGAAGTTGACAGTCTTTAGGACATCGTACACATCATCCATCCTTGAATTTTTTGGTTTCCTGGATATTAAAAGTGAGCAGTCATTCAAAAATGCATGTTGAACTGGCGTCAGGTCATGCATTGCGTAATATGTTTGTACTAACAGAGGAAAAAAGACATAGGCGGTTTATGGGAGGAGAACAAGTTTGTACTTACAGGTTAATCAGGTCTTTGGCATTCATTTCAAGGAAGTAGCTACCAGGGTCATCACCGCCCAGTATGCTCATGATTTGCGCGTGTTCAATGCCTTTGAACTGCAGGTACTTGACGTACCCCAAGATTGTTTCGTCAAAGTTTTTGTGGGAGTGCAAGAAGACAAGAATTTGCGGAGTGAGCTGTAGCCTGTGGTTGTGTTCCCAGACTATCTCTTTTATGACAAGTGTTCCATCCTTTTCAATCTTCAGCCTCATTTTAGCACCGCAGTTAGTCCTGGCTGTCGTTTTGTTCCGCTGTCTATTTGCTTCAGACACCTTCGAATGATAGACTCCATAGCACGTGCAATAAAGGTAGGCTCTGGTCTTAAACTTGGAGCCTTCCCTGATAGCAAAACCCGCGTGCTTCGCATAGAGGTTGTAGAAGTTCTTTGCTTCTTCAAAAATTTCAAAGCGCATCTCTAGCCTTGGCAGAACATAAGCTTCAATGTTAGGTGGCTGCATGCAACAGTGAGCAAACAAAAACGCAGTTATGAAAATGTTTAGATGGGGTGGTCACAATACCATGGTATGGACTGTGCTTGTATGGTTTTTTTTTCTGAATGTGGATACTTACATGTGTATAGCTCTGTGCTGCCTCCGGTGTTTGCTGTTCACCCTGGTGTATGGGCGTGGGTGGTGTCACCCTTGGCACATGCAGCAATGCATCTCTTGGAGGGAGCAATGTTGACGAAGGTCTCCGTCTCTCATTGTGAAAGTGCAACTATCCCTGGGTGGTTATGGTAATTCCTAACAACATATAGCTCATTGAGCTAACATTATTCCAAGATTAATATTTCAGGAAAAGCTCAATGAATGGCATGGGATGGATGAGGAAAGTGGATCCCTCAAAATTCGAAGGACAAAAAGTTTGGCTCAAGCTTCTAGATCAAGACTCTACATTTTATGTTTTAGTGATCCAAGATCACATTGAGTGTATAGGAAAAGCCAATACTATCAAGGAGGGATGAGGTGTTGCTTAATGGCTTGCTTGCTCAAAGTGCTTAGTGATATGCTCCAAAACCCTCAACTACCTTCCCACATCCACATATGACCTAAACCAAAAGTCAAACTCGGCCCCACCGATTCTATCTATCGAGTGCCACCGAGTTTCAAATGTCATTGACACTGCCACAAACCCTAGCAATTCGGTTTCACTGATAGGGATCTCGGTCTCACCGAGATGGGATTGTAATCTCTCTGTTTCCCTTCGTAACATTTCGGTCTTACCGAGATGAGCGATCGGTCCCACCGAGATTGCAATGTAAACTCTCTGTTTCCCTTTTGTAACATTTCGGTCTTACCGAGATGAGCGAATCGGTCCCACCGAGTTTACATGACCAACTCTCTGGTTAGCTTATTACCAAAATCGGTCCCACCGAGTTTGTGTAATAGGTCACACCGAGATTACGTTATGCCCTAACCCTAACCATATCGGTCCTACCGAGTTGCATCTCAGTTCCACCGAAAATCCTAACGGTCACTAGGTTTGCTGAATCGGTCCGACCGAGTTTAACCATTCGGTCCCACCGAGTTTGGCAAATTGTGTGTAGCGGTTAGATTCTGTGTGGAGGCTATATATACCCCTCCAACCACTCTTCATTCATGGAGAGAGCCATTAGAACATACCTACACTTCCAGTACACATTTTCTGAGAGAGAACCACCTACACTTGTGTTGAGGTCAAGATATTGTATTCCAACCATATGAATCTTGATCTCTAGCCTTCCCCAAGTTGCTTTCCACTCAAATCTTCTTTCCACCAAATCCAAATCCTGTGAGAGAGAGTTGAGTGTTGGGGAGACTATCATTTGAAGCACAAGAGCAAGGAGTTCATCATCAACACACCATTTGTTACTTCTTGGAGAGTGGTGTCTCCTAGATTGGCTAGGTGTCACTTGGGAGCCTCTGACAAGATTGTGGAGTTGAACCAAGGAGTTTGTAAGGGCAAGGAGATCGCCTACTTTGTGAAGATCTACCGCTAGTGAGGCTAGTCCTTCGTGGGCGACGGCCGTGATGGAATAGACAAGGTTGCTTCTTCGTGGACCCTTCGTGGGTGGAGCCCTCCATGGACTCGCGCAACCTTACCCTCTGTGGGTTGAAGTCTCCATCAACATGGATGTATGATAGCACCACCTATCAGAACCACGACAAAAACATCCGTGTCTCCAATTGTGTTTGAATCCTCCAAACCCTTCCCTTTACATTCTTGCAAGTTGCATGCTTTACTTTCCGCTGCTCATATACTCTTTTGCATGCTTGCTTGAATTGTGTGGAGATTGCTTGAGTTGTGCTAAGATAGCTAAAATCTGCCAAGAACTAAAATTGGGAAAAGGCTAGATTTTTATTTGGTCAAGTAGTCTAATCACCCCCCTCTAGACATACTTTCGATCCTACACAGTGTACGGCCGTCTCCCCTTAGATTCGTTGTGAGGTTGCTCCTATCCATATGGCTCATATCTTGTACTTTGGAACCTGCTAGAGCGGCCAAACTTTCTGTCTCTTTGGCCTGGTCTTCCCGTCGCAACCGGTGTTGCAGCACGGATGATTTATGTTGATAGAGCGACTGGTGGAAGCCTTGTTGCAACCCATCCACGGCTTCCTGTCCTTGTCTTCCTGCATGCGTTAGGGAAGGAAAACATTTGTTGTTGGGGATATTGCTGGCCTTGTTGCAACCCACGAGTGACATAGCTTGTATTCCCAGATATTGGTGTTTGCTGCATTGAAGAACTTGTCCGTGCTTCTGATGATTCTGGTGTATCTTGAAATCTGCCTGTATTGTTGAAGTATCCATGTGGTATTTCTAGTGTTACCCAACCAGGTGGTGCCTCATATCTACTTGGCTCATCAAACGCTTGCTGCGTGTGCCGCCTTGCTCGCTTCTGCAATGACATTCAACAGTTTTGGGATTAATCTTTTCTACATTTTTTCTTGTATACATGCTATGGGTAACATGTCATGCACTGAAGGCATTGTACAAGTTGAACTTGCATCAATGGTTGTTATTTAAACTGTTGTTCAGTATTTTGTATCTGGTTCCGTTTTCAGTCGAACAGTATAACCGTACATGTTACACACTAATGTACTGTTGTACTGTTTTTTAGCACTGCTTGTAAACTGAACATTGAACTTCAGAGATGTATGGATATGCATATATATATAAAACTGATGCATGTCTTCTCTTTTGTTCATCTATAACTTATGCAACTACACTAGAAATACTCCTAGTTTATGTATCATTGAACTTACTGTGTAGACATTACCTCAAGTTGAACTTGCGTCGATGGTTGTTGAACTTCTTCTTCTTCTTCCTCTCGTGGTCGGCATACTGGCATGTTCTTGGGAGGCGGCGCCATTGATGCAGCGTCTTGCGGGGATCACTGCCCCGGAGAAGGAGCCCCGGCGATGGAGGGAGGCAGGAGGCGGCGGATCACGGCCCCGTCGGGCGGGGATGGCGGTGCGTGGTGGCAGAGGAAGGCTGGGATGGCGCGCGGCAGCCATCGGAGGCGGGGACGGGCCGGCGAGCTCGTCGGAGGGGGGGGGAGCGGGGAGGATCCGGCACCCGTCGACGGGGAGGTGCGCGGGGAGGTGCCGGCAAGCCCGTCGATGGGGAGGCGTGCAGTCGGCCAGTAGGCGGCAGCACGTGGGTCGGAGGAGTGACCCGTCACGGCGGCACGGGCTCCCTCGCTCCAGCTGCCGCCATCGCTCGTTCGCCCGCGACGACTGCCTCCGGCGGAAGGAGGCGGGTAGGTTGGGGGCGGGTCGCGGAGATTCTACTGGTGTGCACGTTGCGCCCTTATAGGGACCGAGGATAACAGAATGTTATTCTGTTACTAGTAACAGAATAGCCCTGTCCTATATATATATATATGTATATATATATATATATATATATATATATATTCTGTATGCACTTAAGTAAGCGTTATCGGTTAAATGATGAATACATCGTATCCCCTTCAATTACCACCACATGCATGGTTATGATGATATTCACAGTTGTGTGGGAGGGAGCAAGATCGACCTTCTCATCTAGTGCATGCGAGGCCGTCGGGAGAAAAACAAGAAACAAAAACAAAAGGGAGAAAGCAATACAAATGAAAAAGAAAAGTAAACAGCAAAGGGAAAGAAAATAATAAAAAGAAAACAAAACTAAAAACTAGAAAAGGAAAATAATAAAAAGAAAATAAAAATAGCGGTATGATACGTCTCCGTCGTATCTATAATTTTTGATTGTTTCATGCCAATATTATTCAACTTTTACATACTTTTGGCAACTTTTTATATGATTTATTTGGACTAACATACTTATCCAGTGCCTCGTGCCAGTTCCTGTTTGTTGCATGTTTTTGTTTCGCAAAAAATCCATACCAAACGAAGTCCAAATGCGATAAAACTTTACGGAGAATTATTTGGAATATATTTGAATTTTAGGAGGTGGAATCAATGCAAACGGGGGCCCACAGAGCCCACAACCCACCAGGGCACGCCAGGCACCCCTGGCGCGCCCATGTGTCTTGTGCCCTCCTCGAAGGTTGGTTGGGGCCCTTCTTCTGGCTCAAGAAAGATAATTTATGGAAAAAAATTGTGTAAAAATTTCAACGCAAATCGGAGTTACGGATCTCCGGGAATTTAAGAAATTGCGAAGGGCCAGATCTCGGGAGCGCGAAGCAGAAGAGAACAGAGAGGGAGATCCAATCTTGGAGGGGCTCCCGCCCCTCCGCGGCCATGGAGACTAAGGACAAGAGGGGGAACTCTCCTCCCATCTAGGAGGGAGGCTAAGGAAGAAGAAGAAGGAGGGGGGCTCTCTCGCCCTCGCTTCCGGTGGCGCCGAAGTGCCACCGGGGCAACGATCAGGACGGCGATCTACATCAACAATCTTGCTATCGTCAACACCAACTTTCTCCCCCTCTATGAATCAGTGTAACACCTCTTCTCGCTGCTGTAATCTCTACTTAAACATGGTGCTCAACTCCATATATTATTTCCAAATGATCTATGGTTATCCTATGATTTTTGAGTAGATCCATTTTGTCATGTGGGTTAATCGTGATCTTGGTTGGTATGATTGTATACTTTATTTATGGTGTTGTCCTACCGTGCCCACTATTCTCACACAAATGTGAGGGGCCCCCACAGTAGGGTGTTGCAATATGTTCATGGTTCACTTATGGTGGGTTGCGAGAGTGACACAAACTTAAACCCAAGTAGGTGGGGTATGATGCATGGGAATAAAGAGGGCTTGATACTTAATGCTATGGTTGGGTTTCACGACCTTAATGATCTTTAGTAGTTGTAGATGCTTGGTAGTGTTTCAATCATAAGTGCATATGATCCAAGTAGAGAAAGTATGTTAGCTCATGCCTCTCCCTCATATAAAGTTGCAAGACTGATTACCGGTACTTGTTATCGATTGCCTAGAGACAAATAACTTTCTTGTTGACACAAGCCCTTTTACTAAACACCTAAATTTTATTATCTAGCAAAGTACTTCTAGTTTTATTCCTGCAAAGTACTTCTAGCATCACACCTACAAAATAGTTTCATACTTGTTTCCGATAAAGCAAACATCAAGTGTGCGTAGAGTTGTATTGGTGGTTGATAGAACTTGAGGGAATATTTGTTCTGCCTTTAGCTCCTCGTTGGGTTCGACACTCTTATTTATCAAAAAAGGCTACAAACGATCCCCTATACTTGTGGGTTATCAAGACCTTTTTCTGGCGCCGTTGACGGGGAGCAATAGCGTGGGGCGAATATTCTCGCGTGTGCTTGTTTGCTTTATCACCAAGTAGTTTTTATTTCCCGTTCTAAGTTGTTCTATATCTTTAGTTATGGATATGGAAAACGAAACACCAAAAAATTAGTTGTACTTACTACTCATGGAGATGGGGAACCTCCTAAAACCCTCGATGCTCATTATGTGAAAAATATTATGCACTACTTTGATAATCCTGAGAAAACCCCATTCAACTTGATAATGAGAGTAACGTTGGATCAACGTGAATACTTTAGGGATTATCGCTTGACTCAAAAGGGAAAACTTTTGTGGGATCAAATTGAAATGTTGCAATCGTATGATTGGAATGTATGCTTGAGATATGATTATGCTTGCTGCTCTAAGATTGAGGTTCCACACCTTCCCTATTCATGCGAATTTAATGATAATGAAACCTTGGCTTCTTATGCTAGAGGTATATATGACTATTATGATGTGGAACGAATAGAAGAGTTTGCTACTTTTAAGGGTGCTTATGAAATTGAATCTTTGTTTGAAAATTTTGAAGATTTTGATGATTCAATTTATAGACCTAAAAATCTTGCTATCCTTAAATATTGCTATGATAATTATAAATACAATTATGATAATGATGTATTTATTGAGAATAACCCCGCTGTCCAAGAAAAGACTAATATTTTGCAGGAGTCTATGGAACAAGAAATTGATGAAACTACGAGCTCATTGGATGAAAAAGATGAGGAGGAGAGCGAAGAACAAAAGGAGGAAGAACAGATTGATCACCCGTTCCCACCTTCTAATGAGAGTAACTCTTCAACTTATACATTATTTAATGCCCCTTCATTCTTACCGAAGGATGAATGCTATGATCCCGTTGATTCTTTTGAAATATCCCTTTTTGATGAACTTGATGCTTGCTATGCTTGTGGCCATGATGCCAATTTAAATTATGCTTATGGAGATGAAATTGCTATTGTTCCTCATGTTAAGAATGAAATTGTTTCTATTGCACCCACACTTGATAGTCCTATTATCTTTTTGAATTCTCCAAACTACACTATCGGAGAAGTTTGCTCTTATTAAGGATTATGTTGATGGGTTGCATTTTGCTACTACACATGATGATTTTGATGAATATAATATGCATGTGCTTGCTTCTCCTACTTGCAATTATTATGAGACAGGAACTACATCTCCGCCTCTCTATGTTTCCAACACAAGAAAGTTGCAAGAAACTTCTTATGCTATGTATTGGCCTTTACTTGATGTGCATGAATTGTTCTTATATGACATGCCTATGCATAGGAAGAGAGTTAGACTTTGTTGTTACATGACACACATCACTTTGTGCTCACTACTAAATGCCAAATCATTGTTAATTCAAATTGGCTTTGATATACCTTGGGACCCGAGTGGATTCATTACTTGAGCACTTTATGCCTAGCTTAATGGCATTAAAGAAATCGCTGCTAGGGAGACAACCCAAAAGTTTTTAGAGAGTCATTTATTTCCGTTGAGTGCTTTTATAAAGTTTAAAAACAAAAAATATATAGGGGAACTTAAAACTTTTCACAAAAGAGAAGTGATTGGAAGTTATGCATTGGAGAAGTGAGGGTCGACCTTGAACACTTGTGTTCATGCTCATGGAAACAATCTAGAATTTTTGATGAAGATTCTCACAAAAATAATTACCCCCTTGTACAATTCCATTGTATTATAAAAATAATGTGCCAAGATTTTCCTTTAGGATGTTTAGAGTCGACCTTGAACATTTGAACACTTGGTTTGTCCGGTGCAAAATAGAAACTTTGGCTGTAGTGCTCGATTTTACATTTTTTACTGGAACGTCAAATGGTTCTGAAACCTTTTGCACTGTCTTGCTATACAAAATGTTTTTTTCCTAATTATTTCAGAATGTTTGGAGTACCAGAAGTAAGGTGGATGTTCAGATTACTACAGGCTGTCCTGTTTAAGACATATTCTGTTTTTGATGCATTGTTTTGCTCATTTTGATGAAACTATCGATTTTTATCGGTGGTATAAGCCATGAAAAAGTTATATTACAGTAGCTACAATGCAAAAACAAAATATGAATTGGTTTGCAACAGTACTTAGAGTAGTGATTTGCTTTATTATACTAACAGATCTTGTCGACCTTTCTGTTGAGTTTTGTGTGGATGAAGTGATCAAAGATCGAGGAGGTTTCGATATGAGGAGAAGGAGGAGAGGAAAGACATCAATCTTGGGGATTCCCAAGGCACCCCAAGTAAAAATTCAAGGAGACTCAAGCGTCTAATCTTGGGGATGCCCCGAAAGGCATCCCATCTTTCTTGAACAAGTATCGATATGTTTTCGGTTTCATTTCGTTCGCGTGACATGTGCAAATCTTGGAGCGTCTTTTGCTTTTAGTTTTCATTTTTCTTTTATGCACCATGCTGGTATGATATAGTCCATGGTTTATTTATAGAATTCTCATTGCACTTCACTTATATCTTTTGAGTATGGCTTTATAGAATGCTTCATGTGCTTCACTTATATCATTTGAAGTTTGGATTGCCTATTTCTCATCACATAGAAAACCGTTGTTTGAAGAATGCTCTTTTGCTTCACTTATATTTGTTAGAGAATGGTCTTTTTTAGAAAGAATTAAACTCTCATGATTCACTTAGATCTATTTAGAGAGTCAAAACGAATTGGTCAATTGCATGGTTAGTCATAAAATCCTACATAAAACTTATGGATCACTGAATATGATATGTTTGATTCCTTACAATAGTTATGCGATATGGAGATGGAATATGTCGGAGGTACTAGTAAATGGTTGTGTTTAGTAAGAATATTGGTGTTAAGGTTTGTGATTCCCGAAGCATGCATGTATAGTCTCTCGTTATGCTATGATGTTGGAGCATGATTGATTATTGATTGTCTTCATTATGAGTGGCGGTCGGGGATGAGCGATGGTATTTTCCTACCAATCTACCCCCCTAGGGGCATATGTATAGTACTTTGTTTCGAGGGTTAACAAACTTTTGCAATAAGTATATGGGTTTTTTATGACTAATGTGAGTCCATGGATTATACGCACTCTTACCTTTCCGCAGTTTGCTAGCCTCTACGGTCCATGGGTTAATCATGATCTTGGTTGGTATGATTGTATATTTCATTTATGGTGTTGTCCTACCGTGCCCTCCGTTCTCGTGCAAATGTGAGGGGCCCCCGCTATAGGGTGTTGCAATATGTTCATGGTTCGCTTACAGTGGGTTGCGAGAGCGAGAAAAACTTAAACCTGAGTAGGTGGGGTATGGCGTATGGGCATAAAGAGGACTTGATACTTAATGCTATGGTTGGGTTTCACGAACTTAATGATCTTTAGTAGTTGCGGAGCTTGCTAGAGTTTCAATCATAAGTGCATATGATCCAAGTAGAGAAAGTATGTTAGCTCATGCCTCTCCCTCATATAAAGTTGCAAGAATGATTACCGGTACTTGTTATCGATTGCCTAGGGATAAATAACTTTCTTGTTGACACAAGCCCTTTTACTAAACACCTAACTTTTATTATCTTGCAAAGTACTTCTAGTTTTATTCCTTCAAAGTAGTTCTAGCATCACACCTACAAAATAGTTTCATACTTGTTTCCGATAAAGCAAACGTCAAGTGTGCGTAGAGTTGTATCGGTGGTCGATAGGACTTGAGGGAATATTTGTTCTGCCTTTAGCTCCTCATTGGGTTCGACACTCTTATTTATTGAAAAAGGCTACAAATGATCCCCTATACTTGTGGGTTATCACGGTAGCGCTGGATTAGGACCCAACGCTATAGCTAAGTTAGCTATAGTGCTGGATCCTAATCCAGCACTACTGCTATGTGTATTTTAGAATCAAAAAAAAACTAAAGATTGGAATAGTTAGCAGTAGCGCTTGATTAGGATCCAATGCTATAGTGATGGATCCTAATCCAACGCTACTGCTATTTTTAGTTAACCCTGGCCGCGCGAGCTCAAATTTTCGCCAAGTCCATTCCCCCCTGTCCACCTCTCCCCCACTCTGTCACCGCCGTCACCCTGCCCGCCCTCGAGATCTGTTGGATTTTGTGTTCTGGCAAAACCCTTGTGGTTCGAACACTAGGGTGCGCATGAAGATCTCTCCCCCCTCTAGCTCACACACATCGTGATCTCATGGCCTAGCTCGACGAACCCAAAGAACAAGAGGACACAAGATTTATACTGGTTCGGGCCACTGTTGAGGTGTAATACCCTACTCTAGTGTGGTGTGGTGGATTGCCTCTCGGGCTGAGGATGAACAGTTACAAGGGAAGAACAGCCTCCTGAGGAGAGGTGCCCTTGTGCTTGGTGAGCTTGTGTGGTTATGGATGGAATGGCTCCAATCCAATGTTCCCTACCTCCTATGGTGGTGGCTAGTCCTATTTATAGAGGCCCTGGTCCTCTCCCCAAATATTGAGCGGGAAGGGATCCCACAACGGCCAAATTTGAAGGGAGACAACTAGTACAAGTTATCCCGACTAAAGGTGGTCTTTGCCTGCCAAAGGATTTGGTGGTGACACCATCTTGGGCTCCACAGTGACCTCTGTCCTGCCGTCCTACTGGTCTTGGTCTTCTTGCACCAATATGGAAACCTTTTCCTGATGCCTAGGGACTCCTCGCCCGCGCTTTCCTCTTTAGCACCAAAGAGGAAACGAGGACACTACGCCCGCCTGGTGCCTGCCTAGCTCCAGTCGTCATGGCTTGCGTCATAGAAACCTCGCGAGGTGTCCCTTGCCTTGATCTCTCCGCCCTGGCAAGCCAGCCTGGTGAAGCTGCCCCCGAGGGGGTCTTGTGTCGTCCGCCTCATGAGGCTTGGCCCCTCGCGAGGGTCTTGAGTGTTTGCTGGTGAAGATGGGCCATACGGGGCCGCTGGTGGAGCCGCGCCATGGGCCGGATGCAGGCAAGTCTGGGTGGCCCCGTTCCCAGGACACCGACAGTAGCCCCTGGGCCCAAGGCGCACTCGGACTTGGTTTTGAGGCGAAGCCAAAGGGCAAGTGCGGAGCGCCCGGGCCCCAACAGCCTGCGGCCCCGCCGACGCGTGGTGATCGATTGGATGTGGGCGGCCCCGCTTCCCCAAGCAGCCTTGATATCCGCCTGGCTAGGCGGCCGCGGCATCCTACACAGTTATTTCCCCATTGCTGGCAACACACTCCCCAACTCCTCGCTTCTTCGAACCTCAGCTTCCTCTGCCAATCCAACCTGAGCTTAGTCCTCTCCATCGCGATGGCGCCGAACCGAGCGGAGCAAGGGAAGAAGCCCCTGTCCTCAGCCAGCCCGCCTCTGGCCGTCAAGCCCGTCGTCGGCCGATCGCGGGGGCTCAATCGGGAGGCCATGGACAAGGTCCGCCCTGCGCTCACCACCAGCTTCAACGAATGGGGAGGGACAGTGGCTTGGCCTGCATCCCGAGCTTCTGTCGATAGAACAGCCTCCGAGGTCCAATTCCTCATCAACGCCCTACGGGCCGGCCTGGTCCCTCCCTTCTCCGCCTTCTTCAACACCATGCTTTCCCATTACCAGATTCATATGCTGCACCTAGATACCCAATCTGTCACTCTTCTTGCCGTCTTTGCCTTTGTCTACGAGGCCATGGTGGGCATCGCCCCCTCCGTGGCCCTTCTGCTCCATTTCTTCTCGCTGCACCTGACCGACCCCCAGCAATGCTCGGGGCGCCTGAGCTTCCTGGCCGTGGCGGTGACGGTCGGCTTGGGGATTGACTTTGAACTCCCGCTGTCTGTGAGCAGGTTTCGGATGCGGTGGGTGTATGTGGATGTCAGAGTGCTCAACCCTTTGCTCTTGCCTCCGTCGGCGCCCGCCGTCCCCAGCTCCGACTGGGATCACGAGAAGCTTGCGAGCCCCCGCCTCGCCTTCGTATGGCTCCGGTTGAAGAGGCTGGAAGATCTTGGCTTGACTGCGCGCAAGGTGATGAAGGAGTTCCTCCGACGCATGTCGCCCCACTCGAGCGCCATTCCCAGCCGATGTGGGCCCTGTCTGTCGGCCAAGATCACATGAGGCTTCAGGAGTCAGGGCTTCCGCTCGAGGCACGAAGAATGGTGCTCGAGGTCCTGGCGGGCGACCCCTCACCAGCCGATTTACCACTAGAGGGTTGTCTCTTGTATTGCTGCTAAAACAGGGTGGAGTTCGCGGGGCAGATGCCCCCTTTTGACGAATGGGGGCTGCGTCTAGTTGGCCTTGAGGGGTCCGGCGAGAACGCCATCACCGTGGTTCCCCTCCTTGTCGCCAGCGCTGAACTTCCCCCAAGAGTGGACGTAGGGGGGCAAGCAGCACTGGAGGCCGGAGGCATGGGTGCCGAGATGTCGACGCCGCCCGTGGCTCCTGAGGAGCCATCTCTGGGAGCTCGTGACTCTCGCTCTGGGTGGAAGTTGAGGGGGCAACGCAATCCGATGCTGCTGAGGCCGAAGCTCCCGAGGCCTCAGTAGGTCATCGCGAGGCGGAACTCGATGGATCTCCCCAGCTTGACGCTCCTGAGGTCGCCTCCTCGGGCGCTTCACCAGCCGCGCCCTGCGCTGGTCGCCACGTCCAACGCTTCGGCCGGCTCCGTGTAGACTTCGATGCGCTCCGCAAAAGGAAGGGGTCCCCAAGCTATAGCAGCGGCGCCTTCCGGCCATTGAAACAGAGGAAGTACATCGCCATAAATGAGGAAGTACCTTACCTTTGTAATTCCTCGAGTGCTTCTTCCCTTCCTGACGGTGGCTCTTCAGGATCCCTTCTGTTAAGGCCATGAAGCCTCCCAGGAAGCAACCTCCTCCTGCCTGCATCCGCTGGCCTTGAGCATCCTAAGCCAGCATGCCGCCCCCGACGCGAGGTCGACCGGAGAGGCAGACACGCTAGCTTGGTGCCTCGAGCCCGTGCTCCTGCCGTCTCTTCTTCATGGCCTCGCCGCGGGTGCGACGAGCATGCCAAGGGCTCCTCCTCTGGTTGTAGAGGATGGCTGGATGGCTTCGGTCTTGGTTTCTTTTTTGAGTAGCGAGCCTCAACTCAACCGGGCTCCCACCGAAGCCCAGTCGGTGACCGGGAGGGCGCCAGCCCCCAGTCTTCTGCGGAAAGGGGGCGAGCCGCTTCGGATCCTGTCGGCGACCCCCGCCATGGAGGACGGAATCGGCCGTGCGCTCAAGTTTGCGCATGAATGGAGTGTCATCCACCACGAGTTCTTTCGGGAGGCGATGGGCGCGATGAACCGGCTTGGCGGAGAACTCGTGGATGTAGACACACACCTCGAGGCCGAGGGTCTTCGGCTGATGGAGGAGCGTCATGAAATGAAGGTGACCATCAACCTCGTGTGCCACCGGCGCGAGGTTGATAATGCAAAGGCCTAGGCGTCTCTTGCGACCTCGCGTGAGGCCTGCGCTCGAGCCTTGGAAGAAGTACTGGAAGCTGATCGTCGCTGCGAGATCGCAGAGAAACGCGTGTGGGAGCTCCAAGCCTGGAGCACCTCCTTGGAGCAGCAAGTGGAGGCGCACAAGGCTGCCCTAGCCTCCATGAAGGGGACGCCTGCCGAGGAGGAAGAGATCCTGAAGTGCGAGGAAGCGCTGGCGCTGGAAGCCACAGAGCGTAGCCTTGAGCTTGAGCAGTTGGAGACGAGGGAGCGCCAAGTCGCCCAAGCGGAGGATGATGTCGATGCGCGCGAGGCCAGGGCCCAGAAGGAGGTCGATCACCGGGTGGCTGAGGCTCGTGCGGATCCTCTGGGCAGGTACAACCTGAAGCTGAAGCTCGTGGAAGCCGAAGCTGTGGGCAGGACTACTGCCCTCAAGTCAGGGTTAGCTGAGGCGGGACATCACGAGAAAGCCGTCACAGCCGCCCTGATCTCAGTGCAAGCTAAGCTGGCTTCCGCCCATGCCGAGCTGCTTTCTCTTCAACAGCGGGTTGCCAGTGTCGAGTCCTTTGCGCAGTAGAGCAGGGAGGAAGCGCTCCGGCGGCAGACGCTGGAGCGTGTGCACGCCCCCATGCTCCAAAGCCTCAGGATCAGAGCCAACGCGGTGCTGGGCACCATCTGCGACGAAGATGCCCCTCATCCCCACTCAAACGGTTATTCCAGTCACCTGCTTTTCTTCACTGATGTGGTGACACGCCTGGAGAATTGATCCGAGAGGGCTCGCGAGCTTGTTGAAGAGAGGAGCTGCGGCCTGCTCAGGCGCACATTCTCCTGCGTCTTCAGCCACCTCCAGAACACCTACACAAACTTCGATTTTGATGCCGCCATTGCCCCTGTGCCTGAGGCCATCCAGGGCGACCTGGCGCGCTGGGTAGAAGACAATGTAGATGCTCTAGTTAGGGCCTTCACCTCCGAGGATGACACGGTGGTGGTCGCGGCGGATGAAGGTGACGTGGTCGACGATGGTGTGGGCAACGCCGACAATGGTGACGGTGATGCCGACGATGGTGACGGTGACGCCAGCGACGCATCTGAGGGCGACCCGGATGATGCGGTGAGCGATATGTCCGATTGAGCCCGTGCTTCCTTGTCGTTGACCCTACATGTGAAAGCTCGGGCACGACCCTGAAAGTTGTAAGAGCATTTTGGGAGGGGGAGCCCCTCATGTAAACAGATTACTGCCTCTATTCCTTAGGCCAAGCTGGAGATGTGTTTTTATGAGCCCGCGAGTCCCGCCGCGAGCTTACTGTTGTAGTTTACCTTAGTCAGGGACAGTTCCAAACCAGCTAGTGAGGTCATGAGATTCTAAGGGGCCTGCCGATCCGTTCGAGAGGGCCTCGTGAGGAGCAAGCGCTAGCCATGGAAGGACGTGTGCGCAACGCGCCCAGCCCCCGCTCGCGAGGAACTCGCGAGGGGGGAGGCAGAACGCGCGAACTCCGATTCAAGGCAAGGAACCATATCGCAAGAAATCGCATGAACGATAAAAGACACTCCCCGCACACACCAATAAAAATTGAGCTTCAAACTTAAATCCAAAGCCAGAAAGAGGGCTACAGAAAAGAGATTAAAAGCAAATGGCCGTGTCCGGTGCCTAGTCTAGTCTTCTTGTCTTCTCACCAGCGCAGAGCTAAGTGCTGCCACTAGGACGTGGGAGGGATCCCCCGAGGCCCGAGGGCAGCACTCCTGAGACTCCGGGGCGTGTATAGCCCCACTCATAATTACGTGAGAGTGTCACGAGCAGAGATCTTCACAGGCGCGAGCCTTACTTCATATCGCCGGACGAGGGCCCCACCTTGCGCCACCCTCGACCACCATTGGGGCGTCCGGGAACTAGGACAAAGCCAAGGGGCAAAGGGGATGCCAGCGGCACCCTCGGCGACCACGGGTCCTCTGCCGGGGGAAGGCTCGCCAGCACCTCCCCGGCAGAGGGCCTACCTCTGGGGGACGCCCTGGTCCGCGAGATGCGGGAAGGGGCCTTGCTCCCAGCTCCTTCCCTGCAGCCCCCAGTGCGCTCCTTCTGGTGGAAGGGAGGCCGTCGAGCTGGGGCTGCCGTCCGCCGCTATGACCTGATCCTCCTACGACCCATGGTTAGCGTAAGCTTGCTCCTGAGATATTAGTGGTACCATGTAGCTGTTGTCGCCGGCATGGTTGGTGAGGCTCCCGGGACGCTCCTGGAAGGCCTCAGCTTCTAGCGCCTCCTCCTCCTAGCCTGGCTCGAGGAACGAGCCAGGGTCGTCTTCGAGCGTGTACTCCTGGTCCATCATGCGGGCCATGCAGGTCTCCGAGGCCATTGCCCCGATGACCTCTCCATAGTGCCCCATGCTCCACGTTGCCCGGCCTAGCGCGCCGCCCTAAGGATGATCATATCACTTATATTGATTGCATGTGATGTTAATCTTTTATGCATCTTATTTTGCTTTGTTTGATTGTAGCATTATAAGATGATCTCTCATAAATTATCAAGGTAAAAGTGTTCTCCCTGAGTATGCACCGTTGCCAAAGTTCGTCGTGCCCAGACACCACGTGATGATCGGGTGTGATAAGCTCTACGTCCATCTACAACGGGTGCAAGCCAGTTTTGCACACGCAGAATACTCAGGTTAAACTTGACGAGCCTAGCATATGTAGATATGGCCTCGGAACACTGAGACCGAAAGGTCGAGCGTGAATCGTATAGTAGATATGATCAACATAGTGTTGTTCACCATTGAAAACTACTCCATTTCATGTGATGATCGGTTATGGTTTAGTTGATTTGGATCACGTGATCACTTAGATGATTAGAGGGATGTCTATCTAAGTGGGAGTTCTGAAGTAATATGATTAATTGAACTTTAGTTTATCGTGAACTTAGTCCTGGTAGTATTAGCATATCTATGTTGTAGATCAATAGCTCGCGTTTAGCTCCTCTGTTTTATTTTTGATATGTTCCTAGAGATAACTAAGTTGAAAGATGTTAGTAGCAATGATGCGGATTGGATCCGTGATCTAAGGATTATCCTCATTGCTGCACAGAAGAATTATGTCCTTGATGCACCACTAGGTAACAGACCTATTGCAGGAGCAGATGCAGACGTTATGAACGTTCGGCTAGCTCAATATGATGACTACTTGATAGTTTAGTGCACCATGCTTAACAGCTTAGAATCGGGACTTCAAAGACGTTTTGAACATCATGGATCATATGAGATGTTCTAGGAGTTGAAGTTAATATTTCAAGCAAATACCCGAGTTGAGAGATATGAAGTCTCCAACAAGTTCTATAGCTAAAAGATGGAGGAGAATAGCTCAAGCAATGAGCATGTGCTCAGATTGTCTGGGTACTACAATCGCTTGAATCAAGTGGAGTTAATCTTCCAGATAAAATAGTGATTGACAGAATTCTCTAGTCACCATCACCAAGTTAGTAGAACTTCGTGACGAACTATAGTACGCAAGGGATGACGAAAATGATTCCCGAGCTTTTCATGATGATGAAATCGATGAAGGTAGAAATCAAGAAAGAGCATCAAGTGTTGATGATTAACGAGACCACTAGTTTCAAGAAAAGGGCAAAGGGAAAGAAAGGGAACTTCAAGAAGAACGACAAGCAAGTTTCTTCTCAAGTGAAGAAGCCCAAGTCTGGACCTAAGCCTGAGACTAAGTGCTTCTACTTCAAAGGGACTGGTCACTGGAAGTGGAACTGCCCCAAGTATTTGGCAGATAAGAAGGATGGCAAAGTGAACAAATGCTATATTTGATATACACGTTATTAATGTGTACTTGACTAGTGTTTATAGCAACCCCTCGGTATTTGATACTGGTTCAGTTGCTAAGAGTAGTAACTCAAAACGGGAGTTGCAGAATGAATAGAGACTAGTTAAGGGTGAAGTGACGATGTGTGTTGGAAGTAGTTCCAAGATTGATATGATCATCATCGCACACTCCCTATACTTTCAGGATTAGTGTTAAACCTAAAATAAATGTTATTTAGTGTTTGCGTTGAGCATGAATATGATTGGATCATGTTTATTGCAATACGGTTATTCATGTAAGTTAGAGAATAATTGTTGTTCTGTTTACATGAGTAAAACCTTCTATGGTTATACACCCAATGAAAATGGTTTGTTGGATCTCGATTGTGGTGATACACATTTTCATAATATTGAAGCCAAAAGATGCAAAGTTTATAATGATAGTGCAACTTATTTTTGGCACTGCCGTTTAGGTCATATTGGTGTAAAGCGCATGAAGAAAATCCATGCTGATGGGATTTTGGAATCACTTGATTATGAATCAGTTGATGCTTGCGAACCATGCCTCATTAGCAAGATGACTAAGACTCCGTTCTCCGGAACAATGGAGCGAGCAAAAGATTTGTTGGAAATCATACATACTGATGTATGTGGTCTGATGAATATTGAGGCTCGCGGCAGGTATCATTATTTTCTAATCTTCACAGATGATTTGAGCAGATATGAGTATATCTACTTGATGAAACACAAGTCTGAAACATTCGAAAAGTTCAAAGAATTTCAGAGTGAAGTGGAGAATCATCGTAACAAAAATAAAAGTTTCTACGATATGATCACAGAAGTAAAATATTTGAGTTATGAGTTTGGCCTTCAGTTAAAACAATGTGAAATAGTTTCACTACTCACGCCACCTGGAACACCATAGTGTAATGGTGTGTCCGAATGTCGTAACTGTACTTTATTAGATATGGTGCGATCTATGATGTCTCTTACCAATTTACCACTATCGTTTTGGGGTTATGCATTAGAGACAGCTACATTCACGTTAAATAGGGCACCATCTAAATCCGTTGAGACGACACCGTATGAACTATGGTTTGGCAAGAAACCTAAGCTGTCATTTCTTAAGGTTTGAGGTTGCAATGCTTATGTGAAAAAGCTTCAACCTGATAAGCTCGAACCCGAATCGAAGAAATGTGTCTTCATAGGATACCCGAAGGAGACTGTTGGGTACACCTTCTATCACAGATCCGAAGGTAAGACATTTGTTGCTAAGAATGGATCCTTTCTAGAGAAGGAGTTTCTCTTGAAAGAAGTGAGTGGGAGGATAGTAGAACTTGATGAGGTAACTGTACTTGCTCCCTTATTGGAAAGTAGTTCATCACAGAAATCTATTCCTGTGACTACTACACCAATTAGTGAGGAAGCTAATGATGATGATCATGTAACTTCAGATCAAGTAACTACTGAACCTCGTAGGTAAACCAGATTGAGATCCGCACCAGAGTGGTACAGTAATCCTGTTCTGGAGGTCATGTTACTTGACCATGACGAGCCTACGAACTATGAGGAAGCGATGATGAGCCCAGATTCCGCGAAATGGCTTGAGGCCATGAAATATGAGATGAGATCCATGTATAAGAACAAAGTATGGACTTTGATTGACTTGCCCAAAGATCGGCGAGCCACTGAGATTAAATGGATCTTCAAGAGGAAGACAGACACTGATAGTAGTGTTACTATCTACAAAGATAGAATTGTCACAAAAGGTTTTTGACAAGTTCAAGGTGTTGACTACGATGAGAGTTTCTCACTCGTATCTATGCTTAAGTCTGTCCGAATCGTGTTAGCAATTGCCACATTTTATGAAATCTGGCAAATGGATAAACACAACTGCATTCCTTAATGGATATATTAAAGAAGAGTTGTATATGATGCAAGAAGAAAGTTTTATCAATCCTAAAGGTGCTAACAAAATATGCAAGCTCCAGTGATCCATCTATGGACTGGTGCAAGCATCTCGGAGTTGGAATATACGCTTTGATAAGTTGATCAAAGCATATAGTTTGATACAGACTTGCGGTGAAGCCTGTATTTACAAGAAAGTGAGTGGGAGCACTACAACATTTCTGATAAGTATATGTGAAGGACATATTGTTGATCAGAGATAATGTATAATTATTCTTCAAAAGCATAAAGGAGTGTTTGAAAGGAGTTTTTAAAAGAAAGACCTCAGTGAAGCTTCTTACATATTGAGCATCAAGATCTATAGAGATAGATCAAGACACTTGATAAGTTTTTCAATGAGTACATACCTTGACAAGATTTTGAAGTAGTTCAAAATGGAACAGTCAAAGAAAGAGTTCTTGCTTGTGTTACAAGGTGTGAGACTGAGTAAGACTCAAAGCCCGACCACGACAGAAGATAGAAATAGAATGGAAGTCATTCCCTATGCCTTGGCCATAGGTTCTATAAAATATGCCATGCTGTGTACCAGATCTATTGTATACCCTACACTGATTTTGGCAAGGGAGTACAATAGCGATCTAGGAGTAGACCACTGGACATCGGTCAAAATTATCCTTAGTGGAATAAGGATATGTTTCTCGATTATGGAGGTGACAAAAACGTTCATCGTAAAGGGTTGCGTCGATGCAAATTTTGACACTGATCTAGATGACTCTAAATCTCAATCTGGATACATATTGAAAGTGGGAGCAATTAGCTAGAGTAGCTCCGTGCAGAGCATTGTTGACATAGAAATTTTCAAAATACTTACGGATCTGAATGTGGCAGACCCGTTGACTAAACTTCTCTCACAAGCAAAACATGATCACACCTTAGTACTCTTTGGGTGTTAATCACATAGCGATTGAACTAGATTATTGACTCTAGTAAACCCTTTAGGTGTTGGTCACATGTCGATGTGAACTATGGGTGTTAATCACATGGTGATGTGAACTATTGGTATTAAATCACATGGCGATGTGAAATAGATTATTGACTCTAGTGCAAGTGGGAGACTGAAGGAAATATGCCCTAGAGGCAATAATAAAGTTATTATTTATCTCCTTATATCATGATAAATGTTTATTATTCATGCTAGAATTGTATTAACCGGAAACATAATACATGTGTGAATACATAGACAAACAGAGTGTCACTAGTATGCCTCTACTTGACTAGCTCGTTGATCAAAGATGGTTATGTTTCCTAACCATAGACATGAGTTTTCATTTGATTAATGGGATCACATCATTAGGAGAATGATGTGATTGGCTTGACCCATTCCGTTAGCTCAGCACTTGATCGTTTAGTTTGTTGCTATTGCTTTCTTCATGACTTATACATGTTCCTATGACTATGAGATTATGCAACCCCCGTTAACCGGAGGAACACTTTGTGTGACACCAAACGTCACAACGTAACTGGGTGATTATAAAGGTGCTCTACAGGTGTCTCCGAAGGTACTTGTTGGGTTGGCGTATTTCGAGATTAGGATTTGTCACTCTGATTGTCGGAGAGGTATCTCTAGGCCCACTCGGTAATGCACATCACTATAAGCCTTGCAAGCATTGCAACTAATGATTTAGTTGCGGGATGATGTATTACGGAACGAGTAAAGAGACCTGCCGGTAACGAGATTGAACTAGGTATTGAGATACCGACGATCGAATCTCGGGCAAGTAGCATACCGATGACAAAAGGAACAACGTATGTTGTTATGCGGTTTGACCGATAAAGATCTTCGTAGAATATGTAGGAGCCAATATGAGCATCCAGGTTCCGCTATTGGTTATTGACCGGAGAAGTGTCTCGGTCATGTCTACATAGTTCTCGAACCCGTAGGGTGCACACGCTTAAAGTTTGATGACAGTTATATTATGAGTTTATGTGTTTGATGTACCGAAGGTAGTTCTGAGTCTCGGATGAGATCAGGGACATGACGAGGAGTCTCTAAATGGTCGAGACGTGAAGATCGATATATTGGACGACTATATTCGAACATCGAAAAGGTTCTGAGTGATTCAGGTATTTATCGGAGTACCGGAGAGTTACGGGAATTCGCCGGGGAGTGTATGGGCCTTATTGGGCTTTAGGGGAAAGAGAGAGAGGCAGGCCGCGCCCCCCAAGGCCTAGTCCGAATTGGACAAAGGGGAAGGGCTGCGCCCCCTCCTTCCTTCTCTTCTCTTTTCCCTTTCCTTCTCTCCTACTCCTACTCCTTGGAAGGGCTCCTAGTTCTACTAGAAAAAAGGGAATCCTACTCCCGCTGGGAGTAGGACTCCCCTAGGGCGCGCCATAGAGAGGGCCGACCCATCCCCTCCTCCACTCCTTTATATACGTGGCCAGGGGGCACCCCATAGATACAACAATTCATCTCTTGATCTCTTAGCCGTGTGCGGTGCCCCCCTCCACCATAATCCACCTCGATCGTATCATAGCGGTGCTTAGGCGAAGCCCTGCGTCGATAGAACATCATCATCGTCACCACGCTGTCGTGCTGACGAAACTCTCCCTCAACACTCGGCTGGATCGGAGTTCGAGGGACGTCATCGAGTTGAACGTGTGTAGAACTCGGAGGTGCCATGCGTTCGGTACTTGATCGGTCGGATCGTGAAGACATACAACTACATCAACCACGTTGTGCTAACGCTTCCTCTTTCGGTCTACGAGGGTACGTGGACACACTCTCCCCTCTCGTTGCTATGCATCACCATGATCTTGCGTGTGCGTAGGATTTTTTTTTGAAATTACTACGTTCCCCAACAGTAAACAGGGAGCATAATGGCGGTGCTCCCGAGGCTGCGGCGTCCAGTAGCTCGGCGACGCGCTCCAGCAATGCATCCTGGCCACTCTCCATTAGCCGGCACCGCAGCAGTTCCCGAGCCATCGTGAGCGGGGACCTCATGTTTGCTTGTTCCCGTCGGGTGTGTGGCGCCATGGCCGCAGCGTAGCTTGAGGCCCTTACGGTTGCCCGTGCTTGTCGTGGGGTAAGGATGGATGGCGTTTGACCGCGCCGCGCGTGCCCTGTAGAATTTGGCAGTGCGCATGCCGCCTGGGGCGCAGGGTTGAGGTCTTCTTGGGCAGACGACGCCGCCTGGGCTGGCCAAGCTGCCCAGCGGTCGGCGTTGGTCCTCTGGTCACCGAACATCGGAACCGCGGAGTGCCGGTGGATCAGCTGGCGGAAGAGAGGCTCCGACGCACCTCTACCTGGCGTGCCAAATGTCGGATTTCGGGTTCCAGCAAAACCCTTGAGGTTCTAACACTGGGGTGCGCACGAAGATATCTCCCCCCCTCTAGCTCACACACATCATGATCTCATGGCCTAGCTCGACGAACCCAAAGAACAAGAGGACACAAGATTTATACTGTTTCGGGCCACCGTTGAGGTGTAATACCCTACTCCAGTGTGGTGTGGTGGATTGTCTCTCGGGCTGAGGATGAATAGTTACAAGGGAAGAACAGCCTCCCGAGGAGAGGTGCCCTTGTGCTTGGTGAGCTTGTGTGGTTATGGATGGAATGACTCCGATCCAATGTTCCCTGCCTCCTATGGTAGTGGCTAGTCCTATTTATAGAGGCCCTGGTCCTCTCCCCGAATATTGAGCGGGAAGGGATCCCACAACGACCAAATTCAAAGGGAGACAACTAGTACAAGTTATCCTAACTAAAGGTGGTCTTCGCCTGCCAAAGGCTCTCGTGGTGACGCCATCTTGGGCTCCACGGTGACCTCCGTCCTGCCGTCCTGCTAGTCTTGGTCTTGTTGCACCGATATGGAAACCTTTGCATGCTGCCTAAGGATTCCTCGCCTACGCTTGCCTCTTTAGCACCAAAGAGGAAACAAGGACACTGCATGCGCTGGCGCCCGCCTGGCGCCAGTCGTCATGGCTTACGTCACAGAAACCTCGCCAGGTGTCCCTTGCCTTGATCTCTCCACCCCTCGCGAGCTAGCCTGGTGAAGCTGCCCCTGAGGGGGTCTTGTGTCGTCCACCTCGCGAGGCTTGGCCCCTCATGAGGGTCTTGAGTGTTTGCTGGTGAATATGGGCCGTACGGGGCCGCTAGTGGTGCCGCGCCACGGGCCGTAGGCAGGCAAGTCTGGGGGGCCCTGTTCCTAGGATGCCGACAAGATCGACCTCGACACCAGTCGTCGCCTGAGGGAGTCCTGGATTAGGGGGTGTCCGGATGGCTGGACTATACCTTCGGCCAGACTCCTGGACTATGAAGATACAAGATTGAAGACTTCATCCCGTGTCCGGAAGGGACTTTCCTTGGCGTGGAAGGCAAGCTTGGCAATACAGATATGTAGATCTCCTACCATTGTAACCGACTCTATGTAACCCTAACCCTATCCGGTGTCTATATAAACCGGAGGGTTTTAGTTCGTAGGACAACACATTCATACACAACAATCATACCATAGGCAAGCTTCTGGGGTTTAGCCTCTCTGATCTCGTGGTAGATCTACTCTTGTACTACCCATATCATCAATATTAATCAAGCAGGATGTAGGTTTTACCTCCATCGAGAGGGCCCGAACCTGGGTAAAACTTCGTGTCCCTTGCCTCCTGTTACCATCCGGCCTAGACGCACAGTTCGGGACCCCTACCCGAGATCTGCCGGTTTTGACACCGACAGTGGTGCTTTCATTGAGAGTTCCTCTGTGTCGTCGCCATCAGGAAGGATGCCTCGCCCCGTCTTTAAAGACGGCACCGTTGCTAAGGGAGCTTTGGCTGTCGGCCAAACCCTCCGGCTAGGTGGTTTTCTTATGACTGCCTGTTCGGCTTCTGCGCCGACGATGACCTCTCGAGCCATCGAAAACAATCTTCATGTCAGCTCGGAACTCGCCGAGCAGTTAGATCCAATGGAGCTCTCCTCCATAAACGAGCTCTTGGATCGCATCGCCGCCCTGGGAGTCGCTACGGATTATGACCAGATTGGCCCCAAGCCCGATCTGAGAGAGATTAACTCCCCCCAAGTCACCCATCACGTTGCCGTGGTAGAAGGACAGTGCGACGACCCCTCATCTATCTTAGGGACTAGCTACGTTCGGATTCCTGATCCCTCCAAGCCGGATACCCGCGGAGGGGAGGATATCACTCAAGACCTAAACTTAGAGTCAGGCGACGGACCGGATTCATTGGACAACATCCAGAAATCCAAATTTTCGAGTTCGGAAATTCCTCGGCCTCTGAGCCTCAGATGGGGTGAGGCTTCGGATTTAATTACACCCACCCACCCGAACATTAGCGATCTATCCCAAATTAGGCAAGAGCCCGAAGAAACAGTACATCATTACTGGGCCAGATTCCTCCTGGTTATGAACAGGATAAGGGACTGCCGCGAGGAAGACGCGATTTCATTCTTCTGCAATAATTGCACAGACAAGGGAATCCTCAACGCCATAAGTCGCTGTGATATTACACGCTTCGCTGACTTGGCGTCCATAGTACGAAAGTACTATGCGATGGAAAGCGGCTGGAAAACTGAAATAAAATTTTGGGACAATCCGGCCCTGAATGCAAATCCAGTCCGAAATTAAAGGGTGCATCGTCGCCAGACACCCGGGTCAAACACCAAAAAGCAAAAACCCTCTACAGGGCATGGCACCGTATTGGAAGGATGGCTTAATGGACCCTCTAAAATTCACAGTACAGAGGACGCCACACCAACTCACAGCCTTAGAGCATGTTGGATACTCCCGCAGGTGGCCAAAATTGGCGAAGATCTCCTAATCCCGGAGGCCACAGAAAGCCACCCCAGAGACACCAATACGGTATTAACAGTCTTCGAGACTTTCGCATCAAATAACATGCGAAAAAGGACACTCCGCAGCCTTGCCGAAATCTACCAAGTGGCAACAATAAACCCATGGAGTGACACGGCTATTACGTTTAACGCCAGTGATGAACCTTAATTTCGAACAGCCCGAGTACCAGCTGCATTGGTCCTCAGTCCAATAGCGGGCGGCTTTCGTCTTACCAAGGTACTCATGGACGGCGGGAGCGGATTGAACCTCATTTATGAGGAAACCCTTCAAAAAATGGAAATAGACTAGAACCGCATTGAGCGAAGCAGCACAACCTTTAGAAGAATAATCCCCAGTCGGGAAGCGTGCTGTACAGGAAAAATCACACTAGATGTGGTGTTCGGCACGCCGGAGAATTACAGGTCCTAAGAGGTAACGTTCCATGTGGCTCCGTTCAGCAGCGGTTATCACGCTCTGCTAGGGCGGGAAGTGTTTACAATCTTCCAAGCAATACCCCATTACGGGTACCTGAAGCTCAAGATGCCCGGGCCCAACGGGATCATCACTCTCGCTAGTGATCCGGACATAGCACTCTGCGCCGAAAACAAGACAGCCGCACTGGCCCTTGAGGCACTATTTGAAGCCCTAGCGACTGAGGAACTGACTGCGCTACGCTCCACGGTGAATAGAGATGACGTGGTACTCGACAAAAGATCCAAGTCCACCTCCTTTAAACCGGCGAACGAAATAGTCAAATTCCAGGTCCATCCAACGGACCCCAATAAAACAGCTTCCATCGGGGCACATTTAAACCCTGATGTAGATGCCGCACTGCGAGAGTTCCTACGAGAGAACTGGTACATTTTCGCCTGGCACCCTTCAGACATTCCAGGAATCCCACGCAGGCTGGCCGAGCACAGCTTAAACATCCTAAAAGAATTCAAACCTGTCAAGCAAGCTCTTCAGCAATTTTCCGAACCTAAGAGACATGCCATGGGAGAGGAGCTAGCAAAGCTATTGGAGGCTGGATTCATCAGAGATATAAAACATCCAGACTGGCTAGCAAACCTGGTAATGGTACCAAAGAAGGACAAATCCTGGCGCCTGTGCGTTGATTTTAAAGACCTTAACAGGGCTTGCCCAAAGGATCCCTTCCCCATCCCCCGCATCGATCAAATTATTGACGCTACCGCAGGACACGACTCGTTGTGTTTCCTCGACGCATATTCCGGCTACCATCAAATCAAGATGGCAAAATCAGACCAAGCCGCAACGGCATTTATCACACCATACGGCCCATTCTGCTTCAACACAATGCCCTTCGGGCTCAAAAACGCCGGCGCAACATATCAGCGCATGATTCAGACATGTTTGGCAAACCAGATCGGCAAAACAGTGGAGGCATATGTAGATGATGTGGTCGTCAAAACAAGACATGTCGAATCTCTAGTAGACGACTTGAGGCTCACATTCGATAACCTCCGAACATACGACATCAAGCTCAACCCGGAAAAATGCGTTTTCGGCGTCCCAGCCGGAAAGCTCTTGGGCTTCATTGTATGCGGTAGAGGAATTGAAGCAAATCCAGCCAAGATCCGAGCTCTATCACAATTGGATATCCCAAAGGACCTCAAACAAATACAAAAATTAACCGGATGCATGGCAGATCTAATCCGCTTTATCTCCCGCTTGGGAGAAAAGGCCCTACCCCTTTACCGCCTCCTGCGGCGCACCGAACACTTCAAATGGACGGATGCAGCCACGGCCGGACTCGACGAAATAAAATCCATACCGGCAACAAACCCAGTCCTGGCTGCGCCAAACATTGGCGAACCAATGCTATTATACATTGCAGCAACACATCAGGTTGTAAGCGCAGTGCTCGTCGTCGAACGAGAAACGGACGGACACAAATTCCCCCTTCAAAAGCTGGTCTATTATGTGTCCACTATCCTCACTCCCTGCAAATCACGGTACCCGCATTATCAAAAGATTGCGTACGCGGTATTCAGGGCATCCCGGAAGCTATGACACTACTTTCAAGAGTGTTCAATAACAGTAGCCTCGGAAGTACCACTTAACGATATTATAAACAACCGTGACGCAACGGGCCGGATTGCAAAATGGACCATTAGCTCCTCCTGTCCGACATAACTTATAAGCCACGGCGAGCCATCAAGTCGCAAGTCTTGGCCGACTTCGTCGCAGAATGGGCAGAGGCCGAACTCCCTAAAGAGTATGGCACACATTCAAATTGGATCATGCATTTCGACGGCTCCAAGATGTTGGCCGGACTAGGGGCTGGCATCGTTTTGACGTCCCCCACAGGAGTCATAGTTCAATACGTACTCCAGATTATGTACACGGACTCCAACAATGCAGCCGAATTTGAGGCCCTTCTACATGGTCTCCGGATGGCAGTATCCATGGGCATTCAACGCCTAGAGGTGCGCGGGGACTCGAACCTCGCAATATCCCAAATAAATGGAGACTTCGATGCCAAGGATCCAAAAATGGCAGCTTACCGCAACGCCGTCCTAAAAATGTCAGCTCGGTTTGAAGGGCTTGAATTCCACCATGTAGCCCGGGAAAATAATCAGGCGGCAGATGTCCTGGCACGCATCGGCGCGAAACGCGATGTAGTCCCCCCCAACATCTTCTTGGAAAGGTTTTTCAAGCCATCCGTAGTATGGGAAGGGGAGCCGAACAATAACAGCCCGGACCCAACCGCACTGCTCGACACCGAACATTCCAACACAATCAGAGGCTCTGCCAACGAAATAACACCTTCATACCACGTAATAATGGCCATTATCGCCCCGTGGACAGAACCATTCCTCGCCTACCTTACTAGGCAGGAACTCCCTGAGGACCAAAATGAGGCACGCTGCATAGTGTGGCGATCCAAAGCCTACAAAGTCCACAAGGGAGAGCTTTATAAGAAAAGCACTACCGGAGTCCTTCAAAGGTGCATCTCCGAAGAGGAAGGGCGGAACCTCCTGGCTGAAATTCATGCCGGACTCGGCGGTCATCACGCGGCAGCTCGGTCCCTTGTAAGCAACGCCTTTCGTACAGGCTTTTATTGGCCGACGGCCCGGGCAGACGCCCATGACTTAGTCCAACGATGCATCGGATGCCAGCTCTTTGCAAACGAAAGCCATATGCCACCCACCGCCCTCCAAACTATCCCCATCACTTGGCCCTTCGCGGTCTGGGGGCTTGACATGGTTGGACCCCTTAAAGGCGGAACCCAGAAGCAAAAATACTTACTGGTCATGGTGGATAAGTTCACCAAATGGATAGAAGCCAAGCCTGTTAAGACGACCGAATCCGGACTGGTGATAGACTTTATATCTGGGGTTGTACACCGTTATGGCGTCCCCCACAACATCATCACGGATAACGGCACGAACTTTACGGCCGACAAGGTAAAACTCTGGTGCAAAAACATGGGCATCAAGCTCGATTATACTTCCGTCTATCACCCACAAACTAACGGCCAGGTCGAATGTGCAAATGGTCTCATCATGAGCGGCATCAAACCCAGATTAGTGCGGTCCCTCAAGGAATCTAACACGCACTGGGTAGAGGAGCTTGACTCCGTACTTTGGGGCTGCGGACCACGGCGAATCGCACCACCGGATACACACCATTCTTTATGGTGTATGGCGCAGAGGCAGTTTTACCTTGCGACATAATTCATGACTCACCTCGAGTACGCATGTACGAAGAAAGAGAAGCCGAGCTCGATCGGCAGGACAACTTGGACGCATTGGAGGAGGAGCGTGATGTGGCAAAAGCCCGTTCCGCATTCTATCAACAGCAGGCTCGAAGATACCAAAGCAGAGAAGTACGGGCCAAAAATTACAATGTTGGCGAATTAGTTCTATGACTACCGGACAAGAAAAAGGACAAACTCAAGCCCAAGTGGGAAGGTCCCTTCATAATTGACCAAGTCCTGACTGGTGGAGCGTACCGACTGCGAGATGCATCGGATAACCGACTCGAGCCGAACCCATGGAACGCAGCCCGTCTCCGAAGATTCTATGCCTAGCGCCGGACTCTGTGTTCGTCTCCTTCCTCTGTCCATTTTTTATACTTTCTGTCTTACATTCCTCTTCTTCTCTCCCTCTCTCTTATAGCCTTTACAAGCTCATAAAGGGACGCGCTATCTGCGCTCATTAAACCTGGGGGCTTCTTTAAACAGAAGCTTATTTATACGGGCTTCATGCCCAACACATGTTTCACACTTCCGCATGTACCTTTTATTCACCATTATATGCATCGATATGACTTAAGTTTTGGCCAAGCTGGGTTGCCTGGCTCCTGTGCTTACCCCTACGTTCCTGATTGTTCGGCTAGGTGGTAAAGGGAGCACCTCTGCGATTGTTACTGCCGGGTCAGCCGGACGTGTACCTCAGACTAGGTGAAGCCGAAAGCTAGCGTTCTTAAGGGAATATTCGGTCGGTGAACTAAAGATGATTATTTATTTTATTTATCTATACGCCCCCAAATGTTTTTCCTGTGTTTCTTTTCACAGCATGGACATGCAGTTTAGGGCATGCCTCCCAGGGAAAGGAACCCCTAACGGAACTATTCTCCCCGGATGATGTTTCTTACTAACCATGTAATATAACATAACTAGTCGGGCACTTGTCTGTTCACGCACTAATGACCCCTACGCCTGGTCTCAATGCATTCCCCGGTTCCTATATAACCGCATGGGAATTCGGACACACTCCGGACCGTCAGGTCCCGAGGCTGAAGCGAAAAGGTCGGCCATGACAAATGATCTACAATCTGGCTAGAAGGCATTATAAATGTCAATTAAATTACATAGTCATTTTGACTGATTGTATTCCTCTTCAATACCATCTAACAGGCTGTCTAATTTACAGTCCTGCTGGGAATACTTTGCGGCCAACTCTACTTGGCCGTATACTAAGCTTACAGGGATCTCCTTCCCATCGAGCCCTACAGGACCGAGCTTGGCCATGTGGTTGGGGTCAGCCTTTGTGTACCGTGTCTTCACCATGGCCTAGGCCTCCCTAGCGCCTTGATGGCAGGCCGATATCTTCCACAATCGGAAGCGTCACCGTGCTCCCTTTAGATTCTCCGCAAGCTCTCCAAGACCTTCGGGCATGGAGATGGATGGCCACAGGGCCTGGGCGACGTCTTGCATCGCCTGCCGAACTCGATCGAGCAGTTGCGAGAGTTCGGGAAGAAGGTCACCCGTAGAACCGGGCATCTCCTCTGCAGGATGACCTGTTAGCACACCTACAGACATTGCTCTGTTAGTCGACTTCCCCGCCAAACTTTCTTTCAAAGGTTCGTTCAAGCACTTACTAAATATGCCGCGCCGAAGCCGATGATTCTCCTTAACGGAGTCTGACAGCTGGGCACGAACATCTTTCAGCTCGACGCCCAGCTTGGTGTTGGCATCTTGGAGATCGTTCTTCTCCCGCCTCACCTTTGTCAGCACCTTCTCACCAGCCTTTAGCTGGCGTAGGAGGTGTTGCCTTTCCGGATTCAATCTGGTGCCATCTGCAATTTCATTTGTCAGATTTGCACCCATGCCATGCTTCGCAAAATACTTATCTTTCGAAGTATATATTACCAGAGGGGGTCTCCTTGGGCTCCCCTGCCACGGCTAGTGCGGCCTCAAGTTGGGCTTTGCACTCTTCCAGCTCCTTGGACAGTAGGGAATTCTTTTCTATAAGAACCTGCATAACAAATGATCCTTAAATCAGTTATTCTAACTGTTTCAAGTCACGGGGGCTACTGGTATCTATATATAATTACGAAAATTTTCTTACCCGTATGTCTTTTACATATTGCTCCGTGGCTCTGGCTAGACCATTTTGAGCGGCACAGAGGTACGCATCTCCCGATTTGAAGGCATCTAACGCCTCTTGGGAGAAACAAGCATCGCGAAGAATTGTCCGGCGACGCCTGTGGTTCATGGCACTCTCCACCTCAGAGTTGGTGGCAGACAACCTGTCCACATCCTCCGTTGGAGGAGCGCCCGATGCGTGCCTTGTGTTCGCCTCCACCTCCGGACCAGGCTTTGGAGCCTGGCTGGTGGAGGCGCGATTGGCAGCCTCTCCGAATCTAGTCCAGCGAGGTCTCTTTGTCCTGAAGAGAGCACGAGTGTTAATGTACCTTGAAGGTGTAACACCTGGGATAAGAGGGCGCGCCATACCTTTGCGCTGACGTCTCGGTCCGGACTGCACCTCTTTTCTGCCCACGGGGCCCTGCGGCCCCTCGTTGGCTTGTCACCGCAGGTTCGGCCTCCCATTTTTGGGAGGCCGGGATTAGCCCTGGGTAATCAGCTGTAATGGCCACCAAGGCGTTGCCCTTGCTCAATTGATGGAACGCTCCATCAACCAGCTCCACCGAAAAGTCCGGATCCTCTTGAGAATCCGGGTCGAGGGACCGTCCTGGGTCCTCGGGTTGTGGAGGGGGGCTGTTTATTTCTTTAACAGCCTGGCGCGATTCCTGCGTTGAAGCCGCTAGACTGAATATTTAACAATGGGAATATAAAACGGATGGGCAAGATGCGACCACTTACCCAGCTTGGAGGATTGTACATAGAAAATCCACCCTTTAGGTCGGCGCGGAGAAAATCCTCCTCTTCTCCCTTGTACAAAGCGGACAAGGTCTTTATTAGAGCCGCAGTCGAATCCGGCCCCTTACGGCCGTAGCGGGTGGTGTCTTCCTCCCCGTTGAAGTCCCACATGCGGTGGCCTCTATACTGTAGCGGCTGCACCCCTCGCATGATGCATGCGGCCATGGCTCTGATCATGGTCAGTCCGGAATGAGCTAACAATCTTATCCGGCCCATCAGGTAAAAACATCCTTGTCGCTTTCCCTCTGAGGGCTCCGTGGATGCCAACTTAGGCGCTTCTTTAGTGGGGCACTGTCAAACTCAGGGAGGCCGATCCGGACAGGATCCGGCAGCGGGACATCTTCTATGTAAAACCATTCCGAAGGCCAGTCCTCGGACGCCTTCTTTGGGGTTCCGGATAGGTATCCGGTCCCGGCGATGTGCCACACTTCGGCTCCGCCCACTTGATACATTGACCCCTTCTTAGAACGGGGCACGAGGCAGAACAGCTCTTTCCACAGCCCGAAATGAGCCTCAACACCCAAAAACAGCTCGCAGAGGGCTACGAAGCCCGCGATATGCAATACGGAGGCGGGCATAAGATTGTGTAGCTGGAGGCCATAGTACTCCAGTAGCCCCCGGAGAAACGGATGGATTGGAAATCCGAGCCCTCTTATTAGATAAGGGACGAGGCATACCCGCTCTCCTTTGGAGGGGTTGGGGGCACTCTCCGCTTGCTCTCCACCATTATAAACAGCAAGACCGGCTCGAACCGGGACCATATAGGCCGGGGGGAGAAATCCCTTGGTCTGGAGCGTCACTAGCTCGCTTTGCGGGATGGAGCATCTCTCCTAATATCCAGGCTTAGCGCTGGAAGGGCGAAGGGAGGAGTTGCAACGGTTGGCCATGGTGGAATGGACCTTTGTCGGATGCGCTCTGATGAAAACTCGCGAAGGGGAGAAGGTGTGGTTTGGATCTAAATCCTCGTCCCCTTAAATAGGCAGCTCATTTACGTGGCTAGGGGTGTGGATGTAAAAACACTCAGACTTTTCATATTCGTTTGACACATGGGAGACGACCATTATTGGGCGTAGAAGCCAAGGAGCGCAACATTTACAAGAAACCGGACTTTATTCAACAGGTACCTAGAATTTGGAGGAGAACCCGCCTTGCAATGCCGAAGACAATCTGCACGCCGGACTCATCGTCATTGAAGCCTAGTTCGGGGGCTAGGGAGTCCTGGATTAGGGGTGTCCGGATGGCCGGACTATACCTTCGGCCGGACTCCTGGACTATGAAGATACAAGATTGAAGACTTCGTCCCATGTCTGGAAGGGACTTTCCTTGGCGTGGAAGGCAAGCTTGGCGTTACGGATATGTAGATCTCCTACCATTGTAACCGACTCTATGTAACCCTAACACTATCCGGTGTCTATATAAACCGGAGGGTTTTAGTCCGTAGGACAACACATTCATACACAACAATCATACCATAGGCTAGCTTCTAGGGTTTAGCCTCTCCGATCTCGTGGTAGATCTACTCTTGTACTACCCATATCATCAATATTAATCAAGCAGGACATAGGGTTTTACCTCCATCGATAGGGCCCGAACCTGGGTAAAACATCGTGTCCCTTGCCTCCTGTTACTATCCGGCCTAGACGCATAGTTCAGGACCCCCTACCCGACATCCGCCAGTTTCGACACCGACATCGCCCCTGCCCGCTGTCGACCTCGACGTCGGCCATCGCCCCTGCCCGCCCTCTGACGTCACCGGCGCCGCCCGAGGCCGCCCTCGACCTCATTGCCACCGCCGCCCAAGCCGTCCTCGACCGCCGCCACCCGAGCCCGAGCCTTCCCTCACCGTAAGGCTCTCCCTCTCCTCTCCCTGCCCTCCTCTCTCTCTGTTCTACTCTCTATGATGAACCCTAGCATGTCTAGGGAAGTAGCTAATTTAGTTAATTGGTGCTATGATGATTGTTACTGTGATGATGTTTAGGGCAGTAGCTAATTTAGCTAGGGCAAATTTAGCAATTCAGGGCAGTAGCTAATTTAGCTAGGGCAAATTTAGCAATTCAGGGCAGTAGCTAATTTAGCTAGGGCAAATTTAGCAATTCAGGGCAGTAGCTAATTTAGCTAGGGCAAATTTAGCAAAAAAAAATTAGGGCAGTAGCATTTAGCAAATTTAGCCAATTAGCAATTTTTTTAGCAAATTAGCTAATTTAGCTACGACAAATTTGTTTAGGGCAGTAGCTAGTTAGCAAATTTTTTTTAGGAAATTAGCTTGGGCATTAGCTAGGGTGGTAGCGAATTTAGCTAGGGAAAATTTAGGGTGGTAGGAAATTAGCTAGGGAAAATTTAGGGCAATAGGAAATTAGCTAGGGCAAATTTAGGGCAGTAGGAAATTAGCTAGGGCAAATTTAGGGTAGTAGGAAATTAGCTATGGCAAATTTTTATGAAAATGCCTAGCTTTAAATAAAAAATGGTAGCATTTAGGTAAGGCATTTTTAGCAATTATTTTTAGGAAATTAGCTAGGAAATTTAGCTATAAATAATAACAATAGCATTTAGCTATAAATTAGCTATAAACAAAAACAATAGCATTTAGCTATAAACAAAAAACCATAGCATTTGATGTTATATGATATATCTCGTTGATGTTCATTTGCATATTCCATTATTGTTTATTATATCTTTTATTAGACTTGTTGAATATGATATGATTAATGTTGGTTGAAAGGACAATCGTTGAATTATATCCGACTGGCCAATGTTTTGCCGGAATGTTGATTCATTTCCATTCCGGCAAATTTTGGGCGCTCCATATGTCAAATTTTTAGGAAAGGTCATGCCGAAAATTTCCGTGATTTTTGGCATGACTTGTGCTAGAAACTAGGACATATGTAGTGCCCGGGATCTGCTGGAAGGGGAATGAATCAACATTCCGACCAAATATAGGCCCCTTTTTTCTCTTCATTATATCTTTTATTTACAAATGTTGAATAGGAAACATGTCTAGCCACGCCGAAGCCGGGGGTTCTGGTTGCCTCGAAGAAGACCCCGTCAAGGCAGCAAATCATTATTTTGATTACCTGGACGAACACCAATTGCGGGTGCAGGGTCGCGGCAGTGGCACCAACCCCGACACCGACACTGGCACCAGCATCGACACCACCCCCGAGACCGGCAACGATGTTGTCGTAGCTGGTAAAGCACCAAATCGGAAGACGACAGGAAAACCAAACGAGCTCTGCATCGGACAAATTGTGGTCACGACGATGCACCCCAAGAAATTAGAGCCAACAACGCCGGAGGAAGCGCACGCATGCTACGACAATCAACTAGGATGCATCCTCAAGGAAACCGAGAAGTTAAAGAAGATACCACATATGGAGCACATGCTCCTAAAGGAGTTGCACAATAGGTTCCTGTTCCCCGGCCGGGATGAAAGAAAACATCCGTGGGACGATGAACCCATGACAAAAACAAACAACAAGGCGATGGTGACATTCACCAATGACTTGTCTGCCTGGAAAGTTAGGGTGAAAAAAGCGATTGCGAAGAATGAACCGTGGTCCAAGATCCATGCTGACAATTCGACACTAAAGGAAGAGGACTTCGAAAAATTCAAGGAGACTTGCGCTAAAGAAGAAGTCAAGAAAATGTCGGAGAAAATGAAGGCGCTCCAGGCCAGGAACATGCCTCCCCACTACCTCAGAAGCTGTGGTTACGAGGGGAAGAGGCACATATGGGCCAAGGAGGACGCCAAACATGAAAGTCACGAAATCCTAGACCCCTTGGCGGAGTTCATCGACCCGCAGGAGCGTGACTGGATCAGGGCCCGGTACAAGTGGGACCGTGTCAATAAGATCTTTTACACGGACCCTAACACAAGGGAGTTCATGAGACTGCTGGTAATTTTTATATTACCACCTTATTATATTAGCTTCCAATCAATTCGACTACAAGTTTTTTCACATTTGTAAACCATCCATGTTCCTTTTGCAGAAAGAGCAGCACCAAAAGGCAGCCAAAAGTGACGAGTCGTGATAGTTGTTGGCGAGGCCCAAGTGGGACACCCCTTTCAATCGGGCACTAAACATACTGAAAAAGGTCCCGGAGGACAAACTGCCGTCGTATGGACGTGTGCACGGCGTCGGAGATGGCGCCTCATGGAAGACGTGCTACCATGAGAAGCCAGAGGAAAGAAGGTGGACATGGTTGCTTACTCAACGGACCATCAACGAGAAAGTCACGATTGAGGTCAATAAGACGAAAGCTGAGACCAAAGAAGAGTTGGTCCCGGTAGTCGATGCAGCGGTCAATGCAGCGGTAGCTGGCATCACGGCTAACTTCCAATCTTACATTGTTACCAGCTTGATTCGGGAAATTATCGATTGGTCGAAAAGCAATCCAGATAAAGGGCTAGTGAACTTTCCCCTTCCAGCTACGTCGGGAGCAATTCGGTGAACATCGCACCACCAACACCTGCTCACACAACCGCACAAGGTCCCACTCCTATTCATAGCAGCCCGACCTCCATCTCTAGTATGCTTGGCGGGGCTTTGTCTTTGGCTGAGCTCGACGCCCTCACGGTAATTATGCGTCATACCCTTTTCACCAGCATGTCTATAGTCTTCCCTTTCAGTTGCCTTTCGGATGTTTGACGTCGTAGACATGTCTTCACAGGCCAACGAAACCCCATGCACCCAAGAGGCGGCCACAAGGATGGAGGGCGCGCCCCTCACCCTTGTGGGCCCCGCGTGACCCTCCTGACCTAATTCTTTCGCCTATATATTCCCAAATATCCCCAAACCACTAGAGGCATCCACGAAAACACCTTTCCACCGTCGCAACCTTCTGTACCCATGAGATCCCATCTAGGGACCTTTCCCGACACCCTGCTGGAGGGGCATTCGATCACGCAGAGCTTCTACATCAACTCTATTGCCCTTCTGATGAAGCGTGAGTAGTTTACCATAGAACTACGGGTCCATAGCTAGTAGCTATATGGCTTCTTCTCTCTCTTTGATTCTCAATACCATGTTCTCCTCGATGTTCTTGGAGATCTATTCGATGTAATACTTTTTTGCGGTGTGTTTGCCAAGACCTGATGAATTGTGGATTTATGATTAGCTTATCTATGAATATTATTTGAATCTTCTCTGAATTATCTTATGCATGATTTGATATCTTTGTAATTCTATTCAAACTGTTGGTTTGGTTTGGCCAACTAGATTGGTTTTTCTTGCAATGGGAGAAGTGCATAGCTTTTGGTTCAAACCTGCAGTGTCCCTTCCCAGTGACAGTAGGGGAAGCAAGGCATGTATTGTATTGCTGCCATCGAGGATAAAAAGATGAGGTTTTCATCATATTGCTTGAGTTAATTCCTCTACATCATGTCATCTTACTTAATGCGTTACTCTGTTCTTCATGAACTTAATACTCTAGATGCAGGCAGGAGTCGGTCGATGTGTGGGGTAATAGTAGTAGATGCAGAGTCGTTTCGGTATACTTGACACGGATGTGATGCCGATATTCATGATCATTGCCTTAGATATCATCATAACTTTGCGCTTTTCTATTAATTGCTCGGCAGTAATTTGTTCAACCACCGTATTATTTGCTATCTTGAGAGAAGCCTCTAGTGAAACCTATGGCCCCGAGTCTATTTTCCATCATATAAGTTTCTGTTTTCCTACAAGTTTCCGATCGACAATATTAGTTTCTAATCTATTATTTTTGCAGTCTTTTACTTTCCCATCTATAAACCAAAAATACCAAAAATATTTACTTTACCATTTATCTATCTCTCTCAGATCTCACTTTTGCAAGTAACTGTGAAGGGATTGACAACCCCTTTATCACGTTGGGTGCAAGTTGTTTGATTTTTTGTGCAGGTATTGGTGATTTGTGTGTTGTCTCCTACTGGATTGATACCTTGGTTTTCAAACTGATGGAAATACTTATATCTACTTTGCTGCATCACCCTTTCCTCTTCAAGGGAAAAACCAACGCAAGCTCAAGAAGTAGCACCGAACACTGATTAGCCCGACGATACTGGGGGTGGTTGTTAGGGGAGGTATGGTGGTCTCACTACCGTCACTCGCCAAGAAGCAAAGGAGGAGGCTGGATAAGAAAGGCCCTAAAGGTGTCAGAGCTGCTTCAAGCAGCCAGCCGCCTCTGAAGCCCCGAGAGGAGACAGAATACCTTTTGAAGGTGTTGAGCATTTGCACGTCGGCGGCCACCCGATCCTACCTCCGAAGGCGATAGAGCACATACTAAACAATGATCTAAGGAGACTTCATGTATATGTGCTGGCCAGAGAGAAAAGCCTTCTCATCTAAGAAAAACTAGGATACCTACTTTACGTGGCTCAGGTGTCGGGGTGGGGGTGGGGGGGGGAGTTATACGTCGAGAGATGGCCCATGGGTTCATCCTGTGATTTGACTACGTCTACGTCATGTTCCACATGACCAAGTTGGATTTTCAGTTCATCCGCATGTATGCGCTGTATCTCAACTACATCATCAGGCGTGAGAACATAAAATATATATGCGTCGCGGACCCATACTATATGCACGAGAGCTTCTTGGCAGTCTACAAAGAGCACCGTGACTATGCGAGCAAGTATTTCAACGGGTTCATGATCGCTAATAAGGACAAGGAAACGATTCTCCTGCCAAATCATCCCACGTAAGTCATCCGCGGATATCCTTTCGTAAGTTTTAATCATTCCTTTGCAAGCATGGAGGCTAATTTGATGTGTACTTATTTTGCGCAGTTGGGGAGGGCTGTCCTCATCTGTCTATACCCAAAATAATCCCATACTCTGTACTTGGACTCATCGAATAACATCAAGAAGAAGGATTACACGCACATAAAGAGTGTTCTTGATAGTGCCATGTTAACCTTTACCCTATCTGGTGGATATGTCAAGGTGAAAAAGTACGGGAAGAACGGGCTGGGTTTCGGCCATAAGACCAACTTATGTTGCATCCAGCAACCGTACACCAGTAAGGGTGATTGATTCTACCTCATGCATCCCCTGATTGAGTACAAAAGGGATAATCAACGCCTTCGCATGTCAGCTACTTCCAACGATGCCGAGATTGTCAACTGGGCCACAAGCATAGGAAGGACATCGGATCATCGAATTCGAGCTGAGTTCTATCACGTACAGTGTGAACTTTCCCAAGTGATCATGAAGGAGGTCCCCGAACTAACATGGATGTTCTACCATGGGCCAATCACACGGGAAGATCCCCGAGCACTGCTATTCGCTCAGCATCTGGACCTGAAGCCTTTCACGAAGCTCGGGTGCTTCCTCCCTGACTATGAAGATTGGACCACCGAGATGGAGGAATGATTGACGATGATAATGTGTCACCGCTATCTTTTTATGGCAAAACTTTGAATTTATGCACGACGAAACTTTGTGATGTAATTAAACCGTCCTCCTGAATTAGCATAGATCGCTCTAGTTAATTAGTTTGGGTATGAGGAACTTCGTTATTTATGTTTACTATATGTTGCTTATATTTTGCTAATTATGCCTCTTTGTGTTTCTCAAGTACATTATGTTGCATATTATCGTTGAATTCATCAACTAACAGTGCAGGTACATAGATCACAGATGCCGAAGGACTGCTATGCCATATTCCTTGGGAGGGTTCCAGGAGTGTACAATCACTGGCTAGATGTTTAGGCTGAGGTGGACACGTAACCGGGCGCTAGCCACAGAGGGTCAGATAGCAAAGGCGAAGCAGAAAATAGTTACTTGAGGTGGACGCTCCACCAAGAGAGGGAGCGAAACCAGTGCCTCAAGAAGTACTACATAGTCGCGCTCTTACTCATACTAATCACTCTTCTCTTATACATCTTGGTTTAGATAGAGATGATGAAACTTGTGTGTGTGTGCCATGACCATGCAGTTGCATTTATTCGAGACACGACATGACTTGTGTATCACCATTTTCAAGATGTGATGATATTTTTGTTGGATGATGATGATGATGGTATGACGAGACTACTTATGAAATAATTAATAAGGGAAGAGAAGATTCACATATAAATATATTATCCTAGAAATCTTTTGTGATTGTGATCCCTCATCAAAATATTATATGCCAAAATTGTTGACGTTGGACAAGGAAGACAACCTAATGGTTTATGTTTGTTTATATTCACATAGAAGTCATATTGTCATGGATCTGTTAACATGTGGTGCTTGCCCCCTATCTTTGCTAGCCAAAACTTCTGCACTAAGTAGAGATACTACTTGTGCATCCAAAAAGCCTTAAACCCAAATCTTATTTTCAAGAGTCCACCATACCTACCTAGGGATTGAGTAAGATCCCTCAAGTAAGTTGTCATCAGTGCAAAAAGGCAATAAAAATTGCTTCTACAAGTGTGAGATCATTTAGTGTAAGAGAAAATTGAGTGTGGTAGGAACTTGTGATGGTGAAGAATAAAAGTGACAAACTGCATAATAAAGGTTGCTATCACAAGGGGCAATACAACGTGACATTCTTTTGCACTAAGGGGTTGAGCATACAAACAAATAAGCGCATGGCAACCACTGCTTCCCTCCGCAAAGCGCCTATCTTTTACTTTTATGTATTTACTTTTATGCAAAGAGTCAAAAGTTTTATCTCTTTTCCTTTTTTATTTTTCTCCTTTGGCAAGCATCATGTGGCGAGGAAAGATCTAGGCACATATGTCCAGTTGAATATAGATAGCATGAGTTATTATTGTTGACATCACCCTTGAGGTGAATACGTTGGGAGGCGGAACTACAATACCCTAGCTTTCTATGTGTCCGGTTGAAATGTTTTGCTCATGTGTACGCGGTGAGTGTTAGCAATCATGGAAGACTATATGATGGTTGAGTATGTATACTTGCCTAAAGGCTACGATACGTGACCCTTCCTGGAAAGATGATGAATTGTGGTTGCAAAGTTGACTGAGAACATAGTTTGTTAGTTTCTAATAGAGTTTTTGCTTTATACTTCAATAGTGTGATGATTCGTCACTTGTTCATGAGAAGTCTATGATAAAGTTCTATGATAAGAGTATTATGTTTAAGTTTGTTTCTGTTATAGTAATCAACATGATGCTTCTATGTCCGTATTTTGTTTTTATTGAAACCTCTGTCTCTAAGCATGTGGACATGTTTTTCTATTTCGGTTTTCGTTTGAGGACAAGCGAGGTCTAAGCTTGGGGGAGCTGATATGTCCATTTTGCATCATGTTTTCCTACTATTATTTATGATGTTTTAATCCTTAATAATGCTTTTTGGAGTAATTCTAATGCCTTTTCTATCATAATATGCAAGGTATACACAAAGAGGGAGAATTCCGATAGCTGGAAATCTGGACCTGGAAAAGCTATGTCAGGCTACCTATTCTGCACAACTCCGAACAAGCTGAAACTTTATGGAGAATTTTTATGGAATATATGAAGAATATTGGAGCAAATAAGTACCAGAGGGGGCCCATCAGGTGGGCACAACCCACCTGGGTGCATCAGGGAGCCCAGGCGCGCCCTGGTGGGTTGTTCTCACCCAGGCCCACCTCTGGTGCCCATGTTCTCGTATATAAGTCATTTTGACGTAGAAAAAATAAGGACGGGCCGGAGTGCCACCGTCTCGAGGCGGAACTTGGGCAGGAGCACTTTCGCCCTCCGGCAGAGCGATTCCGCCGAGGGAACTTCCCTCCCGAAGGGGGAAATCATCGTCCTCATCATCACCAACAACTCCCCCATCTTGGGGAGGGCAATCTCGATCAACATCTTCAACAACACCATCTCATCTCAAACCCTAGTTCATCTCTTTTGTTCAATCTTGTTACAGAACTATAGATTGGTACTTGTGGGTGACTAGTAGTGTTGATTACATCTTGTAGTTGAGTACTATATGGTTTATTTGGTGGAAGATTATATGTTTGTCGGATTTCGGGTTCCGGCAAAACCCTTGAGGTTCGAACACTGGGGTGCGCACAAAGATGTCTCCCCCTCTCTAGCTCTCACTCTCCACAATCTCACGGCCTAGCTCGACGAACCCTAGGAACACGAGACACAAGAATTTATACCTGTTCGGGCCACCGTTGTGGTGTAATACCCTACTCCAAAGTGGTGTGGTGGATTGCCTCTTGGGCCGAGGATGAACAATTACAAGGGAAGAACAGCTTCCTGAGGAGAGGTGTTCTTGTGCTTGGTGAACTTGTGTGGTTCTGGATGGTCTGGGTCCGATGAGCCGATCCCTCTCTATGGTGGTGGCTAGTCCTATATATAGAGTCCCCGGTCCTCTTCCCAAATATTAGGCGGGAAGGGATGCCACAACGGCCAAATTTGAAGGGAGACAACTAGTACAAATTATCCTGACAAAAGTAGTCTTCGCCTGCGAAAGGCTCTGGTGGTGACGCCATGTTGGGATCCACTGTGACCTCCGTCCCGCTATCTTACTGGTCTTGGTCTTGTTGCATCGATATGGAAAACTTTGCCTAATGCCTCGGGACTCCTCGCATGCACTTGCCTCTTTAGCACCAAAGAGGAAACGAGGACACTGCACGCGCTGGCGCCCACCTGGCACCCACCTGGCTCCAGTCGTCATGGCTTGCGTCACGCAAACCTTGCGAGGTGTCCCTTGCCTTGATCTCCCCACCCTTCGCGAGCCAGCCTGGTGAGGCCGCCCCTGAGGAGGTCTTGCGTCATCCGCCTCGCAAGGCTTGGCCCCTCGCGAGGTTCTAGAGTGTTTGCTGGTGAAGCTAGGCCGTACAGGGCCGCTTGCGGAGCCACGCCGTGGGCCGTAGGCAGGAAAGTCTGGGGACCCCCGTTCCCAGAACTCCGACGGTATCCCCTAGGCCCAAGGCACGCTCGGGCTTGGCTTCGAGGCAAAGCCAAAGGGCAAGTGCGGAGTGCCGCGGGCCCCAACAGCCAGTGGCCACGGATGGCGCGTGGCGACAGATTGGACGTGGGCGTCTCCGCTTCCCCATGCTGCGTCGATAACTGCCCGACTTGACAAGTCCCCGCTGCATGCAGAAAAGATCGTTGAGAGAGTCCTGGATTATCGGGTCTCCGGACAGCCGGACTATATCCTTTGGCCGGACTGTTGGACTATGAAGATACAAGATTGAAGACTTCGTCCCGTGTCCGGATGGGACTTTCCTTGGCATAGAAGGCAAGCTTGGCAATACAGATATGTAGATCTCCTCCCTTGTAACCGACTCTGTGTAACCCTAGCCCCCTCCGGTGTCTATATAAACCAGAGGGTTTAGTCCGTAGGACAACATACAATCATACCATAGGCTAGCTTCTAGGGTTTAGCCTCTATGATCTCGTGGTAGATCAACTCTTGTAATACTCATATCATCAAGATCAATCAAGCAGGACGTAGGGTATTGCCTCCATCGAGAGGGCCCAAACCTGGGTAAACATCGTGTCCCCTGCCTCCTGTTACCATCCGCCTTAGACGCACAGTTCGGGACCCCCTACCCGAGATCCGCCGGTTTTGACACCGACATTGCTGCTTTCATTGAGAGTTCCACTATGCCGTCACCATAAGGCTCGATGGCCCCTTCGATCATCGGTAACGATGCGGTCCAGGGTGAGGTTTTCCTTCCTGGACAGATCTTCATATTCTGCGGCTTCGCACCCCGGGCCAATTTGCTTGGCCATCTAGAGCAGATCGAGAGCTACGCCCCTGGCCATCAGGTCAGCTTCGGAAACTTAAACTACACTGTCGACATTCGCGGAGACTTAATCTTCGACGGATTCGAGCGCATGTCAGGTGCGCCGCACGATCATTATGAGCATGATTTAGCTCTGCCGTCAGACAGTGTTCGGGAGATCACACCTACAACTACTCTGGCCTTCAATCTGGAGCAAATTGCGCCATCCGAGGACGGAGGGATTGACCCCGCCATGGAGGGCGCACTCTCAGTGGCGATAGAGACGGATACTGATTTCACCCCTTACAAGAGTACAAGAGTCGTGTTGCCGAACCACTGGATCCGTCTTCGGCCACGGACTCCGAGCCGCCTGCATCCGTGCCTATCGAATCCGATTGGGCGCCGATCATGGAGTTCACCTCCGCGGATATCTTTCAGCATTCGCCTTTCGGCGATGTGCTAAATTCATAAAGGTCTGTCTCCTTGTCAGGAGAACCTTGGCCGAACTATGTCCGGCTAGAATGGGATGCGGACGACAAAGAAATTCGCTGCCCACCCACCACCCACTTAGTAGCCACTGTCGACGGTTTAACCGACATGCTCGACTTCGACTCCGAAGACATTGACGGTATGGACGACGATGTAGGAGCCGAACAGGAACCACCGCCCACAGGGCACTAGACCACCACCTCATCATATGATATATATACGGTGGACACCCACAAAGAAGGCAATGGCGACGAGACAACGGAGGATGGCCCCTGCAAGAAGCAACCCAAGCGCTGACGTCAGCGGCGCCGCTCTAAGTCCTGCCACAGCAAAAGTAGTGATACCGGCACAAGAGACAATAACACTCTGGATAGTGCCAAAGACAACCACAATCCCCTCCAGCACGATGTAGAGCGGGAGGATGAACAAGCTAGCCCTCTAGAGCAGGTAGCAGATGGAGAATCAGAGGAGGACAATTACATGCCTCTCTCCGAAGACGAGGTGAGCCTCGGCGACGAAGAATTTATCGTACCTGAGGATCCCATCGAGCAGGAGCGCTTCAAGCGCCGGCTTATGGCCACAACAAATAGCCTGAAGAAAAAGCAACAACAGCTTCAAGCTGATCAATACTTGCTAGCATAGAGATGGACCGAAGTCCTTGCGGCTGAGGAATACGAACTCGAACGCCCCTCCAAGAGTTACCCAAAGCTTATGTTTCGACCTCACCTCGAGGAGGAAGCATTGAAACCTCCATCACCAGTGTACGATGCGGCTGACCGGCCACCGCGTGGCCGAGCCAAAGAGGCCTTTCAACATGAAATTCAGCCTACACCCCGCCGCCACTCAATCAAAAATACCAAGGCCCGGGGCAACACACGGGACCTGCGAGATGTATTAGACAGTGATGACCCACAAGTATAGGGGATCTATCGTAGTCCTTTCGATTAGTAAGAGTGTCGAACCCAACGAGGAGCAGAAGGAAATGATAAGCGGTTTTTAGCAAGGTATTCTCTGCAAGTACTGAAATAAGTGGTAACAGATAGTTTTGTGATAAGATAAATTGTAACGAGCAACAAGTAACAAAACTAAATAAAGTGCAGCAAGGTGGCCCAATCCTTTTGTAGCAAAGGACAAGCCGAAACAAACTCTTATAATAGGAAAAGCGTTCCCGAGGACACATGGGAATATCGCGTCAAGCTAGTTTTCATCATGTTCATATGATTCGCGTTCGATACTTTGATAATTTGATATGTGGGTGGACCGGTGCTTGGGTGCTGTTCTTACTTGAACAAGCATCCCACTTATGATTAACCTCTATTGCAAGCATCCGCAACTACAACAAAAGTATTAAGGTAAACCTAACCATAGCATGAAACATGTGGATCCAAATCAGCCCCTTACGAAGCAACGCATAAACTAGGGTTTAAGCTTCTGTCACTCTAGCAACCCATCATCTACTTATTACTTCCCAATGCCTTCCTCTAGGCCCAAATAATGGTGAAGTGTTATGTAGTCGACGTTCACATAACACCACTAGAGGCTAGACAACATACATCTTATCAAAATATCAAATGAATACCAAATTCACATGACTACTAATAGCAAGACTTCTCCCTTGTCCTCATGAACAAATGTAATTACTCACAAAGCATATTCATGTTCATAATCAGAGGGGTAATAATATGCATATAGGATCTGAACATATGATATTCCACCAAATAAACCAACTAGCATCAACTACAAGGAGTAATCAACACTACTAGCAACCTACTAGCACCAATCCTGGACATTGAGACAAGAATTGGATACAAGAGATGAACTAGGGTTTGGAGATGAGATGGTGCTGGTGAAGATGTTGATGGAGATTGCCCTCTCCTGATGAGAGGAGCGTTGGTGATGACGATGGTGATGATTTCCCCCTCCCGGAGGGAAGTATCCCCCGCAGAACAGCTCTGCTGGAGCTCTAGATTGGTTCCGCCAAGGTTCCGCCTCGTGGCGGCGGAGTCTCGTCCCGAAAAGTTCCTTCTGATTTTTTTCTCATCGAAAGACTTCATATAGGAGAATACGGACGCGGAGAGCCACCAAGGGGCCCACGAGGTAGGGGCGCGCCCTAGGGGGGGCCCACCCTCGTGAGCAGGGTGTGGGCCCGCTGGCCTTCATCTTTGGCATAGATTTTTCTTTATTTATTTTAAGATGTTCCATGGAGTTTCAGGGCTTTTGGAGTTGCGCAGAATAGGTCTCTAATATTTGTTCCTTTTCCAGCCCAGAATTCCAGCTGCCGGCATTCTCCCTCCTTATGTAAACCTTGTAAAATAAGAGAGAATAGCCATAAGTATTGTGACATAAAGTGAAATAACAATCCATAATGCAATAAATATCGATATAAAAGCATGATGCAAAATGGACGTATCAACTCCCCCAAGCTTAGACCTCGCTTGTCCACAAGTGAAAAGCCAATAACAATAGATATGACCTCATGTTTAGAGGTAGAGGCATCGATAAAATAAAATACAAACATGAAGGCATCATGATTATTCTCATAACAACAACATATATAGTTTTGTCATATGATTACTTATGTTCAAGTGATGATCTATTCACAATGCAAAAGTATAAATCATAAACCTTATTGGGCTCCGACAAACTATAATCTCGGTCATTGAAGCATTTGCAATTTATCATAACATCGGAAAGAGTCTATGTCAGAGCTAAAAAGCAAGTCCACATACTCAACTATCATTTAGTCCTCCATAATTGCTAACACTCACGCAATACTTGTGGTTACGGAGTTTTAATCGGACACAAAGAAAGATATGGGCTTATAGTTTTGCCCCACAACCTTTTACCTCAAGCGTAATGTCAACAATAATGGTCCATGCTCCCCTACAGCC
>NC_041380.1:378667990-378714237 GCF_002162155.2 Triticum dicoccoides | reverse complement strand
CTTGCCAAAGGATAAAATGAAAAAGAAAAGGTGAAGATCACCATGACTCTTGCATAAGGTAGAAGATAATAATAAAGGATAGGCCCTTCGCAGAGGGAAGCAGAGGTTGCCATGCGCTTTAATGGTTGGATGCATAAAATCTCAATGCGAAAGAACGTCACTTTATATTACCCCTTGTGATGTGAACCTTTATTATGCAGTCCATCGCTTTTATTACTTCCACATCACAATATCGTATAAAGCTTATTTCTCCCACACCAGTCAATCATACATATTTAGAGCAATTTTTATTGCTTTGCACCGATGACAACTTACTTGAAGGTTCTTACTCAATCCATAGGTAGATATGGTGGACTCTCATGGCAAAACTGGTTTAAGGGTATTTGGAAGCACAAGTAGTATTTCTACTTTGTGCTGAGAATTTGGCTAGCATCAGGGGGAAAGGCAAGCTCAACAAGTTAGAGGATCCATGACAACATACATTATCTCAAATATAAGAAAGACATAACTCATTACGTTGTCATCCTTGTCCAACATCAACCCTTTAGCATGTCATATTTTAATGAGTGCTCCCAATCATAAAAGATGGCAATGATAATATATCTATATGTGAAAACCTCTCTTTCCTTATTACTTCCTATTAATTGCAACAATGACCAAAGCTATGTCTGCCAACTCCCAACAACATTTATGTTGGAAATATGCCCTAGAGGCAATAATAAATTGGTTATTATTATATTTCCTTGTTCATGATAATCGTTTATTATCCATGCTAGAATTGTATTGATAGGAAACTCAGATACATGTGTGGATACATAGACAACACCATGTCCCTAGTAAGCCTCTAGTTGACTAGCTCGTTGATCAATAGATGGTTACGGTTTCCTGACCATGGACATTGGATGTCGTTGATAACGGGATCACATCATTAGGAGAATGATGTGATGGACAATACCCAATCCTAAGCCTAGCACAAGATCATGTAGTTCGTATGCTAAAGCTTTTCTAATGTCAAGTATCATTTCCTTAGACCATGAGATTGTGCAACTCCCGGATACCGTAGGAGTGCTTTGGGTGTGCCAAACGTCACAACGTAACTGGGTGGCTATAAAGGTACACTATGGGTATCTCCGAAAGTGTCTGTTGGGTTGGCACGAATCGAGACTGGGATTTGTCACTCCGTGTAAACGGAGAGGTATCTCTGGGCCCACTCGGTAGGACATCATCATAATGTGCACAAGGTGATCAAGGAGTTGATCATGGGATGATGTGTTACGGAATGAGTAAAGAGACTTGTCGGTAACGATATTGAACAAGGTATCGGGATACCGACGATCGAATCTCGGGCAAGTGTCGTACCGATAGACAAAGGGAATTGTATATGGGATTGATTAAGTCCTTGACATCGTGGTTCATCCGATGAGATCATCGTGGAACATGTGGGAGCCAACATGGGTATCCATATCCCGCTATTGGTTATTGACCGGAGAGTCATCTCGGTCATGTCTGCATGTCTCCTGAACCCGTAGGGTCTACACACTTAAGGTTCGGTGACGCTAGGGTTATAGAGATATTAGTATATGGTAACCCGAAAGTTGTTCGGAGTCCCGGATGAGATCCCGGACGTCACGAGGAGTTCCGGAATGGTCCGGAGGTAAAGAATTATATATAGGAAGTGCTATTTCGGCCATCGGGACAAGTTTCAAGGTCACCGGTATTGTACCGGGACCACCGGAAGGGTCCCGGGGGTCCACCGGGTGGGGCCACCTGCCCCGGGGGCCACATGGGCTGTAGGGGGTGCGCCTTGGCCTATATGGGCCAAGGGCACCAGCCCCAAGAGGCCCATGCGCCAAGAGAAGAGGGAAAGGAAGAGTCCTAAAAGGGGAAGGCACCTCCGAGGTGCCTTGGGGAGGAGGGACTCCTCCCTTGGCCGCACCCTTCCTTGGAGGAAGGGCCAAGGCTGCGCCCCCCCCTCTCCCTTGGCCCTATATATAGTGGGGGAAAGGGAGGGCATACATATCTAAGCCTTGGCGCCTCCCTCTCCCTCCCATGACACATCTCCCTCCTCCCGCAGCGCTTGGCGAAGCCCTGTTGGAATCCCGCTACTCCCACCACCACGCCCTTGTGCTGCTGGATCTCAATCAACCTCTCCTCCCCCCTTGCTGGATCCAGAAGGAGGAGACGTCGCTGCTCCGTACGTGTGTTGAACGCGGAGGTGCCGTCCGTTCGGCGCTAGGATCATCGGTGATTTGGATCACGACGAGTACGACTCCATCAACCCCGTTCTCTTGAACGCTTTCGCGCGCGATCTACAAGGGTATGTAGATTCACTCCTCCCTCGTTGCTAGATGACTCCATAGATAGATCTTGGTGACACGTAGGAAAATTTTGAATTTATGCTACGTTCCCCAACAATGGCATCATGAGCTAGGTCTATGCGTAGTTTCTATGCACGAGTAGAACACAAAGTAGTTGTGGGCGTTGATTTTGTTCAATATGCTTACCGTTACTAGTACAATCTTGATTCGGCGGCATCGTGGGATGAAGCGGCCCGGACCGACCTTACACGTACTCTTACGTGAGACTGGTTCCACCGACTGACATGCACTAGTTGCATAAGGTGGCTAGCGGGTGTCTGTCTCTCCCACTTTAGTCGGATCGGATTCGATGAAAAGGGTCCTTATGAAGGGTAAATAGCAATTGGCATATCACGTTGTGGTTTTTGCGTAGGTAAGAAACGTTCTTGCTAGAAACCCATAGCAGCCACGTAAAACATGCAAACAACAATTAGAGGACGTCTAACTTGTTTTTGCAGGGTATGCTATGTGATGTGATATGGCCAAAAGGATGTGATGAATGGTATATGTGATGTATGAGATTGATCATGTTCTTGTAATAGGAATCATGACTTGCATGTCGATGAGTATGACAACCGGCAGGAGCCATAGGAGTTGTCTTAATTTATTTATGACCTGGGTGTCAACATAAATGTCATGTAATTACTTTACTTTATTGCTAACCGTTAGCTGTAGAAGTAGAAGTAATAGTTGGCGAGACAACTTCATGAAGACACGATGATGGAGATCATGGTGTCATGCCGGTGACAAGATGATCATGGAGCCCCGAAGATGGAGATCAAAAGGAGCAATATGATATTGGCCATATCATGTCACTATTTGATTGCATGTGATGTTTATCATGTTTATACATCTTATTTGCTTAGAACGACGGTAGTAAATAAGATGATCCCTCGTTAAAATTTCAAGAAAGTGTTCCCCCTAACTGTGCACCATTGCGACAGTTCGTGTTTCGAAGCACCACGTGATGATTGGGTGTTAGATTCTTACGTTCACATACAACGGGTGTAAGACAGATTTACACACGCGAAACACTTAGGTTGACTTGACGAGCCTAGCATGTGTACAGACATGGCCTCGGAACACAGAAGACCGAAAGGTCGAGCATGAGTCGTATGGTAGATACGATCAGCATGAAGATGTTCACCGATGTTGATTAGTCCGTCTCACGTGATGATCGGACACGGCCTAGTTGACTCAGATCATGTAATCACTTAGATGACTAGAGGGATGTCTATCTGAGTGGGAGTCCATAAGATGAACTTAATTATCCTGAACATAGTCAAAAGGATTTTGCAAATTATGTCGTAGCTGATGCTTTAGTTCTACTGTTTAGATATGTTCCTAGAGAAAAAAAATTAGTTGAAAGTTGATAGTAGCAATTATGCGGACTAGGTCCGTAAACTGAGGATTGTCCTCATTGCTTCATAGAAGGCTTATGTCCTTAATGCACCGCTCAGTGTGCTGAACCTCGAACGTTGTCTGTGGATGTTGCGAACATCTGACATACACGTTTTGATAACTACATGATAGTTCAATTAAACGGTTTAGAGTTGAGGCGCCGAAGACGATTTTTGAAAGGTCACGAAACATATGAGATGTTTCGAGGGCTGAAATTGGAATTTCAGGCTCGTGCCCACGTCAAGAGGTATAAGACCTCCGACGATTTTCTTAGCCTGCAAACTATGGGAGAAAAGCTCAATCGTTGAGCTTGTGCTCAGATTGTCTGAGTACAACAATCATTTGAATCGAGTGGGAGTTGATCTTCCAGATGAGATAGTGATGTTTCTCCAAAGTCATTGCCACCAAGCTGCTAGAGCTTCATGATAAACTATAATATATCAGGGACATATATGATGATCTTTGAGATATTCGCGATGTTTGACACCACGAAAGTAGAAACCAAGAAGGAGCATCAATTGTTGATGGTTGGTGAAACCACTAGTTTCAAGAAGGGCAAGGGAACAAAGGGATACTTCATGAAACGGCAATTCAGCTGCTGCTCTAGTGAAGAAACCCAAGGTTGAACCCAAACCCGAGACTGAGTGCTTCTGTAATAAGGGGAACAACCACTGGAGTAGAATTACCCTAGATACTTGGTAGATGAGAAGGCTGGCAAGGTCGATAGAAGTATATTGGATATACATTATGTTAATGTGTACTTTACTAGTACTCCTAGTAGCACCAGGGTATTAGATACCGGTTCGGTTGCTAAGTGTTAGTAACTCGAAATAAAAGCTACGGAATAAACGGAGACTAGCTAAAGGTGAGCTGACGATAAGTGTTGGAAGTGTTTCCAATGTTGATATGATCAAGCATCGCACGCTCTCTCTACCATCGAGTTTGGTGTTTGCGTCGAGCATAGACATGATTGGATTATGTCTATCGCAATACGGTTATTCATTTAAAGAGAATAATGGTTACTCTGTTTATTTGAATAATACCTTCAAATGGTCTTACACCTAAAATGAATGGTTTATTGAATCTCGATCGTAGTGATACACATGTGCATGCCAAAAGATATAAGATAGTAATGATAGTACCACCTACTTGTGGCACTGCCACGTAAGTCATATCGGTATAAAACGCATGAAGAAGCTCCATGTTGATGGATCTTTGGACTCACTCATTTTTGAAAGGATTGAGACATGCGAACCATGTTTGTTGGTAGATATGCATGAAGAAACTCTATACAGATGGATCGTTTGGACTCACTTGATTTTGAATCACTTGAGACATGCAAATCATACCACATGGGGAAGATGACTGAAAAGCCTCGTTTTCAGTAAAATGGAACTAGAAAGCAACTTGTTGGAAGTAATACATTTTGATGTGTGCAGTCCAATGAGTGCTGAGGCATGTAGTGGATATCGTTATGTTCTTACTTCACAGATGATTTGAGTAGATGTTGAGTATATTTACTTGATGAATCACGAGTCTGAATTATTGAAAGGTTCAAGTAATTTCAGGGTGAAGTTGAAAGATCGTCGTGACAAAAGGATAAAAGATCTATGATATGATCATAGAGATGAATATCTGAATTACGAGTTTGGCACATAATTAAGACATTGTGGAAATTGTTTCACAACTAATACAGCCTGGAACACCATAGTGTGATGGTGTGTCTGAACATCATAACTACACCCTATTGGATATGATGCATACCATGATGTCTCTTATTGAATTACCATAATAGTTTATGGGTTAGGCATTAGAGACAACCACATTCACTTTAAAAGGGGCACCACGTAATTCCGATGAGATGACACCGTATGAACTATGGTTTAGAGAAACCTAAGTTGTCATTTCTTAAAAGTTTGGGGCTACGACGCTTATGCGGAAAAGTTTCAGGCTGATAAGCTCGAACCCAAAGCGGATAAATGCATCTTCATAGGACACCCAAAACAGTTGGGTATACCTCCTGTCTCAGATTGGAAAGCAATAAGGGATTGTTTCTAGAATCGGGTCCTTTCTCGAGGAAAAGTTTCTCTCGAAAGAATTGAGTGGGAGGATGGTGGAGACTTGATGAGGTTATTGAACCGTCTCTTTAACTAGTGTGTGACATGGCACAGGGAGTTGTTCCTGTGGCACCTACACCAATTGAAGTGGAAGCTTATGATAGTGATCATGAAACTTCAGATCAAGTCACTACCAAACCTCGTGGGATGACAAGGATGCGTACTACTTCAGAGTGGTACGTAATCCTGTCTTGGAAGTCATGTTGCTAGACAACAATGAACCTACGAGCTATGGAGAAGCGATGGTGGGCCCGGATTCCGATAAATGGCTCGAGGCCATATAATCCGAGAGAGGATCCATGTATGGAAACAAAGTGTAGACTTTGACAGAACAGCTCGATGGTCGTGAGGTGTTCAGTACAGATGGATTTTAAAAGGAAGACGGACAATGATGGTAAATGTCACCATTAAGAAAGCTCGACTTGTCGTTAAGATGTTTTCCGATAAGTTTAAAGAGTTGACTACGATGAGACTTTCTCACTCGTAGCGATGCTAAGAGTCTGTTGGAATTATATTAGCAATTACTGCATTATTTATGAAATCTTGCAGATAGGATGTCAAAACATTGTTTCCTCGACGATTTTCTTGAGGAAAGGTTGTATGTGATACAACCGGAAGGTTTTGTAAATCCTGAAAGATGCTAATAAGTATGCAAAGCTCCAGCAATCCTTCTAGGGACTGGAGTAAGCATCTCAGAGTTGGAATGTATGCTTTGATGAGATGATCAAAGATTTTGGGTGTATACAAAGTTTATGAGAAACTTGTATTTCCAAAGAAGTGAGTGGGAGCACTATATAATTTCTGATGAATATATGTTGTTGACATATTGTTGATCGGAAATGACATAGAATTTATGGAAAGCATATACGATTATTTGGAAAGTGTTTTTCAATGGAAAGCCTGGATTAAGCTACTTGAACATTGAGCATCAAGATCTATAAGGATAGATCAAAACGCTTAATAATACTTTCAAATGAATACATACCGTGACAAGATTTTGAAGGAGTTCAAAATGGATCGGCAAAGAAGGAGTTCTTGGCTGTGTTATAAGGTGTGAACATTGAGTAAGACTCGAAACCTGACCGCGGCAGAATAGAGAGGAAGGATGAAGGTTGTCCCCTATGCTTTAGACGCAGGCTCTACAGTATGCTATGATGTGTACCGCACCTGATGTGTGCCTTGCCACATGTCTGGCAAGAGGGTACAAAGGTAATCTAGGAGTAGATCACCAAATAGCGGTCTAAATTATCCTTAGTAACTAGTGGACTAAGGAATTTTCTCGATTATGGAGGTGGTAAAAGAGTTCGTCATAAAGGGTTACGTCTATGCAAGCTTAACACCCATCCGGATAGCTCTGAGTAGAGACACCGGATACGTATAATGGAGCAACAATTTAGAATAGCTCCAAGTGGAACAGTTATTTGAAATGGCTCCAAATATAGCATAGTAGCTGCATCTACAAGATGACATAGAGATTTGCAAAGTACATACGGATCTGAAAGATTCAGACCCGTTGACTATAACATCTCTCACAAGCATAACATGATCAAACCCAGAACTCATCGAGTGTTAATCACATGGTAATGTGAACTAGATTATTGACTCTAGTAAACTCTTTGGGTGTTAGTCACATGGGGATGTGACCTTGAGTGTTAGTCACATAGCGATGTGAACTGGATTATTGACTCTAGTGCAAGTGGGAGACTGTTGGAAATATGCCCTAGAGGCAATAATAAATTGGTTATTATTATATTTCCTTGTTCATTATAATCGTTTATTATCCATGCTAGAATTGTATTGATAGGAAACTCAGACACATGTGTGGATACATAGACAACACCATGTCCCTAGTAAGCCTCTAGTTGACTAGCTCGTTGATCAATAGATGGTTACGGTTTCCTGACCATGGACATTGGATGTCGTTGATAATGGGATCACATCATTAGGAGAATGATGTGATGGACAAGACCCAATCCTAAGCCTAGCACAAGATCATGTAGTTCGTATGCTAAAGCTTTTCTAATGTCAAGTATCATTTCCTTAGACCATGAGATTGTGCAACTCCCGGATACCGTAGGAGTGCTTTGGGTGTGCCAAACGTCACAACGTAACTGGGTGGCTATAAAGGTACACTACGGGTATCTCTGAAAGTGTCTGTTGGGTTGGCACGAATCGAGACTGGGATTTGTCACTCCGTGTAAACGGAGAGGTATCTCTGGGCCCACTCGGTAGGACATCACATAATGTGCACAAAGTGATCAAGGAGTTGATCATGGGATGATGTGTTACGGAACGAGTAAAGAGACTTGCCGGTAACGAGATTGAACAAGGTATCGGGATACCGACGATCGAATCTCGGGCAAGTATCGTACCGATAGACAAAGGGAATTGTATACGGGATTGATTAAGTCCTTGACATTGTGGTTCATCCGATGAGATCATCGTGGAACATGTGGGAGCCAACATGGGTATCCAGATCCCGTTGTTGGTTATTGACCGGAGAGTCATCTCGGTCATGTCTGCATGTCTCCCGAACCCGTAGGGTCTACACACTTAAGGTTCGGTGACGCTAGGGTTATAGAGATATTAGTATACGGTAACCTGAAAGTTGTTCGGAGTCCCAGATGAGATCCCGGACGTCATGAGGAGTTCTGGAATGGTCCGGAGGTAAAGAATTATATATAGGAAGTGCTATTTCGGCCATCGGGACAAGTTTCGGGGTCACCGATATTGTACCGGGACCACCGGAAGGGTCCCGGGGGTCCACTGGGTGGGGCCACCTGCCCCGGGGGCCACATGGGCTGTAGGGGGTGCGCCTTGGCCTATATGGGCCAAGGGCACCAGCCCCAAGAGGCCCATGCACCAAGAGAAGAGGGAAAGGAAGAGTCCTAAAAGGGGAAGGCACCTCCGAGGTGCCTTGGGGAGGAGGGACTCCTCCCTTGGCCGCACCCTTCCTTGGAGGAAGGGCCAAGGCTGCACCCCCCCTCTCCCTTGGCCCTATATATAGTGGGGGAAAGGGAGGGCAATCATATCTAAGCCCTGGCGCCTCCCTCTCCCTCCCATGAAACATCTCCCTCCTCCCGCAGCGCTTGGCGAAGCCCTGTTGGAATCCCGCTACTCCCACCACCACGCCGTCGTGCTGCTGGATCTCAATCAACCTCTCCTCCCCCCTTGCTGGATCAAGAAGGAGACGTTGCTGCTCCGTACGTGTGTTGAACGCGGAGGTGCCGTCCGTTCGGCGCTAGGATCATCAGTGATTTGGATCACGACGAGTACGACTCCATCAACCCCGTTCTCTTGAACGCTTCCGCGCGCGATCTACAAGGGTATGTAGATTCACTCCTCCCTCGTTGCTAGATGACTCCATAGATAGATCTTGGTAACACGTAGGAAAATTTTGAATTTATGCTACGTTCCCCAACAAATTAATCATCATACTCTTTCTATGTGAAGTCATTACTCTCAATAAGATCAAAATGAACTTTTTGTTTCTTTTTATTCTTTTTCTCTTTTCTTTTATTCACCCAAGATCATGGCAAAATAATCAAGCCCTTGACTCAACACTAATCTTTATTATATATATATAGCTCATTGACTCGATTACAAAGAGAGATCATAAAGCAAAACTCAAAACTAGATCATGCCATAAACTTTATTCTACTAGATCAAGATACTACTAATAGGATCGAACTAAGAAAAACGATAAAGATAGGAGTTGTGATTGTGATACGATACCGGGGCACCGACCCCAAGCTTGGCAGTTGCCAAGGGGAGTGCCCATAATCATGTGATTATATCTCCTTGGTCGGTGAAGAGGGTGGAGGAGATGGATAATCGCACATCGAGCGTAAGAGGTCCTCCAGCTTGCGAATAATGCCCTTGAGTGTGACAATATGCTCCTTCAACAAAATATTTTCTTGTGTGAGATACTTGTTTTGTATACGAGCTAACTCAATCATCTTGAAAGCTTCGATCTCAGTTGGGGTAAGAAGGTTATGATCAATTTGAAGGATGTCTTTTGCTGTTGGAGCTTGATCCTCCGTGGCCTTCTTGATCCTTTCATCCTTGTTGACCCTCGTGGGTTCTTCCCTCTTCAGATCTATATTCATTAGCCAAGCATCGTTGTCACCATTGTTGGAGGAGGGAGACGACATGATGCCTAGCCTGGAAAATCCTGACAGAAAACAGCGCGAGACAAGAACAGAGGAGGTTTGCGTGATACGGGAGTCAAAACCTTTGGGAGAATATATAATGAATTTTTACCGACCAAAATACGTATCGAGCAAGAAAACGGAGTCCGGAAGGCACACGAGGTGCTCACGAGGTAGGGGGCGCGCCCAGGGGGTAGGGCGCGCCCACCACCCTCGTGGAGCCCTCGTGTCCTTCCCGGACTGCTACTTATTTTTCTATTTTTCTAAATATTCCAAAACGGAGAAATATTGCCTTAAAAATTGTTTTGGAGTCGGTTTACTTACCGTACCACATACCTATTCCTTTTCGGAGTCTGAAACGTTCCGGAAAGTGTCTCTTATGTATTCCTCCGGGGTTACGGTTTCAATAATATTGGTTTCAACATTTATGGGATTACCTGAGATATAATGTTTAATTCTTTGACCATTTACCACCTTCGGATTTTTGCCCTCGAAGTTGTTGATTTTTATGGCACCGGAATGATAAACCTCCTCGATAACATAGGGGCCTTCCCATTTAGAGAAAAGTTTTCCTGCAAAAAATCTTAAACGTGAGTTGTATAGCAATACATAATCACCTACATTAAACTCACGCTTTTGTATCCTTTTGTCATGCCATCTTTTAACTTTTTCTTTAAACAACTTGGCATTTTCATAAGCTTGAGTTCTCCATTCATCGAGTGAGCTAATATCAAATAACCTCTTCTTGCCGGCAAGTTTAAAATCATAGTTGAGCTCTTTAATAGCCCAATATGCCTTATGTTCTAGTTCGAGAGGTAAGTGACATGCTTTTCCATAAACCATTTTATATGGAGACATACCCATAGGATTTTTGTATGCAGTTCTATAAGCCCATAATGCATCATCAAGTTTCTTGGACCAATTCATTCTTTACCTATTAACAGTCTTTTGCAAAATTAATTTGTGCTCTCTATTGCTCAACTCTACTTGACCACTAGACTGAGGGTGATAAGGAGATGCAATTCTATGATTAACATCATATTTAGCAAGCATTTTACGGAAAGCAGCATGAATAAAGTGTGAACCACCATCAGTCATTAAATATCTAGGGACTCCAAACCTCGGGAAAATAACTTCCTTAAGCATTTTAATAGAAGTGTTATGATCAACACTACTAGGTGGAATAGCTTCTACCCACTTAGTAACGTAATCAACAACAACTAAAATATGTGTGTATCCATTAGAGGCAGGAAAAGGTCCCATATAATCAAAGCCCCAAACATCAAACGGTTCAATAACAAGTGAATAATTCATAGGCATTTTTTGACGTCTACTAATATTACCAATTCTTTGACATTCATCACAAGACAAGACAAACTTACGGGCATCCTTGAAGAGAGTAGGCCAATAAAAACCAGATTGCAATACCTTATGTGCAGTTCTATCTCCAGCGCGGTGTCCTCCATAAGCCTCGGAATGACACTTGCATAGGATCTGTTCCTGTTCATGCTCAGGTACACAACGTCTAATAACACCATCTACTCCTTCTTTATAAAGATGTGGGTCATCCCAAAAGTAATGTCTCAAGTCATAGAAAAACTTTTTCTTTTGCTGGTATGTGAAGCTAGGTGGTATAAACTTAGCAACAATATAATTAGCATAATCAGCATACCATGGAGTACTACGAGAAGTACTTATAACATTTAATTGTTCATCAGGAAAGCTATCATTAATAGGTAGTGGGTCATCAAGAACATTCTCTAACCTAGACAAGTTGTCTGCAACGGGGTTCTCAGCTCCCTTTCTATCAACAATATGCAAATCAAATTCTTGTAGCGAGAGAACCCATCTAATAAGTCTAGGTTTAGCATCTTTATTTTCCATAAGGTATTTAATAGCAGCATGATTAGTTTGAATAGTTACTTTAGAATCAACAATATAAGATCTGAACTTATCACAAGCAAATACAACTGCTAAAAGCTCTTTTTCAGTAGTAGCATAATTTCTTCGAGCATTGTCTAGAGTCTTACTAGCATAATGAATAACATTTAGTTTCTTATCAACTCTTTGCCCTAGAACAGCACCTACAGCATAATCACTAGCATCACACATAATTTCAAAGGGTAAATTCCAATCAGGTGGCTGAACAACAGGTGCAGAGACTAATGCTTTCTTAAGTATTTCAAATGCTTCTACACAATCATCATCAAAGACAAATGGTATATCTTTTTGCAATAAATTAGTCAGAGGCCGGGAAATTTTTGAGAAGTCCTTAATGAACCTCCTATAAAATCCGGCGTGACCAAGGAAACTTCTTATACCTTTGACGTCCTTGGGACATGGCATCTTTTCAATAGCATCGACCTTGGCTTTATCAACTTCCATACCTCTTTCAGAAACTTTATGCCCCAAGACAATACCTTCATTAACCATAAAGTGGCACTTTTCCCAATTCAAGACAAGATTAGTTTCTTCACATCTCTGCAAAACTCGATCAAGATTGCTCAAGCAATCATCAAAAGAGGAACATAGACGGAAAAGTCGTCCATAAAAACCTCACAATTCTTTTCACAAAAGTCAGAGAATATAGCCATCATGCATCTTTGAAAGGTAGCAGGTGCATTACATAAACCAAAAGGCATACGTCTATAAACAAAAGTACCAAAAGGGCATGTAAAAGTAGTCTTTGATTGATCTCTAGCCGACACAGGTATTTGAGAGAAACCAGAATAACCATCTAGAAAGCAATAGTGTGTATGTTTGCATAATCTTTCTAGCATTTGATCAATAAAAGGTAAGGGGTAATGATCTTTCTTAGTAGCTTTATTTAATTTGCGAAAATCAATTACCATCCTATAACCTATGATAATTCTTTGTGGAATCAATTCATCTTTATCATTAGGAACAACAGTAATACCTCCCTTCTTAGGGACACAATGGACAGGACTTACCCACTCAGTATCAGCAACGCGATAGATTATACCTGCCTCCAGAAGCTTTAGTATTTGTTTTCTTACCACTTCTTTCATTTTAGGATTCAGACGTCGTTGAGGATCATGAACTGGTTTGGCATCTGCTTCCAAATTTATTTTATGTTGACATAGAGTGGGACTAATGCCCTTAAGATCATCAAGAGTATATCCAATAGCAACACGGTGCTTCTTTAGAGTTTTCAATAATCTTTCTTAATCATGCTCTGAAAGGTTAGCACTAATAATAACAGGATATATCTTCTTTTCATCAAGATAAGCATATTTAAGATTATCAAGCAACGGTTTAAGCTCAAACACGGGATCACCCTTGGGTGGAGGAGGATCCCCTAAAATTTCAATAGGCAAATTGTGTTGCAGAATAGGTTCCTGTTTAAAGAATACTTCATCTATTTCCCTTCTTTCATTCATGAACATACCATTTTCATGGTCTAGAAAATAGTGTTCTAAAGGATCACTAGGAGGTACGGAAATAGAAGCAGACCAATAATTTCATCCTTACTAGGTAGTTCTTCCTCACGATGTTGTTTACTAAATTTAGAGAAATTAAACTCATGAACCATATCATCCAAGCCAATAGTAACAACATTCTTTTTGCAATCTATCCTAGCATTAACAGTGTTCAAGAAGGGTCTACCAAATATAATGGGACAAAAGCTATCTTGTGGGGAACCAAGAACAAGAAAATCAGCAGGATATTTAGTTTTCCCACACAAGACTTCAACATCTCTAACAATTCCCATTGGTGAAATAGTATCTCTATTAGCAAGTTTAATAGTAACATAAATTTCTTCTAACTCAACAAGTGCAATGTCATGCATAATTTATTTGTATAAGTCAATAGGTATTGCACTAGCACTAGCACCCATATCACATAAGCCATGATAACAATGATCTCCTATTTTAACAGAAATAACAAGCACGCCTACTACAGGTCTATGTTTATCTTTAGCACAAGGTTTAGCAATTCTAGCAGTTTCACCTTTGAACTGAATAACATGCCCATCAATATTATCAGACAAGAGATCTTTAACAATAGCAATATTAGTTTCTACTTTAACTTGCTCAAGAGGTGTATAAGTTCTAATATTGCTTTTATGAACAACAGTTGAAGCTTTAGCATGATCCTTTACTCTAACAGGGAAAGGTGGTTTCTCAACATAAGAAGTAGGAACAATAGGATCATTATAAGTGACAGTCTTTTCTTCAACTTTAATAGGTGCAGCTACTTTTACTTCTATGGGAGGATGATATTTAAACCACTTCTCCTTAGGGAGATCAACATAAGTAGCAAAAGATTCACAGAAAGAAGCTACTATCTCAGAGTCAAGTCCATATAGTGTGCTAAACTTACGGAAAATATCGGTGTCCATAAAAGATTTAACACAATCAAACTTAGGTGTCATACCTGACTCCTTACCTTCGTCGAGGTCCCAATCTTCAGAGTTGCGTTCAATTCTATCCAATAAATTCCATCTGAATTCAATAGTCTTCATCATAAAAGATCCAGCACAAGAAGTATCGAGCATGGTTTGATTATTATGAGAAAGCCGAGCATAAAAACTTTGCATAATTATTTCTCTCGAGAGCTCATGATTGGGGCATGAATATAATATTGATTTAAGCCTCCCCCAAGCTTGAGCGATGCTTTCTCATTCGCAAGGCCAGAAATTATATATATAATTGCGATCTCGATGAACAAGATGCATAGGGTAATACTTTTGATGAAATTCCAACTTCAATCTTTTATAGTCCCATGATTTCATATCATCACATCGCCTATACCATATCAATGTGTCTCCCTTCAAAGATAAAGGGAAGACCTTCTTCTTAGCAACATCATCGGGTATACCTGCAAGCTTAAATAATCCACAAACTTCATCGACATATATTAAGTGCTCATCAAGATGCTTTGTTCCATCTCCTGTAAAAGGGTTAGCTAGCAGTTTTTCCATCATACCCGAAGGAAATTCAAAAGGAGTTTAATTTTCAATAGGTTCAGTAGGTTGAGGAGAAACTCTTTGCTCCACAAGTATAGGGGATCTATCGTAGTCCTTTTGATAAGTAAGAGTGTCGAACCCAACGAGGAGCAGAAGGAAATGATAAGTGGTTTTCAACAAGGTATTCTCTGCAAGTACTGAAATAAGTGGTAACAGATAGTTTTGTGATAAGAAAAATTGTAACGAGCAACAAGTAACAAAAGTAAATAAAGTGCAGCAAGGTGGCCCAATCCTTTTGTAGCAAAGGACAAGCCGAAACAAACTCTTATAATAGGAAAAGCGTTCCCGAGGACACATGGGAATATCGTCAAGCTAGTTTTCATCACGTTCATATATTCGCGTTCGATACTTTGATAATTTGATATGTGGGTGGACCGGTGCTTGGGTACTGTTCTTACTTGAACAAGCATCCCACTTATGATTAACCTCTATTGCAAGCATCCGCAACTACAACAAAAGTATTAAGGTAAACCTAACCATAGCATGAAACATGTGGATCCAAATCAGCCCCTTACGAAGCAACGCATAAACTAGGGTTTAAGCTTCTGTCACTCTAGCAACCCATCATCTACTTATTACTTCCCACCTCTAGGCCCAAATAATGGTGAAGTGTTATGTAGTCGACGTTCACATAACACCACTAGAGGCTGGACAACATACATCTTATCAAAATATCAAATGAATACCAAATTCACATGACTACTAATAGCAAGACTTCTCCCTTGTCCTTAGGAACACACATAATTACTCACAAAGCATATTCATGTTCATAATCAGAGGGGTAATAATATGCATATAGGATCTGAACATATGATATTCCACCAAATAAACCAACTAGCATCAACTACAAGGAGTAATCAACACTACTAGCAACCTACTAGCACCAATCCCAGACTTTGAGACAAGAATTGGATACAAGAGATGAACTAGGGTTTGGAGATGAGATGGTGCTGGTGAAGATGTTGATGGAGATTGCCCTCTCCCGACGAGAGGAGCATTGGTGATGACGATGGTGATGATTTCCCCCTCCCGGAGGGAAGTATCCCCGATAGAACAGCTCTGCCGGAGCTCTAGATTGGTTCCGCCAAGGTTCCGCCTCGTGGCGCTGGAGTCTCGTCCCGAAAAGTTCCTTTTGATTTTTTTCTCATCGAAAGACTTCATATAGGAGAAGATGGACGTCAGAGAGCCACCAGGGGGCCCACGAGGTAGGGGGCGCGCGCTAGGGGGCGGGGGCGCCCCCACCCTCGTGAGCAGGGTGTGGGCCCCCTGGCCTTCATCTTTGGCGTGGATTTTCTTTATTTATTTTAAGATGTTCTGTGGAGTTTCAGGACTTTTGGAGTTGCGCAGAATAGGTCTCTAATATTTGTTCCTTTTCCAGCCCAGAATTCCAGTTGCCGGCATTCTCCCTCCATATGTAAACCTTGTAAAAAAAGAGAGAATAGCCATAAGTATTCTGACATAAAGTGAAATAACAATCCATAATGCAATAAATATTGATATAAAAGCATGATGCAAAATGGACGTATCAGACTGCAAGGCAAAACGTGCAAGGTCAATATACGGGTCACGGGGGCACGCGCCAACGCGGGACGATGACCGTCGCGCCGGATACACTAAAAGTAAATCCAGCCGGGCAGAATACAGGAGACAAGACTCATATGAACTGCGTCGTGATATACCCCGGCAAAGAGGCGCCGCACACCCCCTATGCTTCACTGATGAAGTTATGGATCATGAATTCCCGGAGGGTTTTAAACCTATAAATATCAAATCATATGATGGTACAACAGATCCCGCTGTATGGATTGAGGATTTCCTCCTTCACATCCACATGGCTCGCAGTGATGATCTACACGCCATCAAGTACCTCCCACTAAAACTCAAAGGACCAGCTCGGCATTGGCTGAATAGCTTGCCAGCAGACTCCGTCGGCAGTTGGGAGGATTTGGAAGACGCATTCCTCGACAACTTCCAAGGCACTTATGTGCGATCACCGGATGCTGATGACTTGAGCCATATAACTCAGCAGCCAGGGGAATCGGCCAGGCAATTCTAGACACGGTTCCTAACTAAGAAAAACCAAATTGTCGACTGTTCGGATGCAAAGGCCTTAGCGGCATTCAAGCATAACATCCGTGACGAGTGGCTTGCCCGGCACCTCGGCCAGGAGAAGCCGAAGTCTATGGCAGCCCTCACGACACTCATGACCCGCTTTTGCGTGGGCGAGGATAGCTGGCTGGCTCGTAGCAACAACACATCAAGGAATCCGTGCACTCCGGATACCAAAGATGCCAATGACAGACCACGTCGCAACAGACAAAAGCGCCGCAACAACAGCGATAACACCAATGATACAGCAATCAATGCCTGATTCAGAGGCACTAGATCCGGTCAGCGGAAAAAGCCATTCAAAAGAAGTACTCTGGGCCCGTCCAGTTTGGATCGCATACTTGATCGCTCGTGTCAAATCCATGGCACCCCCGATAAGCCAGCCAATCACACCAACAAAGAATGCTGGGTGTTCAAGCAGGTCGGCAAGTTAAAAGATGAAAACAAGGACAAGGGGATGCATAGTGATGACGAGGAGGAGCCCCGGCCATCGAGCACGGGAGGACAAAAGAGGTTCCCCCCACAAGTGAAGACGGTGAACATGATATACGCAACCCACATTCCCAAGAGGGAACGGAAGCGTGCACTAAGGGACATCTATGCGGTGGAGCCCGTCGCCCCAAAGTTCAACCCATGGTTCGCTTGTCCGATCACCACTACAAAAAAATACACTTCCATGATGATACGTGTTTGTCATAGTAGGTCGCTTTTTTGTCATGCATGTACATCCATGAAAAATTTATGACAGAATCAAGATAGTCATACCTGTGCTGTCGTAGAAGTGTTCCATGACATTACCAAAATTATCATCATGGAAGTGTCCACTTCCATGACGATAAATTGCGCGTCACAGAAGTGCTTCCGTCAAGGGTGACCGACACGTGGCATCCACCGTAACGGAACGCCATTAAGCTATCGGGTCGGGTTTTGGATCCGATAACCCGTTAACAGCCCCGACCAATGGGGATTTTCCACATGTAAAATCATCATTGGCTGGAGGAAACACGTGTCGGCCCATCTTTGGGACAGATGTCAACCACTCATTGGACGGAAGGTGCCTATGATACGTCGACACGTGGCACGGCCCAACAGAGGCCCATTCCTCTGAAAAGGCCGGCCCGTTTGACTTGGTCAAAAGGTGGCGGGCCGGCCCATGGAAAGCCTGTTAACGGCCTGTTCGCATATAGCCCATTTACAGCCCACTAACCCAAGGCCCGTTACGCCCTATCCGAATTAGGCCCAGTAGCATCATCTGGGCCATCCAATATGATTCCATCCCGTTTTCACTTCTGGCCCATGTATGGCCCGTGACGTCTTTCGGCCCATATGAGGCCCTATGTAACTCTTGGCCTATTAACGGCCCGTGGTGAAACTGGCCCGTAATGAACAGTGTATCACTTTACACCCATTAACGGCCCATTGTGAAACTGACCCGTAATGAATAGTGTATCACTTTATACCCATTAACGGCCCGTTATTCCATTGGGCCGTTTCTAGTCCATGTTATCTTTCAGCCTTCTCAGAGCCCATTTATTCTTGGGCTCATTTCCAGCATTCGTTTACTGACGTCCCGTTACTGTCATTTTCTGCTTGTGGGCCAAATTCAGCCCGTGGTTACAGTCGGCCCATTTCTGGTCTGTTAATACGTTGGGCCGTTTTCATAGCATCATCAAATATGACCTATTAACGATGGCCTGTTACGGTCGACCCATGAACGGAGATTCCAACTCTAGCCTGTTTACGGCCATAATGTGGCTTGTTATTGGCCCATGTTTGGCCAATCGATCATACGGCCCGTATAAGGCCCATTGATGATACGACCCGTAGAAGGCCCATTGTTTCTACGGCCCGTAGAAGGCCTACTGTTTCTACGGCCCGTAGAAGGCCCACTGTTTCTACGGCCCGTAGGAGGCCCAGTGTCACTACAGTAAATATTAGCCCATGGTTATTGTGGCCTAGTTCAAAAAAATAGGTTATTGCAGCCACTAGTTAACCGTGGAAAAAGAACTACAATGATACAAGCAAACAAATAAACAAGACAACAAGGACATAAATAAGCAAGCAACTAACGCTAGGCTATCACACTATTACACATATTACATCCACTGGGCATCAAAGTTCGCCACCAGTGCAAATATAGGGAACAAAGCAGCATATCATATACAGTGGCCGTCAAAATTGGCCACCAGTGCAAATAAACGTGGCAACAAAACAAGAGCATCACTGAAACAACTTCAGAAGAGCTCAAGAAACGTTATCCTGGGTATCCACCATGCTGGCAATAAGCTTAGCAAGCTGATTAGCATTTTCATGTTTGGCGCTAAAATCCTCCAACGCTTGCTGTTGCACCAGAAAGTATGCATCTGAATGCTCCAGGGACTTCCGCAGTCCTTCCGCTTCTTGTCGCAGCATAGCTGATCGATGTCTTTCAGCTTGTAGTTGAGACTCAAGAAACCGAACTGATTCAGACAATGAGTTTGAATAGCTTGTGCAAGCGGTAGTGGCCAGTAACTCCAACACTAAACCAAGACAGGATGTGTCACTATCCTGAACCTTATCTGCAATACTTCCTTTACCGTTGCTTAATAAGGCACTCTTCCCCAATATTCTGTCAGCATTCTAAAAGAAGAAACAAGCAGACACATAACAAGTTTAGCATGTACTAGTATATGAAACTCATTTCGGTGAACCAGTTCATTAGTAAGGTGGACAAGATTAAACTACCAAGTCTTCTATTGCCAAGTACTAGTACATAATAAAAGCATCAAACAAACATATATCTATGTCCTATGGTAGCAATGGAATCTTAAATTAGAACAGTTGTTCTTGAGGTTTAGGCACTTGTTCTACATGAACAGACTACAGTAAGACGCAAGAATATAATACTTAAAAATAGAAAATGAGCCCATAGACCTTACAACATTCTTGGTTCGGGACCAGTACAGAACAAGGCGTTCCCAGTCATCGTCCAGTAAATGTGTCTCAGGAGAACGTAAGGGAATTTGATGAGTTTCTTTGCCGGTGAAGTACGTTTTCTTTAGGTAATTCCGATACTGCCACCAAGCATTCTTGAAGATAGCAGAGGTATTAGCACAGGTTACCTCATCCTGAGTTTCCAAATCGGTCCTTCTCTATAGAGAAAAACGAGAATTTTTTGTATTATAACCATAATGGAGGTAGGATGTATGGGACGAAGCAAAGTAATTGCCATGAATAACATTACTTACACATAACTCCTGGACAAACACTTGCAACTGGCATTTTCCTTCATCTTTAGTATAATATTTCCAAGATGGGAAGATACACACATACGATTAGCTGGTTGTGCTTCCTCCACAGGAATAGGCGTACTAACTGGTGGAGTTGGGGTTCGCCGTGATAGTACTGGCCCTATGGGCACTGGAGCTGCCTTACTAACTGCTCCTGTTTGGGAGCTCTGTGCTGGAGATGGTGCTGTGTCAACTGGAACTGGGTTACTATCGGCTGGGGTTGGGGTTAGATTGGGTGAAGCTGGTTCTCTGTCCATCGTAGTAGGGGTACAATCTGCGAGAGTTTGGGTTATGTGTGGTAGGGATGGTTCTTGTGCATGTACAACTGAGGTGCTATCTCCACCAAGAGGTAGCACTATTTTATTTGAAGACCGTGTTTTTAGTCTGCTAGATACTGGCATCACCCGCTCCAATTCAAATGGCTGATAAACAGGAAACATAGTTGAATGTGCAGACATTGTATGAGAGACAGATGCAATAGATAGTGTGGAAAAAAGAGGGCATGAAATAGTTGACATGTATATTGTTTAACTAAAACGGATAGCATGACATAATTTCACATATATGATGTCTATCTAAACTGGATAGCATAGCATAACATAATTCAAAGATATGATGAATAACTAAACATGATCGCATGACATAATTCACCTACATGTTATCTAACTAATCAGGATCGCATCATTTAATTCACATATGTGATTTATATGCTAAACAGAGGGCATTCAATATGATGTCTGAACTAAAAACATGGTGTTGAATATTGTGTATATGATGTCTAAACTATGCAATGCAAGACACCGTATGCATGATATGAGCAGTATAACCATGCCAAGTTAGAGCATACACCTCAGTGGGGGAATAGGACTGGTCATCTGTCTCTGAATCCATCTCTGAGGAGCTATCGGGACCCAATAAGAGATCTGCTTCGACAGATAGCACTGTCTGCTCTGAAGGCCTTGTTTTCACTCCAGATTTTTCCATCTCCCACCCAAATGGCTGATTCACATGAAGAGTAGTTTAATGTACAAACATTGTCGACAAATGGAAATGTAATGAAGAAAAGGATGGGCAAGATATCATTCAAATATATGATGCCTGGTTAAATAGGATGGCATTGCACATTTCACATATATTATGGCTGGCTAAAAGACATGAGACTGCATAATTCCCATATATGATATAGAAACTAAACAGGTGGCATTACAGAACATGTCTAAACTAAGCAGATGACATATATGATGTTAAAAGTAGGCACTGCAAGGCAATATATGCATGATATGACTAACATCATCATGCCAAGGTAGAGCAAACACCTTGGTGGTAAATAGGAGTGGTCAGCGGCGTCTGAATCAGCCTCAGAACAGATATCTTCCTCTGGATTACAATCTGGAGAGGGGTGGGGAGGGTTTGCCATTGAACCCACCATGGAGCAATGTCTGCATGACATTGTATTGCCGCGCAAAACTCTTCTCTTTTTCTCTACATGTTTAGCATGACTATGTACAATATCTGACATGCATACGAAAAAAATATGGTGAGATTATGTAAGGAGAGCATGCAGAAATTTAGAGTGATGGTAACAACCAGTGGATCGATGTTTTTCCGTTGAACCAAAATAGCCCTAATGGATCGACGTGAATGTATAGTAATAAGTGATGCAACAAGTGTACAACCTCTTTGCTGTAGCCGTGTCGAGCTCAGGATCATTGGGTTGGTCGCTGAAGCAGTTGAGGCAGAGGTGGTTGTCAGAGGTGTGGACGAAGATCTGAGGAATCTGTAGACGGCGTCTAGGGCACTGCTCTGTTGTGATGGATCGTTCTGTCGTTGGAGCAGCCCCGGTGAGCCATAAGACGTCAAGGCTGAAGCAGCACAAGACAGACATCATCAATCTCAAGTGGGATTCTAATAGCATCTCCAATAGATGATGTAAAATGGATGTAAAATTAACATCACCAAAAACCACCTGACTACAAGAGATGAGGTAAAAACTGTTGACTCTGAACTTAACTGTCGAAACTGAAATTTACTGTGGAATCTGAATGCTACTATCGAAACTGAACGCAATGGTAGCAGAGAGGCACTTGACATGTAGTTTAGGGAGGGCCTACAGTTCATCTTCAACCTGCACCCCCCTGAGCCGCCAGCCACCACCGGCCGAACCGTCTGCCCCAGAGCCGCCTCGCCGCCTCGAAACAACTCGCCACCGCCACCCCGGCCAGCCCTCTAGGCCCCCCGCCCCCACCCTGAACCCTAAGATAGACAGTGGGGTACCCCTCCGGCGAGCCCCCGTCCCCGCTGCGGGTGGCTCTTCCTTATCTCCGATGAGCCCCCCAACCCCTGAAAATCGACTGACCCAAAAGTCGATTCAGTCGACTGAAGTGTGGCTTAATTGGAGCAGAGCAGCAGCACGAGCGAGGGGGAGAGCAGCAGCAACAGTTGGGCGAGCGAGCGATCGAGCGAGAGCAGCAACAGCAGATTCGGCTGGTATGGACGCCGCCGCCGAAGGGGCCTCGCACTGGGGGAGAGCCGCTGTGGAGATGTCGCCCACGGCGTCGGCTTCAAGGTAGCCACTCCATGGCGGTGCGGGATGGAGCACCATCGGCGCCGGGAGGTCGAGTTAAGGAGAAGGTGCGATGCGATGAGTGTACAACCTCTTTGGTGACGCCGAGTAGGCCTCGACTTTGTCCGAGGAGTTGGTGAGGATGCTACGGTTCCGGTGGAGCAGGTTAAGGCGGCACTGTGGGGATGGAGCAGCCGCGATAGATGAGGCGATCGTCGGAGCAGCTCCTTGGAGGTGGAGGACGGGGTGGCTGAACCGGCGGGACGGCGAGATGGACAACGGATACTCATCCAGGGAGGTGGACGAGGGACGTCGAGCTGTTGCGGTGGACGACATCGTTGGGGAAGAGGCTCCGGCTGGGCAGCGGTGACGTGGCGGATGGAGGAGGGTGGGGTTTCACGGCTGGAGCGGAGAGGTTATGGCGGCCTGGGATTTCGAATGGCGAAAAGGGGGCGATGGGAGGGGGTGAAGCATGACTTAGGAACACACTTGTCCACAATGTAGGGTGTGTTACAAAAGTACACCCCACCGATTTGAACTAGCGGCCGTTTCGGCTCAGGGTTAGAAGGGGGATTTCGCGTGTCAGGATTTGGCAGCTGGAGGGAGTTTTCGCGCGCGTTGTAATTTCGGGATAGCAAGGCGCGGGTTGTGAAGGCGCCAGTTTTGGGAGCACGATATCTGAATTTTCGGGATATAACAAGACGCGGGTTGAATTTTAGGGACAAGCCTAACGTGTAGTAATATTGTACTTGTACGTACCAAATCAATTCGCACTTCCCTGAACCAAAAAGAAAACGAAAAAATAAAACTATTCACACCACACAAAGAGAAAGTCTTGCCCCGTTTTACTATACAAATGCTATTCAAAGCTACTCCCTCCTTCCATCTATATAGGGCCTAATGCGTTTTTCGATGCTAACTTTGACCAAATATTAGAGCAATGATATATGACATGCAACTTACACAAAGCACACCATTAAATTCGTCTGTGAAAGGTTCTTTGAATGATATAGTTTTCACATTGTGCATGTCATGTACTATTAATCTTGTCAATAGTCAAAGGCGGTCTTAAAAATCTCATTACGCCCTATATAGATGGAAGGAGGGAGTATGAATCCATGCTATGTCCGATTAAATTTTTTCGCTTGCTATATAATGCATGTAACCTACTCATACCAACATTTTAGTGCATTCCAAATGTCTATACTACCACTGCAATTCGAACTAAATTTGAATTCGTTGCTATCCGCCAGATATAAATCAGACGGCCTATAATGCAGGATGGCAGGCACACCATCATCAACAACTCCGTTTTTTATAAGAGTAGAGATAAAACATATTAAATGTAGTATACCATGTTCATAACCACACCATGTGTATCAATGTTATATATATTCACACATCCATCGGTTTGAAACACTATGATAAATTCTTCAAATATCTGAATTTGCTTTTTATAATGAAGTATATATGATCTCTATTCGTCTTTTACACCCACACAACCCTCTTATCTTTATAGCTAGCGCTAACTTTATCTTGTGCATGCACACGCCCGCATCCATATCACCCTCCCTCAGCATTCTCTAGCTCCATCACGCAAATTCGTCTTTTCACTTTAGGTCGTTCACCCACGGTGTGTGTAGGCCCCCCAGCTCCTTATTTACGGCACACATCGATCGATATGCCTCTCTAGCCAGGTGTGCCTAGCATAAACACAAGCTACCCCTCTTCTCTTGTCACCGTCCATGCCTCACTCCCACCACTCTTTTCATCGTTCTCGTACTCGCACACTCCTCCCCCTCGATATAGTATGCCTCTCGTACCACCTCCTACATGCATCCCTCTCTCTCTATCCTTCTCCTCGTGCCTCATTTGCTTCTAACACACACATGCGTGTATACCGATCGATCTCCCAACATATACCTAGATCAACTTTAGCTACCCCCCATCGATCGACGTACCTCACAAGTTATGTCTCTCCTTTATCTTACAAAGGGCGATTGTCGGTGTCAAAACCGGCGGATCTCGGGTAGTGGGTCCCGAACTGCGCGTCTAGGCGGATGGTAACAGGAGACAAGGGACATGATGTTTTTACCCAGGTTCGGGCCCTCTCGATGGAGGTAAAACCCTACTCCTGCTTGATTAATATTGATGATATGGGTAGTATAAGAGTAGATCTACCACAAGATCAAGGAGGCTAAACCCTAGAAGCTAGCCTATGGTATGATTGTTCTTCGTCCTACGGACTAAAACCCTCCGGTTTATATAGACACCGGAGAGGGCTAGGGTTACACAGAGTCGGTTACAATGGTAGGAGATCTACATATCCGTATCGCCAAGCTTGCCTTCCATGCCAAGGAAAGTCCCTTCCGGACACGGGACAAAGTCTTCAATCTTGTATCTTCATAGTCCAGGAGTCCGGCCGAAGGTATAGTCCGGCTATCCGGACACCCCCTAATCCAGGACTCCCTCAGTAGCCCCTGAACCAGGCTTCAATGACGATGAGTCCGGCGCGCAGATTGTCTTCGGCATTGCAAGGCGGGTTCCTCCTCCAAGTTCTTCATAGAAGATTTTGAACACAAAGGTAGTGTCTGGCTCTGCAAAATAAGTTTCCACATATTGCCATAGAGAGAATAATATTTACACAAATCTAATCTGCTGACGTATTCCGTAGCGTGACATCACACCACGGCCAAGTCTTTATTCGAATCGTTTTACTGTCCCACCTCTGCGCGTTTAGCGAGGCGGTTTCCTTGGACGTCTTGTCAAAGCAGAGATCATGTCCCCCTTATTCCGGGATTCTCATCAATATGGGCGTGGGTAACCCAACCGCGCCATTGATTACGGCGCTTGGGAGATAAGCGAGTTTTACCAGGCTGGTGGGGACGCATAGTCGCGTCCGCCCATATAAGGGGATAATGATCCACCTTTTCATCCACGCCTTCTTCCTCCTTTGCCTATCCATTTCCGCGCACTCGAGCTCCAGCGCCCAAGTCCGCACACCCCACCTCAACCTTCTCCAGCCATGTCCGGAGCGGGAGGCAAGTGCATGGTCTCTTCCGTCACGGAGGGACACATCAAAAAACTGAGGAAGGCCGGATACTTGTCTAACGACATTGCGCACCGGCTTCCTGAAGAGGGGCAGCTCATCCCCACCCCTAGGCCCCATGAGAGGGTGGTGTTCCTCCCCCATTTCCTCCGCGGACTAGGCTTCCCTCTCCACCCATTTGTCCGGGGGCTCATGTTCTACTATGGCCTGGATTTCCACGATCTGGCCCCGAACTTTGTCCTCAACATCTCGGTGTTTATCGTCGTGTGCGAGGCTTTCCTCTGCATCCGCCCCCATTTCGGCCTATGGCTCAAGACCTTCAATGTCAAGCTGAAGGTGGTGCACGACACCCAGGCGGAGTGCGGAGGCGCCATGGTGGGCAAGATGCCCAACGTCCTATGGCTCGAGGGCTCCTTCGTGGAGACCCTAAAGGGGTGGCAATCATGGAGACCCTAAAGGGGTGGCAATCGTGGAGACCCCGAGCCGCGCCACCCTGAATGGGTCACAGCCCCCGAGTTCCGATCTGGACCCCCTACGCGGCTCACCTCCTGGAAAGAGATGGGCCTGTCGTGGGGTAAAAAAGGAGAGCTGACCGGACTCCAAACATGCGTCCAAACCCTGGTGGACAAGAAGCTCAAACTTGTCAATGTAGTCCAGGTTATGCTCATCCGCCGGATCCTCCCGTGTCAACAACGGGCTTTCAACCTGTGGGAGTTCGACCCGGCGCAGCACCGAACTCTGAGCAGGCTCTTCGACACGACGTACGAAGATGACTGGAAGGTGCTTTTCAGGGGCGCCGAGGCCCCCGCATCCGCTACCGAGGATCGTGGATTCAGCACGCAGCGCCACACTAGTGCGGTAAGCTGTTTTTACCTTTTACAGGGTATTAGTTTTTCATAGTTTGACTCCATGCGGGATCTAAGCTCCCTTACCTTTGACATGATTGGTAGGAGACGTCCGGACAGATCAACTGTCCGGTCCTTTGCCCGAAGGCCCAGCGGACGCTCGCTAGGCGAAGCTGCTGGTTCCGGCACCCTATGTGGTGCCGGAGAAGAAGGCCAAGAAGAAGGCCACGGGGACTGGAAAGAGTGCCCGGCGCCCGGAGGTGTCGGATTCATCATCCGACGACTCCAAGACGCACTCCTGCCGTGAAGACGAGGAGGAGGAAGAAGAGACCTCTCCCCCTCCAGCGGGGGGAGGGAAGAAAAGGAAGGCCGCCCCAACTGGGGGAGCCCGAAGGGTCCAAGAAGGGGAAGACCCTTCCTCCGGACTGCTCCACCAACGCCGACGACGGCGAAGAGGAGTGGCCGCACAGGGCCAAGCCCCTGGCGAGATCGTAAGTATTCGGACACCAGAGCAATTCATAGTGTTCCTTTCTTGCACATCTCCTCCTTACACCGAAAATGACTATGCAGTATGCCCAAGGCCGTGCTCGACGAGTCGTTGAGCGGCTCCCTGGATTCGTCGGACGTGAATTCACTTCCGCCCGCTACCTCCCCCACCCTATGGATGACGCCGAGGTGCTGTCCCAACAGGTTCCAAGCTAGGAGGAGGTGGTCCTGGAGGCGCCGCAAGGCGACCTCCCGGACTCCAGGCGCAAAGGGGATAAAACCCCCAAGGGCTCCGAGTCCGGCCTTGAGCCGGACACCGCACCGAAACCTTTGACGATTCCGGACTCCGGTAGGCAGCCTCCTTCCAAGAGGAGCAAGCCTACCGAGCCGTTGACCTCCGTCCAACCGGAGGCACCGGACATTTGCTGGAGGTGCTTAACGGAGCCTCCATCAACGAGGAGCACCACACTATTATGAGTGCGGTGATCTAGAAGGTTCAGTCCGCCAAGAGCGGACTAACTGAAGCCCGTGCCAGCCTTCTAACAGGCTTTGAGGTAAGTAAAGAATATGTAAAAATATTACTGCATAGACAGTAGCCCCTGATGCTCTGTTCGGTGTTCAGAAGGAAAAGCTGAATAGAGGATCTAATAACATTCGCAGGAGTCTAGCATAATCAAGTCAATATGCGTATGCAGGCTTCGCTACTGGCCTCCGCCGCACTGACTGCGGAGGTGGATACGCTGAAGCAAAACCTCGTGCGGTCCGAGAACGAGCTCGGCCATGCCAAGAGGCAACTCGAGGAGAAGGAAGGTAAGTAATACCTTGCGCAAGTATATAGAGAAGATGTGGTTGCAAAAAATGACAGGATCAACATGCTATTGTAGGGGCCACGACCGAGGTGGCAACCCTTAAGAAAGCGATGTCCGAGGCCGAAAACAGAGCGGCCGCAGAGCGCATAGAGAGAGGGAAGCAGGAGGCGTGGGTGGAGGAGGTGCAGAAAGAGCTCCAGACTCTCGTGAAAAAACACGAGAATTTGGAGCTTAACTCAAAGACGCAAGCGTCCGAGCTTGCGGCAGCCCTTGAAAGCGCGAAGTCTGCCAAGGCCGAAGCCCAGAAAGCCCTCCAAGAAATTGAAGCGATGAAGAAGATAGCGGCGGGTAAGGCATTCATTATGCAAAGCAAGCACGTGAAAGTGAATTACTTGTTACTTTCCCGAGTCTGGAGCTCTCCAGGAGCATTCGCAGATTTGCCCCGCAGTGCGTCTGATGCCGCTGCCTACTACCGATCCGAGGAGGGGAGCTCGACGGAGAAGGTGTTCTGGTCTCAGTATGCTGAGGCCGGACACCTGGTGCCTTTGAGAGACCAGCTGAAGCAAATGGTCGAGCTCCACAAGGTGGCTGAACAGGCCATAAAGGGCCTCATAGTTTGGCTTTGCCCTGGAGAGGCTCTGCCTGGGAGCAACTTCGGGCTGGTGAGGCGGCTGGTGGATGCCTGTCCATGGCTTGAAGAAATCAAGTGCTCCGTCTGCATCGAAGGTGCCCGTAGGGCGCTTGCCTGTGCTAAAGTGCACTGGGGCAAGATGGATGCGGAGAAGCTGGTGAAGGACGGGCCGCCGCCGGGCAAGGAGCATCGCGTCCCGGAAGCGTATTATGAGGGTGTCCTGAAGGGTGCCCGCCTTATAGCGGATGAATGCTCCAAAGATGTAATTTTTGAGTAAACTCGCATTTGTGATCCTGTACGCTGAAAACTTGTTCATATGCGCTAGGCAACGCTTTTGAATTTAAAATATTACCTTCTGTGCGGCCGTTTATCAAATTTGAGAGATGGCAAGTCGTCGGCTTTTTCCCCCATGCCACGAGTGCTGGGGTGTTCGGGATAAACATGAGCGCTCTTTTTCCCATTCTTGGGTCCTTCGAGGGAGGCGCTCAACACAACGAACAAGGCAATCGGACTATAATGCTTGAACACTCTCACTTAGCCATAGAATTCTATAATTTTAAATTTCGGGGAAGCCCCTAGTGTACGGAAGACCGAGTTCGCGGCGCCATCCACGCCTAGGCCGGACAAAGCCAACTCCTCGCTCTAAGCGGCATAAGTCTTTAGGGACTCGAAAACCTCTCAAACAGCGACTAGCTCTCGCCTCATCATGACGGTCAGTTTTAGCTTTCTCTACTGAGGTGCTTAGCCCAGATCAACTGGGGCACAATCGCCGTAGTTCTCCTAGTGCTACCTTAGCCGATATAACGGAACGTAAGGTACCAAAACATAGGAGCCGGGCAAACCCAACTATTGACCCAAGACATGATTCAGAGCCGATGCATATAATGCTATAAGTTCGGGTGCCACACTTATGAAAGTGTTCGGACTTCTCACACCGTATTGTGGGGTACTTAAGCCCCTGGCGTATTGGCCGTACCAAAGTGTACGGGTGCAAAATGTCATTAATGAACATATATTCGTAAAAAAGAGTAATGCAATAATGGACGCAAGCTATGCATTGTTTATTTAAAAAAGCTACGATCAAAGCAAAACGATACAAATAGTGCAATAAGCAAAAGATGGGACTATTTAACATGTCCTTTCCAGGGGCGAACTGCGGAATGGTATGTGAAACAGGTATACTGCTCGTTATAGAGACCACCTTAGAGTTCCATAGTGCGGCGTAGCTTTCTGCTTCCCTGGTTGTATCGTTTGTGCAGCAATTGTACTGCCGGACAAGCCTTTCGAAGAATGGAGTCCTGAAAATAAGAGAAAATTAAGAAATCGGCAGCCCCTAGTGTGGTTTAAGCCGCGTTTCGGGCGTGCCGTGATGGTGCCCCTCCCCCTGTGCCCATGGTATTTCCAGAGCATAGTTATGTACGTGCAACACCGGTTTCGCAAGTTCGTGAGGGCTGGGGTTGGGGCCGCATTACTACGCTTGCTCGGAACGTGCCAGCTGGTCTTGTTGTAGGTTACTCCGGGAGCGCTTGACGGTGTCTAGACTTTTAATGGCCAGACTGGAGAATTGCCTTGAGAGGCTGTTTTGTACTTCCGCTGCGATAGCCGTCGTATGCTCCTCCGTTTGGAGAGAGCGTTTATTGACCATGATGACTCCTCGAGGGCCTGGCATCTTGAGCTTGAGGTATGCGTAGTGCGGCACCGCATTGAACTTGGCAAATGCGGTTCGCCTGAGTAGTGCGTGATAGCCACTGCGGAATGGGACTATGTCGAAGATTAACTCCTCGCTTCAGAAATTATCCGGAGATCTGAAGACCACTTCAAGTGTAACTGAGCCTGTACAGTTGGCCTCTACACCTGGTATGACGCCTTTAAAGGTCGTTTTAGTGGGTTTAATCCTCGAGGGATCGATGCCCATTTTCCGCACTGTATCCTGGTAAAGGAGGTTCAGGCTGCTGCCGCCGTCCATAAGGACTCTAGTGAGGTGAAATCCGTCAATAATTGGGTTTAGAACCAATGCGGCGAATTCTCCATGACGGATGATAGTGGGGTGGTCCCTTCGATCAAAAGTGATTGGGCAGGAAGACCATGGGTTGAACTTTGGGGCGACTGGCTCCATCGTGTATACGTCCCTTAGCGCACGCTTCCGCTCCCTCTTGGGGACGTGGGTTGCGTATATCATGTTCACCGTCCGCACTTGTGGGGGAAAATCTTTCTGTCCACTGTTGTTCAGCGGTCGGGGCTCCTCCTCGTCATCGCTATGTAGCCCCTTGTCTCTGCTTTCGGCATTTAACTTGCCTGCCTGCTTGAACACCCAACAATCCCTGTTGGTGTGATTGGCTCGTTTTTCGGGTGTGCCATGTATCTGGCATGAGCGGTCGAGTATTCGGTCCAAACTGGACAGGCCCGGAGTATTTCTTTTGAATGGCTTTTTCCGCTGACCAGGTTTAGAGCCTCTGAATCCGGCAATAACTGCCGTATCCTCAGCATTGTTGTCGTTAATGCGGCACTTTTGCTTGTTGCGATGCGACCTGCCACTGCTGTCCTTGGTATCTGAATTACCAGGGCTCTTGGTCATGTTATTGCTGCGAGCTAGCCAGCTGTCTTCTCCCGCGCAAAAGCGGGTCATAAGTGTCGTGAGGGCTGCCATAGATTTCGGCTTTTCCTGTCCTAGGTGCCGTGCAAGCCACTCGTCACGGATGTTATGCTTGAAAGCTACTAGGGCCTCTGCGTTCGGACAGTCGACGATTTGATTTTTCTTGGTTAGGAACCGTGTCCAGAATTGTCTGGCCGATTCCTCTGGCTGCTGAATTATGTGGCTAAGGTCATCGGCGTCTGGTGCTCGCACATAAGTACCCTGGAAATTGTCGAGGATTGCGGTTTCCAGGTCCTCCCAACAACCAATTGATTCTGCTGGCAAGCTGTTAAGCCAATGCTGAGCTGGTCCTTTAAGCTTGAGTGGGAGGTATTTGATGGCGTGTAGGTCATCACCGCGGGCCATGTGGATATGAAGGAGATAGTCCTCGATCCATACCGCAGGATCTTTTGTGCCATCGTATGATTCCATGTTCACGGGTTTGAAACCCTCGGGGATTTGATGATCCATTACTTCATCTGTGAAGCATAGTGGGTGTGCGGCGCCTCTGTATTGGGCTATATCACGACGCAGCTCAAACGAGCTTTGTCTACTATGTTCGGCCCAGCCGGATTTACTGTATCCAGCGTGACGAGTATCGTCTCGTGCCATGGGGTGCCCACGTGATCCGTAGATCGATCTTGTTTGCCTTGCCTTGTCTTCCAATATATCTCGCAGGTCTGGCGCGTTTTCCCGTTCCTTGGTATTTTTTAAGCGGCGCCGGGGTGCGGCTTGAGTGGAGGGCCGAGAGGCCTCTGTGTCGCGGCCACGTCATGCGCTGGTGATGTGGGTTTAGGTGCTTCCTCCTATAATCGGGGTAGGAACCTGCGCTTTGGGTAGCTCTTGGAGGGGCGTTCAAGTTCATACTCTTCGGCCGCAAGGACTTCAGTCCATCTATCGGCTAGCAAATCTTGATCAGCTCTAAGTTGTTACTGTTTTTTCTTGAGGCTTCTCGCCGTGGCCATAAGCCTGCGTTTGAAATGCTCTTGTTTGACGGGATCCTCCGGCACGACAAATTCGTCATCGTCGAGGCGTGCCTCGTCTTCGGAGGGAGGCATATAATTATCGTCCTCGACCTCTCTGTCTGCCGCTCTCTCATGAGGGCTGGCTTCTCCATCCTCCTGTGCTGAATATTGCTAGAGGTGGTTGTCTTCGGCACTGTCCGGGGTGTTATTATCTCCCGTGCCGGAATCACCGTTTTTGCTTTGGCGGGATTTAGAGCGGCGCCGCTGATGCTGGCGCTTAGGCTGCTTCTTGGAGGGGTCATCCTCCGCTGTTCCATCGCCATTGCCTTCTTTTGGGGTGTCCACCATGTATATATCGTACGACAAGGTGGCTTTCCAGTGCCCTATAGGCGCTGGTTCTTGATCGTCTCCTGCATCGGCGTCCATACCATCGATGTCTTCGGAGTCGAAGTCGAGCATGTCGATTAAATCATCGACAGTGGCTACGAAGTGGGTGGTGGGTGGGCTTTGAATTTCTTCATCATCCGCATCCCAACCTTGTGGACCATAGTCCGGCCAGGGCTCTCCTGATAAAGAGAGAGGCTTTAGTGAATTCAGAATATCGTCGAAGGGCGAGTGCTGAAAGATGTCCATGGCGGTGAACTCCATGATCGGCGCCCAATCGGGTTCGATCAGTAGGGGCGCGGAGGGCTTGGAGTCTGGCTCCTTGGAGTCATGGGCTTCGCAGAGAATAGGGCTGGTGTTCGGCTCGATCGCCGTAGAGATTGCAACCCCCGAGGTGGTGTCCAACCACCCATCCTCGATTGGCGCAGTTGGCTCCGAATTAAGGGTCGGAGCTGATGCGGGTGCGGCCTCTAGGGCACTGTTCGGCGGCAGAGCTAGATCATGCCCATCGTGACAGTGCGGCGTGCTCGGCCGCGGCTCGAATCCGCCGAAGATCAAGTCTCCGCGGAGGTCGGACGTGTAGCTCAAACTTCCAAATCTGACCTGATGGCCAGGGGCGTAGCTTTCGATCTGCTCCAGATGGCCAAGCGAATTGGCCCGCAGTGCAAAGCCGCCAAATACGAAGATCTGTCCAGGGAGAAAGGTCTCACCCTGGATCGCATCACTGTTGATGATCGGAGAAGCCATCGGGCCTAAAAGTGATGACACAGAGGAACTCTCAGTGAAAGCACCAATGTCGGTGTCAACACCGGCGGATCTCGGGTAGGGGGTCCCGAACTGTGCGTCTAGGTGGATGGTAATAGGAGACAAGGGACATGATGTTTTTACCCAGGTTCGGGCCCTCTCAATGGAGGTAAAACCCTACTCCTGCTTGATTAATATTGATGATATGGGTAGTACAAGAGTCTCTACCACGAGATCAAGGAGGCTAAACCCTAGGAGCTAGCCTATGGTATGATTGTTCTTCGTCCTACGGACTAAAACCCTCCGGTTTATATTGACACCGGAGAGGGCTAGGGTTACACAGAGCCGGTTACAATGGTAGGAGATCTACATATCTGTATCGCCAAGCTTGCCTTCCACACCAAGGAAAGTCCCTTCCGGACACGGGACGAAGTCTTCAATCTTGTATCTTCATAGTCCAGGAGTCCGGCCGAAGGTATAGTCCGGCTATCCGGACACCCCCTAATCCAGGACTCCCTCAGCGATTGATCTTCCTATGTAGTTACGTCTGCTTACCACAGCCACATCGTCCCGCCTCATCATTCGTGCATGCCTCCTGACCCGTCTCTCACATGCACGTGCATAGACAACAAGCAGCCATCTCCTCTCTTATTAATATTGTGAGCGTGCCCCCCATTTGTCTAGCAAGCCTATCTCACCATTTGTTAGAAGAAACTCCACTACCACCCCCTCCAACACTCTAGCTCTATCTCTCTCCCAACCTTATTCATCTCCTGCACATATGCATGGATGCCGATCGATCTCCCTTAATACATGAGGCAGATCGATCTCCTTAATACATGAGGTAGGCCTCTCTCCTCCTCCACACATATACCAGCCATTGTACCTCTATAGTTAATTGGGCCTCCCTCTTCCCCCACCACACACCGATAGTCGAGCGCTGCAGGTAGGTATCCATGCCATAGAGACAAATTGCACATGTCCCATCTCATGTTCCAGTAAGCCAGCCACTCTATATCTTTGACGTGGGCACACACAAATTCGATGGCACTCTTTATCGATCGCACGCGCGCACACACACACATCATCCCTCTCTTCGATTCTATGGACACCTCAAGCCGATGATACCTCCACTCTCTTCTCGTGGATCACCCCCTCTATATATATGTTATATCCAGGACTCTATTTCACACACATTGCATATGTTAAATTTTTTGATTGACCCCCCCCCACAAAAAAACTCTCAAGAACCCACACACTATATCTCTCTAGGTTTGTATCTCTCTCACACAACCCCACGTAGGTGGCGTACGTATACAAGAAGAGAATAGGTGCACCGTGCACGTACTCACGCTTCGTGCCCAGCCACACCCGCACGGGTACACGGTGGAGTTCATTTCTCCGCAGAAGCTGAATTTGTTTTTGAAACATCAAGTGGCCAGAGACTCGAAAACTTATTTGCCCATTAGTGACTTGTCAGGGCGGTGGATTTTAGTTTGTACGATAATGCTGCATCCACCTAAATAACGAAAGTTCTTACGTAAACTTCCTAGTAATTCCCTCTTCGTAGGTGCAGCATTACTCCTAACATTTGTAATATCACTTTGAAACTTGTAATATTGCCGTGTCCTATTCCTCACTCTGTGCATTTAAAAACCGAACCGAAAAACCATACCGTAAATAAACCGAACCGAACCAATTTTATGGTTTTTATGGTTTCTGGTTTCGGTATGGTATGAACTTTTCATACCGATTTGAACTTGGTTTTTATGGTATATACCGGAAAACCGAACGGTTAACCGAATAAATCGAAGTAAAAAATAAATTTATATTTCTTGAGAGGAACAACCATACAAGTTGTCATTTTTCTTGTACATGAGTCAAATGCACTACTAAGCACATAATTTTTTCTTGTAACATAGTCATTTTTCTATTTTTAAAATGCTAAGCACGTCCATAACCATCAACAGATGAATCAATGCATGCATATATACTTATATATATAGTCATATACTATTTGTGTAATATAGTATGTGTTTTGAGTCATAAATTTGCTAATTATTATTACGTCATTTCCAAATTCACGTCAACTTTGGTTTTTATGGTATATACCGAAACCATACAGAAATAATTTGGTATATACTAAAACGGAACCATATTTTAATTTCATCCATATTTACCGAAGTATTAATACCGTACAAACTGAAAAACCGTATAAATCGAACCATGTAAACCGAATAAACCGAACGCATAGGGTGACCTATTCCTGCGTTTTCAAAATCCTATGAATCAAACAGGTCCTGAGTTGGTGATGATGTTGTGCCTCCCATCTTTCACCAATAGCCGTCGGATCTAGATCGGACGCATACAAACCAAGCTTCTCCATTTTTGCAAAAAGATGCCCGCACTTGTTCCCTATTTACAAACAACTCCTTGTCTCTCACAATCAGCCTCATCTCCTCCCCACCACATCTAGGTGTAGAAGGCTGTGGAAAAATCTGGCGCGATGGCCGCTGCCGGAGCCATCCACCCCCAATCTTGGTGTTTTGTGCTATGCACGGGCATCTACGCACGGGAAATTATGTCGGACAGGGCTAGTTGTAAGCAGGCTAGCTCTACAACCATGATGATAGTGACTGCAGATGGTGAGGCCGACTATGGTATGCCGAACACGGCGCCTATACTCAGGTGTCATCTCCGGCGCAGGGTCTTGTCACTTCACTGTGAGGAGCAGCACGTAATAATTTGACCAACGGATAGTACACTGCTAGTACTCCTACTACTACATTGGTAGTACTACTACTAGTACTAGTAGCACCACCGTCTAGATTTAGGAGTACTACCACGTCCATCTGGATTTTAGTATTTGACTAGCAATATCTAGTAATGCATGTCACCAAAAATGTACTACTCCCTCTGTAAATAAATACATGGTGTTTTATTCCTATCGGCGAGAGAACTTAATGTTTTTTTTGCTACTCCTAACTAGAGTTCTAATAGGATTACATGCAATGAACTAAACACTGCATGTCATGTTTGGTAGTCTCAAGTCATTGAAAGCATGCACGGCCCACATCTCTCGTTGGTTGATATGTCACGAAATAAGAAACAAGGAGGGAGTTAATGCACCGTGCCTAAGTATTTTGGGATTATTTGGTTTTCGTAAGGTAACTTACACAACATTTTTTTTACATGCATTAACATTTAATAGTTAAATCAAAGGTCAAAACTTGGCGCAAAATGCAAAGGGGACCAATAAACCAGTAAACATCAAACTTCTTTCGTTTGGCCCCAACTAGAGGTTCGGTGAGATGACTATACTGCACCGGCACGGAGGGGGACACAGCTTCATTGACTTACGGCAACTGCCTTTGGGTGAATGACATGTGGCCCCAGGGGGTGGCTGGCCCACCTATCATACAGCCAAAGGCAGGTGCAGTAGAGGGCCGAGGAGTAGTACGAAATCCTACGCACCTATGCATGCTAACCAAGGGCTGAGTGATCACTCGAATCACAAGATCAGTTGACTAGAAGCTACGCTAGACCCATGGAGGCGATGAGCGCGAGCATCAGCCAGCTGTGCCAGATGGTCCACGACGCCGGCCTGCGGCCCGGCACCGACGAACATTTCCAGGTAGTATTGCTTGAGGCCGCCAGGGCGAGGGGCCGCTTGGACGACAGCTTCGTCTCCTTGTTCGACGAGGTCCTCGTCGGTTTCCTCGACAAGTTCACCGTCGTCAAGAAGCTTACGGACGACTTTGACGTAAGCCTCCAGTCGACGCGCCCAGGCTCTGTGATGCCCGCCACCCTCAACGGCCACTATGGTAACAACCACTTCGACGCACTATGGTAACAACCACTTCGACGCACTGGTGGCCCTGCGACTGCCCGCCGTCGCGCTGGAGAATGTCCACCTCGAGGTCGCGCTCGCCGCGCAGCGCCTGGTGCAGCAAGACACCATCGACATAATCACCCATGTCTACGCGCAAATCGTCCACAAGGACTACTACATGCAAGAGGAGGACGATAGGACGCTGGCCTTCTTGGAGCGCAGGGCAACCTTGGACGACACTGTTCAGAAGCACGTCGGTTGGTGACCCGGCGCACTAGGGCGTGAGGATGTCGTTGAACGTTGATGGATTCATATGTATTTTTATCTTTCTGTCAAATCCATGTAGTAGTATATGATACTACAGTAATTATCTTGTCAGATGGCTGAGAAAACAGGAGGGAGAAGAGATGGCTGTAGCATGGACTCCAAGAAAATTGGTGCCGGATGGGACTCGTGTGGGTGGCGTGTGCCGTACTGCTAGACGTGAATGCTACTGAGTTATGGCCCATGCCACCCCACTATATCAAGGTACGTAGAACAAATTTCCTGCAGTCCGTGCTTAGCCCTCCTCTATTTCTCTTCTCAGCCAGCCAGCGGACGTGTGGAGCCCATCGTCTGTTTGCTCACATGCGGCCCCACATGTCAGTGAAAATGCAAGAGGACCCACTAAACCTGCACATCTTTCACCTCGACGTGCTGGTGATGAAAAACAAATCCAATAAAGATCTTCGGTGGCCGCTTTTGGAGTTACTCAAGAGTAGTAAGATTCTATTTACTGTTTAACCCAAGATGCACATCTCGTGGCTTCAACTACCACTCTATTTTCTTTCATGACACGACCTGGATGCTGGATGTCCCACGTATCGGCAAAAGGAGGAAGAACCCGACCAAATCTTCGGTTCTGCTATCGGATGAGATTAGTGCACTTGTTGACACTCCTACTAGAATAGAGGCTAGACATGAGACTAGATGCGAGGAAGCAATGTCTACTTCTTTACACTCGAAGAAGAAAGAAGCACGCAAGATCAAGCCTCCGCAGATCAACAATGAATGCATCAAGAAGGAACTAATCCAACTTACAGGAGTAGTAAAATGTATTCTTGTGGTTCTTGTTTTCTTTGGTCTTGCTTTTGTAGTCAAAATTATCGTTGGAGTTCGTGCAAAACAGAGGTCCGTTTGGGGTCGTGCATTGGAGTTGGCCTTACAAGTGGGACCGCAGTTAAGGAAACCGACTATCGGCAAACCCCCACCTCGCCCGCCGTGCGATGGCTGAAGTTAGGCTGGTCATAGTGGGAGTAACTTAGCAAGTAACATAGCGCATTTCAATACAAGTTTGCTTATGTGGCATATAGTTAACGAGGAGAGAAATGTTTGGAGTAACATAATATGTTACTATAACATAACGCAAACCAAAGCAAAATGAGTCTATAATATAATAAATGCAATCATCTATGATACTACTTGTATGTTACTTTGCACTATGAAGGTAGTAACAAAGACTAGTGTCATATGCATGACACTAGTCTAAGTTACTCCCCACTATAACCAGCCTTAGAGAAAAAATGAGGTTGAAGAGATTGCTCTAGCACGGACTCCAAGAAATAATATGGTGTCAGATGGATGTCGTGGTGGTGGCGTGTGGCGTACTCCTAGACGTGAATGCTTGTTCTGGCCCATGCCACCCCTCCTACTCCTACTACTTACTCCTACTAGTATATAGTATACTAGTATCGAGGATTCGAGGTGCTGGTTACGTACAACGAACACATTAACATATGGCTACAGTAAAAACACCCGCCCGACGCATGAAGCATGTGAAGCTAGTACAAATTTAGAGAAGCGACTCGAAAGCCATTCATAAATTTAGTAAGTTTATCACAGGCATATCATTTTATTACATACAACAGGTCATCAACCCACATCGACAACGAGGATACATTATAAATACTAAAGTTTTCACCACACAACAAATAACAAGCCATGAAATGAACTTCAACTCAACCATTCCGCGGCGTTGGAAACACTTGCTTTGAACCACAACTGATTCTCTGGGACGGGCCATCTGTTGTCGATCTGGAGACCAACGCAGGACCGATCATCTAGGCTGAAGCGGCCTACTATATCAGTACGAGGGTAGGGAACCACCCAAATGTCCGAGGTATAGACACAGTTACTTCTCATAAATGTGTCAGCAGCAGTTGGATCGCCTTTCACCATCATCGGATAGTTTTGTCCAAGGAAGAGCGAGTTTTCTCCAAGACTATCAATTCTGTGCCAGGGAGAAGGAGTTGGCACTAGTACACTGGTATCCATCCCGAATACCATGCAACGGGTGTTGGAATAGGTCCGGAGAGTGCAACCATGGGAGACACCTGCTTCCTTACCAGTAACATCATCAGTGGGCTGTATACACACAAGAAGAGGTGATCCATCGGAATTAGTTGCCAGGCGCCACAGAGTATATCGGCGCTGCTCGTCCTCATGCTCGTGATCATCACCATCGTCATCTCCCCCTTGGTTATAAAATTTTTCAAGTATAGGTGGTGGGATGTTCACAGGACCTTGGAAACACAAGAAGAAGGTTAATTAGTAAAGGGAAACTTGCTAACCCGCATGCATGTGGATGAAACAATTATAATTACGGTGGAAGACAAACGTACCGAAACTACTAGGATGCCATTCAAAAATAGTGCCACGAGTGGTGTCAGCAAACACAAGGCCCTCGTATTGAATTGCATCACAGTACTCATCCGTGTACAGAAACTGATTTCTGAGCAATATCCATCAAGTCGAACCACGAAGGACGGAAACAAGCTTGTCAAAGATAGCAACAACTTGATAGTTGTTGTAATTCCAAGAGCGGTTGGGAACTCGACAAATTGCTATCTTCCGTAGAAGACAGTCACCATGATCGTATTTGAACGTGCGTACATTACTGGTGTGCTCAACCTCTGGGCAGTGTGCTGAGATTTTTGGAAGTGGAACCCGGTGACGAGTGTACACATTCACAAGTTCCCACTCGCAGTTGGACCCAATGTAAACAACCCAATCTCCATTTGCGCCCGCCCAAGCCATGCCCTTGAGCGATGGCATCTTAACATCATACGTATCATTATCAAGCGGCATCAACTGGCACAGGGTGAGGCCTCCGTCGTGCCGGCGCCAGTCATCAGGGTCACGGCAAAGAAGATAGGGGAGATCAAACCGCTCATTGACTCTTGGGTTCTTTGTAATGATGTTATTAGTTGAGTCGAGAATGGGCTTGAACGAACCTGCCATGCTAGCCGAGGTGATGACGTCGCACCGATCAATGAGTTCCTCCACCACGTCATCTTTCAGATCGGGGCAAGAATAACGGGGTCGTTTCCGGCCTGTTCCCTCCATGGAGAAGACGATCGAACAATGGCAGAAGAAAGGGTGAAGGGATGAAGGAAAATGGAGGAGGGAGAGGAAGAGCGTGCGATAGAAGTTCCAAATCGAGAGGGAAAGGCGAAGAGTCGTTGGACGGTTGCGAGTTTGCCATGGTTCACGAAGAGGCGCCCCGACCTACACGTCCGTTCGGAAATACTTGGCTGTGCGGGACACTCTGGCCTGTCTAGACATCCTTTTCTTTTATGTTTACCACAGACCAACCCACTAGTTTTTTTTCTTTCTGAAAATGGCTAGCCCAGTTCTTTTGTGATTTGTCAAGTAAGTCGCTTTATCAGGCCTGCTGGGTTGCAAATCTTTCAAGACGAGGAGAGCTTCATTCGGCTGGCCGAGAAAATGGCCTATCGGTAATGAGAAATGGGCTGTACATTTTTAAAACACATCAAACCGGCAATTTTTTTCAAATATCTTTTTTTCATTTCGAGATTTTAAGTTGCATTGATTTTTATGCGTGGACAATTTATTGGATTTTATACTGATATACATTTATTTTTAAAATCAGTCTGAATGTGACTCAAAATTTCAGGATTAAAAACAGTTCAGGCCGCACCAACATATGCAAAATTTCGTATAATTTTTTAACCGTGGCCACAATATGGGCTGTAATGCTAACATAAAGAATATGGGCTCCAAAAAAACCCGTAAGAATTACCAAATGGGCTGTAAATTATTTGAAATAATGGCAGATGGGCTGTATGTTGTTTTCCACAGATTTGAGGCTTTCCACAGATGGCTTGTATACTGTTGGATGTCCATCCAACGGCCGTCGTGCTTCTTCAATCTCTGCTCTTCCTGCTCCAGCCGCTCAAACAAGCGCCGGCGGGACTGCCTGCTCCCACCTCCCCGTGGCCGACTGTGCTGCCGCGCAGGCCTCACCGCCCAACCGTAGTCCCATCATTGGCCTAGCCATCCCTCTACTCACCCACACCCGCTGTTATTCTCTGGCGACGGCAGACGAACCAGTAAACCCTCGTACAGTCGTACTCCCCTCCGCGTGGGAAACAAAAGCAACGGCCGAGTCTTCCCTGCCCCCGTGTCGTTCCCTTCCTAGGCCTCGCCGTCGTCCACCACCCTGGTGCTCTCAGCGTGGCGTGGTCAGCGTGGTCAATGACCGACATGCATCTGAAGTGGAATGTACGTGGAGAGGTTGACAGCTGGGTCCACGGCCGCACGCAAGGAAATGCCTCTTTATTATGCGCAAAATAATGATTTCCTCCACCTGACATCTAGGACCCACCGAAACGGCCTCTGTATTTCGCGAAAAAACGTTACCGCCGCTGACAGCTCGGACCCACCAGCTATATCTTCGCACGCAAGGAAGTGCCTCCTTATTACGCACAAAAAAAATGAATACTCCCCCTGCTAGCTGGGACCCAGTATAGTGGGCCTACTAAGTTGACGGGGACAAAGGGCTTTGTCAACTTAGTCAATATGCACGATTCTAGCTCGACTGACCGTACGATGTCAATCCAACGGCCGTAGTGCTTCTTCAACCTCTGGTCTTCTTGCTCCAGGGGCCCAAAGCAGCGCCGGTTGTGCCGCCTGCTCCTGCCTCCCGTGGCCGGCTGTGCTGCCGCGGAGGCCTCACCGCCCCCATACTACTCCCACCGCTGGCCAGGCCATCCCTCCACTCCACTCACCCACACCCCCTATTATTCTGCGGCGACGGCAGCGCAGCCAAACTAGTGAACCCTCGTACTCCTCTCCGCGTGGGCATCCACTGCCGCATCTTCCCCGGCTCCGCGTCGTCCCCTTCCTAGGCCTCACCGTCGTCCACCGTCGTGGTGCTGTCAGCGCGGCATGGTCAATGTGGTCAACGACCGAACTCCATAGGAAGAATACTTTACGTGGAGAGGCTGATAGCTGGGTCCACGGCAGCCGCAAGGAAGTGCCTCCTTATTATGTGGAAAATAATTATTCCTCCACGTCACAGCAGGGACCCACCGGATGCCCACTATTATATCGCAAAAAAACATTTGCCCCTGACTGCTGGGACCCACTCGATGGGCCACCGTATTTCGTGAAAAAACGTTCCCCCTGCTGTCAGCTCGGACCCACCGGAAGTGCCTCCTTATTATGCACAAAAAAATGAATACCCCCTGCTAGCTGGGACCCACCTTAGTGGCAGGCTGACTTGTGGGCCTACTAAGTTAACGGGGACGGAGGGCTTTGTCAACTTAGTCAATATGCATGATTCTAGCTCCAGTGACCATACGATGTCCATCCAACGGCCGTAGTGCTTCTTCAACCTCTGGTCTTCTTGCTCCAGCCGCCCAAACCGGCGCCGGTCGTGCCTCGTGCTCCTGCCTCCCATGGCCGGCTGCGATGCGGCAGAGGCCTCAACGCCCCCTACTACTCCCACCGCTGGCCAGGCCATCCCTCTACTCACCCACACCCACTGTTATTCTACGGCGATGGCAGCCTCACACCACAGCGAACCAGTGAACCCTCGTACTGCTCTACGCGTGGGCATCCACTGCCGCGTCTTCCTCGGCTCCGTGTCGTCCCCTTCCTAGCCTCGCCGTCGTCCACCGCCCTGGTGCTCTTGGCGCGGCGTGGTCAACATGGTCAAGGAACAGCTTCCATCGGACGTGGACTATACGTGGAGAGGCTCATAGCTGGGTCCAGGGCCGCAGCAAGGAAGTGCCTCCTTATTACGTGCAAAATAATTATTCCTCCACCTGACAGTAGGGACCCACTGGACGGGCCACCAGTATTTTGCAAAAAAATCTTTTCCCCCTAACTGCTGGGACCCACCGGACGGGCCACCGTATTTCGTGAAAAAAACATCCCCCCCCCCCGCTGTCAGCTCGGACCCACTGGAAGTGCCTCCTTATTACGCACAAAAAATGAATACTCCCCCGGCTAGCTAGGACCCACCTTGTTGGGAGGCTGACTTGTGGGCCTACTAAGTTGACGGGGACGAAGGGCTTTGTCAACTTAGTCAATATGAACGATTCCAGCTCTAGTGACCGTACGATGTCCATCCAACGACTGTTCTGCTTCTTCAACCTCTGGTCTTCTTGCTCCAGCCGCCCAAAGCAGCGCCGGTCATGCCACATGCTCCTGCCTCCCGTGGCCGGCTGTGCTGCCGCAGAGGCCTCACCGCCCCCTACTATTCCCACCGCTGGCCAAGCCCTGCGGCAACGGCAGCCTCACACACCGCAGCCGAACCAGTGAACCCTCATAGTCCTCTCCGCGCGGGCTTCCACTGCCGCGTTGTCCCCTTCCTAGGCCTCGCCGTCGTCCACTGCCGTGGTGCTCTCCGTGCGGCGTGGTCAACATGGTCAAGGAACGACTTCCATCGGAAGAGTACTGTACGTAGAGAGGCTGACAGCTGGGTCCACGGCCACAGCCCAGTTTTTTTGTGATTTTCCATGTAAGTCGCTTTGTCAGGCCTGTTGGGCTGCAAATCTTTCAAGACGAGCAGAGCTTTCATTCGGCTGGCTGAGAAAATGGCCCATCAGTAATGAGAAATGGGTTGTACATTTTTAAAACACATCAAACCGGCAATTAGTTTCAAATGTCTTTTTTTTCATTTCAAGATTTTAAATTACATTAATTTTTATGCGTGGAGAATTTGTTGGATTTTATATTGATATACATCTATTTTTAAAATCAGTTTGAATGTGAGTCAAATTTTCGGGATTAAAAACAGTTCGTACCGCACCGAAATATGCAAAATTTCGTATAATTTTTTAACCATTGCCACAATATGGGCTGTAATGCCAACAAAAAGAATATGGGCTCGAAAAAACCTTAAGAATTAGCAAATGGGCTGTAAATTATTAGAAATATTGGCAGATGGGTTGTATGCTATTTTCCACAGATTTGAGGCTTTCCTAAAAAGAAGGTTGACGCACAAGCACTGACTGTTGGATGTCCATCCAACGGCCGTCGTGCTTCTTCAATCTCTGCTCTTCCTGCTCCAGCCGCTCAAACAAGCGTCGGCGGGACTGCCTGCTCCCTCCTCCTCGCGGTCGGTTGTGCTGCCGCGCAGGCCTCACCGCCCGAACGTACTCCCATCGCTGGCCTAGCCATCCCTCTACTCACCCACACATGCTGTTATTCTCTGGCGATGGCAGACGAACCAGTAAACCCTCGTACAGTCGTACTCCCCTCCGCTTGGGAAACAACAACCGAGTCTTCCCTGCCTCCGTATCGTCCCCTTCCTAGGCCTCGCCGTCGTCCACCACCCTGGTGCTCTCGGCGCGGCGTGGTCAACGTGGTCAAGGAACGACTTCCATCGGACGTGGACAGTACGTGGAGAGGCTAACAGCTGGGTCCACGGCCGCAGCAAGGAAGTGCCTCCTTATTACGCGGAAAATAATGATTCCTCCAGCTTACAGCTGGGACCCACCGGACGGGCCACTGTTTTTCACAAAAAAAACGTTTCCCCCTAACTGGTGGGACCCACTAGCTAGATCTTCGCACACAAGGAAGTGCGTCCGGTGAAAAAAACGATTCGCCCCCTGACTACTGGGACCCACCAGCTACATCTTTGCAGGCAAGGAAGTGCCTGACAGTCGGGACCCACCTGGTCGAAGTGTACGTAGCGTTGTCATTCTGGTCGCGAACGTGTACGTACATACTGGTCGATGTAGAGGCGCGCACGTGTCGTAGTAGAGGCGCGCACGTGTCGTAGTAGAGGCGCACACGTACGTACAGCGGCCAGTGTGCAAGAAAGAAAATACGGCCACGTATGTGTACATACGGGCGGGGTCTAGAACGCCTACTCGTGCATATGTACGGCCAGGGCTCGTGTACATGGCTGGGTCAGAATGGAGAAACAACGTCGTCGTCGTGTTCATGGGGAGGCAACAGAATGCGTCGTGTTCATAGGGAGGCAACGGAATGCGTCGTGTTCATCAGGAGGGCTTGAACGGAACAAGCGATGGAAACGAGGCCTGGCGTACCGCAGAACGATGGAAACGGCCTTGTGTTCGACCGGCCACGTTCAAAACGGGATCCTGTTCATTAGGAGGGGTCTGGCGTACCGCAAAACGGAAGAAACGGACCTCCTACGGTCGAAACGGGGGTCCTGTTGATCAGGAAGGGTGTGGCGTACCGCAAAACGGACGAAACGGACTTGTGTTGGAGCGCTACGGTCGAAACGGGGGTCCTGTTCATCGGGAGGGGTGTGGCGTACCACAAAACGGGACTCCACGGGATACTGTTCATCTCCACCGTCGACCCCCTCCAGCCTCCACCTGCGACTGTTCATCCACGGGCTCCTGTTCATCCAGCCTCCACTGCACGCTACTCCACCGGCTACTGTTCAACCAGCCCTCTCCACGGGCTCCTGTTCAGCCACCCCTCCACGGGCTACTGTTCATCTTGCCCTCCACCGTCTACTGTTCATCCTGCCCTCCATGGGGTGGTCCTGTTCATCCAGCCCTCCACGGGGTCCTGTTCATCCAGCCCCAACCGGCTCGATCGATCGGGTTCCTGTTCATCCATAGGAAACACCACGGGGTCCTGTTC